>NW_017256854.1:1078883-1205944 GCF_001594055.1 Mycetomoellerius zeteki | reverse complement strand
CAGCCAATCTTTTTTTTCAGTGTAAGAGACCTATATTTACTTATTTTAAAATACTGCAGCAAGAAAGTTCTTAAAAAAAAGTTAAAAAGAATTTTCCATTCGTTCCAAGCAGTAGTTTTCCACATACAAAAATTTACTATAATTAAAGAAAACTAGCTAATTACAGATTATGATTATACTGCTTATCTATGAGGCGCACATAGATAGCCTAAAGCCGGCGGCACACGATGCTTGTTTTCTTGCTGGATTGCTAGCTAGAATAAATTCTTGCCACCGTATTGGCTACAATACATACACTGTCAGTACCGTAGCCAATACGATGGCAAAATTCTAATCCAGCTACACTGAAAAAAAAGATTGGCTGCAGCAAATTAGATGGTTAAATATGGCATAGCATTTTTAATTTGCTGCAGCAGTCAATCTTTTTTTTCAGTGTACGATAGATATCTTTGTTTAACTTACAGGATAAATAAAGACATCTATTGTATAGGCCGCGGCCTAAATGCACGGTGTAAACGTAGCCATTGGCTGTGTTCCAAATTTACTGCCAGCACTGATAATGCTACAGTTTATGTCACGTGCACTATAGATTTTCAGTACTGGCAGTTAATTTTAGAACACAGCCATTGTCACATGAAATAAACAGACGCTGTAACAGTATAGTTTCCCTGTGTGTGATCATTTCTTTAAATCTGGTAGCAATTCCTTAAGGGAACGGCTACATTTCCGTTGCCGAGTAAAGACACGTAATAATGCGCTACTTTATTAATATAGAGCTTTAGTCGCAACGTAACGTTTCCGTGTTCAAATGGATCGGTGGTTTTTACGTAGCCTCGTCGGTGTTCCGGCCATAAACAAAGCTCGCTCGCGACGTTCTGAGAATTCGTCTTACTCCGCGCAGTAATTTTATGTTTTTCCGAAACAGTTTTCTGCCGAGTATCATTTTCTCCGTCGCAAGAGCAGGCTTGAATCTTCCGTGTTTTTCGCTCGCGCCATATAAAGCAAAACAGAATTTATCGTTGATCACGAAGCGCGACAAGTCGACAATTTGGTAAATATTACAACATACTCGTATTTGTTTAATAATTAATAACGATACGTGTAGTTTTAGATGTAATATTCTCACCTTACGTTCAATCTTCAATATATACATTCATGCGTATTATGCGTGATCACGCGTGTTACGGAACGCAGTCTACATTTGACTCGTGTAGTACGAACTTATGACGTATGTTGATGGTGTCGCCACCGAGCCTATGACGTATGTCGATGGTGCCGCCACCGAGCCGATAGCGTAAAGCCCAAGACACAATGCGAGGGAATAGCAATAGGAATAACATGATTTCAACCTATCAGAAATCGGATATATCGGAATACACAGTTTCTGATAGTTGAAATCGTGTTATTCCTATCGCTTTCGCTATTCCCTCGCATTGTGTCTTGGGCTTAGAGTTCCTATAATAAAGCTGGAAACACAATGGGCACAGGCAATAGGCACAGGCAACAGGGAATAACGAAAACCGTCCAATCAGAGCTCTGGGATATAACATCGATTCCCTCGCATTGTGTCTTGGGCCTAAGAGTTGAGACATCAGACGATCAGACCGGAAGGACGTCATTGCTGGGACGTCGTTTACGCAACTCACACGTACAGTATTTATGTATGTAATAATTGACAATATTTATATACGTAATAATTAGTAATATTTGTTATTTATCATTTACTTTTATCTGTCATAATAATTGATAATTATTTTTTTTATTAGATGCAATCACTGTTTATAATTGTCGGATAAATTGTTGTATGGGTTAACAACAAAATACTTTAGTTAATATTGTGATCGTTACTTTAGATTATGTGCTTTGAACGGTAATAATTGCCGGTAATAATTGGTGGTGACTGCAATATGTTCTACAATAGCTGTAATTATTTTATTTTTTGCGGATTAGAAGTACGAAATAATTAATTTAATACTAATGGTTATGTTTGTGTAATATTATATGCATGAGTTTGGAAACGGGATAATGATTGGCAATGATCATATAAATTATTCTTTGTTTGTTGTTAGCCGCTATCGTTGCTTATGATTATTCTACAAATGAAAGTGCAAAGTAGTTAATTTTTATGATTTTTGTTTTTACTGTCACATTTGCAAAATTATCCGCATGTATTTACTGATTAGCATAATGATTGGTAATATTCATAATCAATAATCTTTTCATTAATAATATATATTGCTGCTTTGTTGACAATGAATTTATTTAAACTTTACAAACCACTGGCAGAATCACAACACACACACACACACACACAGCGTGGTCAATAAATTCAACTATTAGATTTGTTTATAACGAGTAAATGTAATAATTTATTAACGTTGATTTCACATCATTCACGTATTTTGGTTGAGTCATTATTCTTGTACTTTTGTAATTTAATAGATGAATATTAAAATTAATATTACTGATACTATGATTGAATTTTAAATAACATATAAAATAACAAGAATATACGAGAGTTATTTAAGATGTTTGGACTGTATCATATATGAATGTTGATTGTATTTATTGAAGAACTTTGAAAATAATAATTATAAATTGTTAATAGATATAACTAAAACTGTGATGAAGGACGTGATGGACAAAGGTACTCTATCATCAGATGTCATCGTAGTGGTGAGTAATATGTACTGTATTTATGTCCATACATTGATACAATTGATTGCAGTAATCTGATAATTGTTACATCAGAACGAAATTTTCAATTGTAAAGTCTATATTTTTTCAAAAATTATAAAAAGTTTAGAGATTTTGTAAGCATACTTTGTTAGTAAAAACAAAATTAATTTATTTAACAAAAAAATTCAAAAATAAAAGTTACATGAATATAATTCATACTTTTTCTTAAATATCTACGCGTATTTTAGCTTTATTTTTGTTTAACTTAATATGTAGTTTATTAATATTAGTAATATTAACATTTACTTTATTTTTTCTTACTTACACTTTTAAAATTTCATAAGTGTAGAGTAGATTTAATTTATTTTTATAAATTCTATTAATTCTGTTGTGTCTGTATAATTTCCACGTCTTTTTCCTTTCAAATTTATCCAATAAGATTTCACATATAAATAAAACAAACGATATATGTATTTTTAATTGATTCAAGAATTTTTTTATTTTGAGAAGATATAGATTGCAATTATGTTACACATTTAAAATCGGCAGTTTTGATTGATATTATTGTTCCAACTGCATTAATTAATGTGGTTATATTATAGACAGAACTTATTTCACAATTAGTGAAACGTTCTGATGTAGCAATAATCATCTTTCATCTAATGTTCAGTGACATGATTCAATTGAACTAACAATAAGTAGAAAGAGAGAAACAATTCACGCTCAATTGTAAGCTATTTGTCAACTGTTAAAGATATTAAGATCGATGTTAATTTAGAAAAGGAAAGGTTTTCAAAATGTAGCATGAAAAGAACGCTACATTATCAACATGTATATGCAATATAGATTGTATTTTTACATAAGCGTTAATTTATCAATGTTATAATTACAAATATTACAGACATTCGAAAAATAGCGTGAAATCGTAAAACGGATCAATTTTACCGTGTCAGTCTCGGCATTATTGAACCGTAAATACACTTAATTTCGCTTCTTTCTAATTGTCCATATAATTCCTCGCGAATTATAATATTATTTTGCTGTATTATGTAAATATCATCTACGAATATATATTGTGTATTTACTCAACTATTATATATTGATGTATAGAAAATAATCATTTTATTCGGAATTTAAAATTGTTATGTAAAGTTTGATTGTGTCGAGGCAACTTCTGAAGTATTATTATTCAGTAAGTGCTGTGATTTCAAAGTATTTAATTTAGTCAAGTAATGTGACATAATATTGCAGAATTTTTCATTTATTTTACTTTAAATATTCGTAATTGAAAACAATATTAATTGGATGCATAGACATTTTTGATTCATGTAATAATTGCGTTATAATCGATAAAAAAATATCATACAATATTTTGCAGTCACATGAAATATGCATGTAATATGCGTTGCTAAAACCTCTAAAGTCCAGAATTTAAAATTATCTAAAAAATAATTGCTTCTGTTTTTATTTATTGATTTTTTAAAATTTTAACAGAGTTACAATAATAATAAAATTAATTGAGTTTGTTAATTTAGACGAAGTTATAAAGCGTGGAACACACATCACTTAAAAACATTTAACAGCGAGTTAATTTTCGCAACAAATTCTATAACGCATCTATAAGTAATATCTAAATTATACTGTATGAAAAGCAGAAAACTTATATACATTTATATTTGATTGAATCGTAAACAAAAAACATGAGAAACGCGAAAGTCGTTAAATTCCAACTTGGCGGATTAAGTTTAACATGCGGATGATCGCATTTTGGTCCATTTTCATAAATGGATATGCGTCAAATATATTGCATTATGTCTGGTGAGTAATCCTTTCTCCCGCAACTTTTAATTTTGTATCTCTAATTCCGGGTGAGCCTGAAATAATCCTGAGCATTTCGACGTATCCACGTGTGTCATGTCACGCTGTCATTAACGTTTCTTTCGCCAAGTTATTTTTTAACAGGATGTAAACTTGCGAAAGAGAACAAAGTATGACGTGAAGCAAAATAATTTCTTCACTTTAATAAACGACAGCCTCTGAGATCTATACGCAATGTGTCAATATTAAAACGTTTGTGACTGAATAAACAAGTAGTTGTCTAGAATTTTTTGTATTTGTGACACGCATAAGAATGTTATCACTTTACATTAACATTTTTAATTGTAACTATATACATTTATATATTCAATTAAAAGTATGAATATAATGTGATGAGAATATTCTTTTGAACGTGTATTAAAAAATGTAAAAATATTATATTATTTCTAAAACAGGGTTTATAAATATTGTGTATGAAAAAAAAAGTAATTACGTGATGAAGCAATATTATATGCAGAATTATCTTTATTATAGAACATATCTTTTTAATAATCTCTCGTTTCTCCTTTAATTGAATGTGCATGATCTCGATATTACTCGCTTGTACAATGTTCAAATTATCCACCTCAGCTTGATTTCTGCTCGCCAATGGATCTGATTTCAAGTGGCGAGCGGGACCAGTCGGTCGAGTTTAGTCGTGAATCACATTTGAGAGTGGTCATTCGACCGGTTAGACGCAGCGATCCGTCTGTAGCATGCTCCGTTGATCCGATGGTATGGTGAAAGGAGTTTGTGCGGCTTTTAACGCCCGCGCGTTCTAACGAATTTGCCCGCGATCTAGCATTATATGCTGATAGGCATTCGGTAGCGTAACACAGGATTGACCGTGCAAAATACACAACTAGCAAAATGCATCATTAAACTTTCGATTAACTCTATTAATTAAGTCGGCGGGTTGGGCGTTGCGATACCTTATAAGAACTTGAAGTTAAAGAGGCAAATAAGATTACATCCGGAGAATTTAGATCTTCACGTGTATTATTAACGAATAATATGGCAAAATAAGATTCAGAATTACATTTTTATTTTAATAAATAGTGAGTTTCTCTCCGTCGGGAAGTACTACGCGGATATACAGGGTGTTCCCATATTTTATAATCACATTCAATCCAATCATTTTTCTCCGAAATTATTGATGATACAAAAAATTTTTAGGTTTAAGATATGAAGGGCACCTCCACTTTGTAAGAATGAAATTTTTTCACATAATACGATTCCTTTAATTATTCTGCAAAAGTACTATTGTAGAGATATTAAAAAATTAATAGAAAACTTTTAAAAATCTTTTAAACTTTTAGAAATCTTTTAAAAATCACATTGTGTTTTCTTTACATCAATCGACTCATCAGTTATATTTATGTATACAAATATTAAGATATAGTTATGAAAAAAATAAATAGTTTGCGATATTTTCTATTTCATGTCAAAATTTACCAGAATAAAGTATAAATTTCTTGTAAACTATTGAATTTCTGATATCTTTACTTTAGTATTTTTATATACAGAATAATTATATACAGAATAATGGACATTATATTATGTGAAAAAATCGTACCTAATTCTATTTCAAAAAGTGCAGGTGACCTTCATCTTTTTAACGCTATCTAAAAAAGAAACATGATCAAAATTGGTCCCTTTAAAGTCATTCCACTTTCATTTTAAATATTTTTTTGTATTATTAATAATTTCGGAGAAAATTGACTAAATTGATTAAAATGAGATATCCTGTATAACGGATACATTTTGTTATGATAAGAATGTTCTACATGAACGAAGCGCAATCAATTACGTCAAACTTTCATTAATTTATAATACATATGGCAATAGTGGATTGCCAACTTTGTTCGCATAGTCCAGCCTTTATAGCAGATATATTTTATTATGCTAAGAACGACGCAATCAATTACATCAAATATTCATTAATTTATAAATGAATGTAGAGGAGAAGAGTGGGTTACCGACTTTAATTCATCATATCACAGTTCAGCCTTCATTGATATAATAACTGGGACTCTCTACGGCCCTGAGAAACACCTTATATCTATCGGTTACCATCAGTGAATGCCGTTTTCGAAGGACATGCTCGATTACAGCCGATGCCTTGTGGATGTTGTTACATACGGTACTGAATATCCGTTACCGCGGAGTAAACGTCACGTCGCGCAAGTCATCGGTTGGAAAGCGCCCCGGGTACAGATCACCTAGAGTGATTCCCCAGCAGGCTCGTGCGAACCGAGGTCTGGACTTTCACGGATAGCATACGCGCAGATCGGTGCACGTGCTGGGCGCATATAGTTTTCCTTTCTAATACGTCAGTTAACATTAGAGTTTACGATCCCGGAATTTAGTTTTCCGTATGGGATTTCGGTTGATCGCATCATGAGAAGGATATGAGTTTTGTTTTCCTCTTTCTTTCTCTAATGCGATAAGTTCTATCATAGAAACCGTGTGATCACTTGTAAAGAGATCTATGATATAACTGACAGTTTTTTCTTAAATTGCTTTCATTACAGTGAAATTTATGTAAAATATATTGAATATGTTAAAAAAAATATTGTAGAGGGAAATTGCGAACATGCGTAAATAAACGCGAAAAATACTATTGCAGTATATTAGAGTAGTGATAACTTTTCGTTTCTTGCATCCAGTGATAGGTCGATGTACGTTTAGTGCCGTACTATAATACGTGATCATAAAGAATGCCCATGCTGTTTAAGGGAAATACCATTACATGTTTTCGATTATTTGTAGGTGATGTAGAGGGGAATTGCAAATATCTAAGGGAAAAATTAAATAAAGTCAACGATAAGTCGATTATTTATTAATTATAGAATTCTTTACTCAAAAAATATTAGTTTTAAACTAAAATAATTAACATTTATATATTATTAATGTAAATTGTAATTTTTAACAAAAAATGAAATCGATTCGGCATTGTCCCTGGGGCCCTATTCTGTAACTTTTAACGACAATCGATATCGTTATGTGTCGTTGCGCAGCTTTTTCACCATATAAAATATCTGCGCAACGATACTATAATGATATCGATATTGTCGTTAAGAGTTACAGAATAGGGCAGCTAATTTCTAACGTAAAGATTTTGTTTTTTTTTTTTAATTATAATTTATTTTTATAATATATGAATGTTAATTATTATCATTCAAAGTCAAATATCTGGAATAGGAATCTTTTGAGTAAAAACTTCATTAATTGATAAATAATCATCGATTTTATTTAATTTTTTCCTTAGATATTCGCAATTTGCCCACTCTCCTCTGTATATAAAATACATACAAAACATTTTTTTATTATACTGCAAAATAAACAAAATACGCAATATTTTTTATTACAATAATAATTTTATGTAATTAAAATAAAAAACGAAATTTTAGAGCATTTCGGCAAATTGATTACTACACGATTTATTCCTTGGAAATGAGTGAACATAAGTCTTAAAGTGATCAATGATACATCACGTTTTTTTACAAAAAGGATATATATTTATATTTTATTTATTAATAAATAGGTTAATACAGCTTAATTTTATTAGATCGCAAAAATGTTTTTATTCTAGAAACTTCACTTGATGATATATTAAACATGATTAGCGAATTTCTTTTCTGTGTAAATTTACTTTCTTATTGTGAACGCATATATTGCGAACACATTATGAATTCGTGCAATCTTTATCCGGATCTGCAATCTTTATCCGGTTTAGCCTTGCTATTATTTCCCAAATCTAAGAAAGCGTTTAATTACAACGTCAAGATGTATAATTAAATGAAATAAGGTATATATCTATTGAACGAGATAATACATAAATCTTTACAAAATATTTACGACAAAATAAAATAGCATGATAAAAATTTATTTAAACTCATTTATTCGAATTTCTAAAAAATAAAAAATTTTTATTATGAGGAAAGTCACAAAATAACTTATATTAATTATTTCTAAATTATTAAAATATAGTTAACATAACAAGTTAGTAAAAATTAAAAAGCACAAATGAAGAAACACATTTAACTGGTCAGTTCTACGGTGAATTATATTTTTTGGTGTCTTATAACTTTCTGTATGTACTACACTCGCGTTATGCATTATCGATCTAACTACGGTGGCGATTTAGTAACGTTGCAGATCGATTGGAACCAGCTTTGGAATTATTTATGGTTCGCTTGTTTATGTAGAATACGATCGTATCTGTCGATAACTTTTACTTTCGCGAATGCGGAGAACGCTGTCGTTGCACGCTAATTCGTGCGTGGCAAACTCGCGAAATGCAAGTAGTTTCTGTGCCGTTTCGTATTATATCGTATATAATTTTTCTACCAGAGAAAAAATAACTTCCTAACGTACATTTATAATCGGACATTTTATCGTTATTTCTGTCAAGTACCTAATTTTTGTTGCCGCTTTTTAATTATGTCTTAGTAATTTATCCTGTAATCTAACACGTATAATTGATATATAGTCAATTTGCATTTATCGTAATATAATTATTAGAGCAAGAAACAATCGCGTTTATCAATAAAATGTTTATATTTTATGAGAAATTTTTATTTCGTAATTAATTTCCTTAGGAAGCTATTTTTTATAAAATTAAATATAAGGAAATATTTTTTATTTCAATAAAATAAAAATTTCCTGTGACAGTATGAGAAAAAAAGTCGAGGATATAATTTAACATAATTCAAAAGAGTATTGTACTTGTAGGTTGCGTCATAAAATCCATGTAAGAGTATAATGTAGTGATTATTTTTCACGTCCATTGAACAGCGGTCGAGCTTTGAAGCACTATTTGAACGCGACGACAGTTTCGAACAGCATGTGAAGTGCGGTTGCCTTAGTTTCTCGCAATAACGCCTTATAAACAGTCGCAGTTGAATATCAATCAATCGGCAGGCATTTCCTTTCTACGGGATCTAAGCAACGTTTGGCCTTACATAGTTACCATGCGGGTGTTGACCGTTTCTCATCGACAACTTTACATATTCTCGCCGCGAGCTATTAACTTCTGTTTGTTATTACATTATATTATTACATAATAATAATTCTTAATATGGCTCAATCAGAATAAATCAATAAATAAAAGAAGGGCTACGAGCTAATTATAATATAATGTAAAATATTTAATAATTTTAAAATCGTACATACAAACGTTTCGACACCGATCGGGTCATTTTCAATGTAACAACAAACAATATTACATAAATTATCGGAAATTTCAGTCACATTATTCCGATAATTTATGTAATATTGTTTGTTTTTACATTGAAAATGACCCGATCGGTGTCGAAACGTTTGTATGTACGATTTGTAAATTATTAAATATTTTACATTATAATTGGCTCGTAGCTCTTCTTTTATTTATTGATTTATATTATTACATTATATTATACAAAAAACTATTCTTAGCGATTCTTAATGTCTTATCAGGAAACTGTCGAAACTGTCCTTTACCTTTTTTAATGGGCTTTATATATTATGTTGTGGAACATTTAAAAAGTAAGAGATCCACATTTTTTTATCTACTTATCTTAAAATTTAGGAATTGAAACAACCTCTCAAAAATAATGGATTTTTTTAGTTTTTAATGAATATTTTTGAAACTACGAAGTATATGAAAAAATTTTTATACAAAAGTTTTATAATATTTTATATTTTTAATAACATGTTAACATTTTTTGAAATTGTCAATCTTTTCAATTTATCGCAATCCTCAAAGATTGCTTTAATTCCTAAATCTTGAGATAAACAGATAAAAAAGATATAGACCTAATATTTTTGGATACTTCATAACGTATGCAAAGCTCATCATCTGTGAGAGAACAAAAAAAATGTATTAACGCTGTGACTACGTACTTAACATACTTTGTGATATTTTTACGATATCTATACATAACTATAAAAAAAGTACTCAAATTTTTGTCTATTTCTATGGAGTTATTTTTATTGTATAATCGACAACGTAATAATCTTTTAAATTAAAATTATCTGTTCGATTGGTTTTTTGCGATGATTTTTTGTCTCGCAGTATAGCTTTTATTTGCCAGCATTTCACAAAGACTTGTCGCGATGTAAGAAATTAGGTGTTACTTGGCGATTCCCCTGGCGGTCATGATCCGAGACGTAACAAGACGTTCTCTATCCATTCCAGCTCGGAAACCGCACCATAAAACATTTATGGGAAACGTGATCGGCTTAACTTCGAACGGGCATATGATCTTGTAATTTGTCCCATACATGGTATACAGCTATTTTCCTTAGAAAGCGCCCAGGGAGATTTCGACTGCTGCACCAATTAACCGCGCGCGAATTTGTATTATACTGGAAAGAACGAGTGGAAGCCCATACGCGGTTTTAATTGTGCGGTTTGTAGTATACAGTTCTTTAACTGTCAGCTGGTTGAAAGTACGATCGAGAAAGATTTACGATCGCTTTTTATCAAAGAGACACACAAGAAAATTGAATTGTTTTAATTGATTAAATTTCCACAGAAAAGATATTGAATGAACATGCGAATATTTTAATATCTTAATATCTTAATAATTTATAATAATATAAGAAATTATATTTTATAGCTATCAAAAAATCAATTAAATGACTTATGATTTTGAAATTACTAGTTCAATGATTAATTGTCGACAATTAACGTTATGATAAATCATCACGCTGATCTATTATCGTTTGCATAAGATTCGTCGGCTTTATAATAATAGTATTCAGCTGTTTGATCCGATTCTGATATTAGAAAGCGATTAAGATGAAATACGGGCGTGATGGATAATAATTGAAACTTCCTTCTAATCTATCTCCAAAATAAATCTGATTTGTTCGGTTGATGCGATAATCACTTACGAATGATTCTAAACGAATTTCAGTTTACAAAGAAATGCGGGCAAGGCCGTATCATTAACGGAATGCAGCCAAGTTTATAGTAGATTCTATTAGCTGGTATTGTGTAATTCACTGTAACTACCGGCTCCGCGACTGCGAGTAGCTTCGAGAGGCAATGCATGCATAAACTGAGCTATGCATCGTGTTTTATCACGAAACAGAATGTTAATTATACACTTTCCTTCGCGAAAATAACCTTTAGCAGCGTCAAACCCAATCGAATGTTTTCGTTAATAGATAGAGCCGCAGTTAATTATACATAATACAATTATATCATTTGAAAGATTGAAAGCAAAAGTGGTTGAATCAAAATTTTTGTATTATTATGCCACATCATTATGTCACTTATGCGAGATATAACTATTACTAGTATTATTTAAATAAAATATCAATATATACCTATTTCTCAATTTTTATATTAAAATAGAATATTATTTAATATTATTTGTAGAATGTATACATACATATATATATATGTATATATAATATACATATATACCTATATTTTTATACATATAAATTTGTCTTTTATTTTATTCATATTTTGGATTTTATAAATTAAATAATATAAATAGCGGTTGCATATAAATTATATATACACTTAAAATTTTTATATTGTTTGCAAAAAATCAAACTTATATTTCGACAGTAATTATGATATTATTTCTATCTTGATATCCTACTTTAGATCCTTGTTTCATGATTTCTCCTTTTTGAACGCAAAATATAGTATACTAGTTACGTTATCTGATTTCGACCCCACAATTATTTCAATGAAATGTAATTGTACACAGTATTCTGTTTACTTGCGATTGACAATTAATGTACGTGCATCATGCCAATCTCGATCGATCGCATTTTAGGCACTTGTACTTTCTCGCAGCGGGACTTGTTTCGTTGGCTAGATGTAATACGCGAAGGAGACTGCAAGTAATTGTGGCAAATCGTTCGTTCTAGCCTTCACCCACTTTCTCTTTCATAGGCCGAGTTTAAGTTAACAATCGGATCTAAATGTGTCAAGACGAATAATGCAATGACGATATCCGTGTTTCATTATTTACAATATATTATAAGTATACTTTGAACCTGAAAACAAATTTTTCGTATTCCATATATAGAATTGATTCTACACAGTACTGCCGCATATCTTTTTTTTATCTGTAAATTTTACTTTTTTTGTAATTAATATGTTTTCGAGATATTGAAATTTTTTAATTGAAAGTTATTGAAAATTAGAACAAAATAAATAATAGATTTCTCATTCAAATTAGCAGTATTTTAACAAAAGTTTTATTTTCAATTTGATTACTAAAGTTTAAATATTTACAATAAAAGTTAATTTAACTTAACATATTTTCAATATTATTAAATTGATAAATTTAAATAAAGCTTGTTTACAGAGATAATTTCATGTCTTGTTTCTCATGGTATATTACTTGATTTTTAAGATTTTATGTTAATTTCTGAACTCAATCAACGTTAATCAAAATGCGATTATTAAAACATCCGCGCGTTTCAAAATACAAAATTTGGATTTAGCGTTTTATTTTTTACATTACCAAAGCAAGAGCATTATTAAAGACAATTGGTTTAATATTGTAAATTAACATAATGCAGGAAAGATAGAAATGAATGTAAAGAAAATACATAGAAATTAAAGAACCTATCAATGAAAGAAGATGCGGTGAATATTAAATATAATGTAGATGATAAGTACAAGTTTAAACTCAAGTACATCAATGTCAAATTATACGTAATTGGACGTATTTTTTCTACTTAAAAGGACATTACATATACATAAGGTAAACGTTCTAATTAGTGGACAGTTAGTGAACATGAACCAATTTGTTGAACAAAGTGATACAAAATTTTAAATATTATGCTTTTAATGATATGTACGACTCAAAATAAATTTGTTATTTATAAAAATTTAATAACACATTTATTTAGAATCTTACATAGATATATCGTTGAAAACTTTTTCTTACATATATCGTTGAAATGTTTTATCGCTTTGTCCAACAAGTGGTTTATGTCCACTAACTGGTACATTTATCTTACATCATGATAAAATATTCGGGAAGCATCGATTAACGCTCTGAAACTACCTGAACTCAGTTATCGAATTCGCAACAGCTGACTCGACTTAGGCGCCTAATTGGCGGAGAAAGTCCTGTCAAACGTGGCATGCACTGTAATTAAACGAGCGTTTAATCGCGGTAGTGCATTTCTGAGAGCTATGGTTTGTCTCTTGAGACCATTGCGAATAACCATAATGACGTTAGGCACGGCGCGATGAAGAAGTACATATGTACGTTATTCCTGCGGTGCGTTATATCACTTCTGTCAAGTTAGCACATTTTTAGAATTTCAGTGTGATTAATAGAGTTTTAGTCGTTTTATCAAAAAGCTTTGGAATTTTTAACTTTAAAACATTTCTAAACTTTGTGTCACTACGTTATTATTATTATATGAAAGATATGAAAGAGAACTCCAATAATCCTGGCTGAGGTAATATTTTTCACAATAAGTTCTTTACCGAATTAATTTAGGGTGGATTATTTTATATATAGGAATGTCCGAATGTTTCGACGCCTTACCATATTTATATTATTAATGTCTCAGATCGATTGTGATTAATGTCCGAACGTTTCGGCGCACAGTCACATCTGAGATAATTAAATTTAAATTAAGAATATGTATTGTATTCATAACATTAACTTTGGCCGATTATTGGCGTTCTCTCTCATATTTATGTATATCATTTATACGGTCGTACTTATTCCTTTATAAAAGATACTAAATTTTTTTTAAACATTTTTATTAGACTAGATTTAAATCATAAAATACTAAATTTCCTAAAAAATTTTAATCGAGATTAAGTTAAAATTGATAAATAAGTCTGTTTTATTATTATATTATAGTTACTCCTTAATTTATTTTTAATTATTGTTTTGTGCTGCCGCGTTGTTGAGCGCATATTTAAAGTGCTATTTGACATATCGACATAGCAATCATATCGATATTTTATTGAGGATGAGTAACTGAAATCACGATCAGAGGTACATCATAACTTACTTTCGAACCCGAGTCTCACTTTAATTTGAGTCGTACATCATACCCAGCTGATGAATGTAACACGTAACTCATTATTATATTATCATACATCACAGGAATACTCTTATTTCCTATGTTCATTCTTAATGAAAATTTAAATTTATTTTCGATATAGGTATTACAATAATTTTTACTTAACGAATTTGCAAGAATAAGACGAATTTTTTAATTTTATTAACTAATATTTATTTACGCATAAATTGTTTACCAAACTTATATTCCTGAAACAAAAATACTTTTTATTTTAACACGATTTTTAAGTTATTAAAATATTTGTTTTATAATTATAGAAAGAAACATTCTTTAAATTGGATAGTTATTTAACAAGATATCACATCTTTGATTGATATTTATTTGATCCATTATTAAACATTATAATGATATTGTTACGTTATTATTTTATAAAACATCCGAGTAAAATCGTCGATAAAACACTTTTGTTTGCACAATTTTTCTTTGCATTAGGAAGCAGATAATGTTCTTGCAAAAAAGCGTAGCTACCTTTAATAGGTGTAGTTACATGTATAATAATGCATATATCCATACATAGCAATGTATAGATGGGGTATCAAATGTGATTTAAGATGAACTACAGAGAGTTGAAATTAATCGTTGAAGAAATTAATTATTGGAAAATCATTTACTATTCCTGTAGTCCATCATGGCGGTCCTTTCTCTATATTGATTTACGTGAAACAAGAAACTGTAAAAATAAAAATAAATTTTTTATCAATATAAAAATAAACGCGAAAAATTTATTAGAAAAAAGAGAATAATTTGCGTCTTTAACGTCATAATTCGATATCGTAATTCAATATCTAAATTGCAATATCTCATCAGTAATCTTATATTGAATATTCGCTTACTTACCATGTAAGTATAGATATCAGTTATAAGAACCGGAAATCTAAGATTAGTCAGATTTATTGACAGCATGTGGATTACACATTTGATGATTTTGACTAAAATATCAGTTCGTTCCGGATTCCGTTCATCTGATAAACGCAAATTACCTATCACGCAATAAACTTTCTCGTATAATTCATCCTCAAGCGCAGAAATAAACCACAGCTTCTTAGGTAACGGCGTAAATCAGGCTATTTAATTTGCTCCTTGTTTCTTGCAACCAATTCTTGTCAATCTATTCAAAAAATTGTCAGACGTCTATAATAATTATTTTGCTTTCACCGAACAACTATACAGCAGCGTGGCTTAAATTTTGACAAATGCGCTTCGTTGCGCGCTTTTTTGGCATGATGCACTTTTTCTTCGCCATTTCCATTTCACTATACATGAACTCAGTCGATCGTAAATATGTCCCGACTAGAATCTACGTTCGGGTACTGTCAGGTTTACCTTATATTTTACAAGGACCTGGTTTGGTTGACCTAAGGTAAGGTACACCTGAGAAGGTTCTCGTCAGGTTTGAGTATGGTTGACCTTTGTAAGGTTATAATTACCTTATATGTTATAAGGACCTGGTTTGGTTGACCTAAGATAATTCTGAATAAGGTACACCTAAGGGGGTTCTCGTCAGGTTTGAATATGGTTGGCCTTTGTAAGGTTATAATTGCTTTATATGTTATAAGGACCTAGTTTGGTTGACCTAAGATAATCCTGAATAAGGTACATCTAAGAAAATCCTCGTCAGGTTTGAGTATGGTTGATCTCGTTTCTAGTACGCAGCCACGCCACGAGATGGACGTGTTACTCGTAAGAAGAAAATGTCTACAAGTTCTATAAGAAGGCGTAGGCAAATCAATTTGGATAATCTCTTAGAGAGATTATAAAGTTCCTTCAGAGTATGTCTTCTGGGCCTCTGAAATATATGTTTTTTGCTTCTTTTGGAATGTGATGCTAAATTAATAGCATTTGAACTCGACTTAAAAATTTATCCAGTGATTTTAGCAGGTCCTAGCCAAGTCAACCTGATTAGGATCTGCTAAAATCCTTGGATAAATTTCTAATCGGGTATGCTGTGGCGCGTTAATAAGGATTTAATAATGAACCCGATATAAACCTGATAAGGCTATCCCGATAAGGTCCTGCCTAATGTGCTGCGTTACATGATTGATCAGGTCCCAATAAACCTTACCTTAACAGGACCTGATGGTTAATAAGGTCAACCTAGCTAGGACCACTGAATAAATTTCTAGTCGGGGTATATACTGCGATTTCTCGAGTAAAAACGTAGAGACAAAATGCTTTACTAAGGGAACATTATTTTTAATGTTGTCTTTTTGGAATATCCCTTACAGAAATCCAATTTAATACTGATTAATTTAATGCTCAAGGATCTGCACTTAACTGAACATAGCCTTCTTCACTCATTTGTGTTGAATATTTCTCGGTCCATTTTCACTGAATATCGTTTATTTATGTCGCTTAAAAAGGACTGACTTCCTACATATACTGGTTATTGCGATTAATTTAATTTCATTACATGTGTCTCGGTGGTGGAATTGGTAAAACGCTCGCACGAAATTCGAGAGATCCAGGGCACATATTATGGAATTATTCCGAATGAATTCCGATCGGAATTATTCTGTTTTCTCTTAAAAAACACAAAGAGATATAGAGAATTATTGAATAATTTCGATTGGAATCCAATCCAAATAATTCCACAATATGTATTCCGGTTGAATCCCGGTTGAGGTGATATTTTTCTCAATAAATTATTTATTTTATTTTAATAAAAATGCATATATTAACTATAATATTATTAAATTGCTTGTCAATTTAATGTGTAATATTACGTATTTTAGCTTTAATTTAATAACAAATTCGATTGGATGCACTCTGTACATACTAGTACATATTAAAGCCGTTGTACACAAATTAGCAAAAATATGTATTTAATGTAAATATAAAAACGGATTAAACGGATGAAATCCCCAATATGTTTTATTATGCTGTTAAGTAAAATCTGTATTTTATAATTTGAAAGTTTGCATTTTACTTTTACATAGTTTAAATCAATACAATAGCTTTAATATACAGTAATGTGTTCAATCAAATTCGTTAAGACTGTATTTTAAAACCGACAAATAATCGGCACGCAGTTTGTTTTAACTGAGATTTGCATTAAATATTGTTTAATACTCAAAATAAATAATTAATCATTACATTTTAGTATTAAATTTTTATAAGAAATATTCATATTAGTCAAGCAAATATTCATAACCAACATTATAAACGTATTTGATATAATTAAAATTATTTGCTTTTTATTATACATCTTATTATCATACATCATAAATTGATATTTTTAAAGACTTTGTAGAATATATTTTTTAATATATACATAAGTTTACTTCACAATTGAAAGATTTATAAAATTATTATTATATGCAACACGTAAATATGTAATAATAATTCGAGGAATTACATTACTTATTTAAAGAATTATCATTTATTTAAAGTAAAAATGTAAAAATAAAAAAATAGCGTGATATTTACAAGATATAATGAATGCGTTTGTACTCATTGTCAGAACGAATCATACATTTTGCTTTGTGCAAGATTTAGGAGTTAGAAATTTCATCGGTGAATACTCATTTCGCCATCACATTTGACTTACATGTCGATTGTTGCTCAAATAAAGATTGCTGAACGCGATATTCATCATTACAGGATGTACGAATGTTATAAGTACGCACATTGATATAACATTATTTCACAATAATACGTGCTATTGCACTGCAGAAGCAGGAATTTTATTCCATTTTCTACAATATTTATACTTTCTATAGTAAGAACCGTTAATGCCATTTAATTCTCTCGCGATTATTACACAATTTCAAATACAAAAGAAAGTTTATAGTCATCGGTTGACCGCGCCAAATCAGTGAAAGAAATTTTTCTTCCGTATAAATTATTACGAATGGCGCCTTATTTACCGAAATATTTCAGATAATCAGTGCGGAAATATAAATTACTGCAAAACTGGGGCTTAATTTCAATTTACGAGATATATGACGATAGTTCACTTTTATCTTTATGATCAAGGAATATCTCTCGTATAATCAACTACGCTACGAATGTAATGTAGAAATCTAGATTCAAAATTTTCTAGTTTTGTCGTTTTTTAATGGAAGCAAATCGCTTGCAATAATTATGATACTTACAAGCTATGAACTATGTAATGTTCGGTGTACTGCACTTCGAATTTATTGCGTCCGGGATAAAGCAAAAAGTATGTAATTATGTTCAATGATATCACAATGATTAACTCTCAGCAAAGTAAAAATTTGTACCTACAAGAAATATGTTTCTTCTTTGACTTAATTCTTAAATTTCTGGGTCACGAAATATCCTGTTTCTTTGAAATAAATGAATTAGTATATTTAATAATTTTTATATTTATCTAGTTCTTAAATAATTCAATCTTTAATTTTGATTTTAAAAAACTATAGATGAAATAATAATATAAAATATTTAATATACCGAAATTGTATTTAAGATAAATAACACGGTACATATCGGGATTCAAAAACGAAGATTAAAACATGTTCAAATAATTGCAATAATGAATTTAAAGCAGTTCTTTTAAATTAACTTGCTAATTTTTCAATTTTTCATGCGTGAGATCGCGCGTAACATGCAATATGAAGACAAGAGATTGTTGTCTCATTCATATTATTATATTCATACAACATCGACTTCATTATGTGGTGAAACTGTATTATATGATGCTCGAGTTCATTGACCGTAAAAAGAAATGTAAGGTCAATAGATTGGATCATTGAACATAAAGTTACAACACTTCTGGTTTCAATGACTCTGACAAATAATTGTGCTCTTAGCGAAATCCGAGTACCCTGTATAATAAATGGGTCGGCCATTTTCACGCGGAGCAGATTAGTCCACGACGACGACGTGAGAATCGCGATATAATTCCATTTCTGATACCCGATTTGGTAACGTTTCTCACAGCATGATTGCATACGCCGCGACGTTTATTGCTGTACTTATTATTACGTGGTTCATTTTCAGAACGGAAATGCCACTGGTCAGACAGCTAGTGATCGGTGTGAACGATTGCGAGCATTTATTTTAGTCGCGTGAGTCTATTTTTACTCGTCATCACGTTTTGCTCCATATAACATGCGTATCATATAATATTAAAATAAATTAAAAAGATTTTAATGAAAGTAATAAAAATTTTTATAAAAATGAATTTGCTCATAATTAAGAAATATATATACGTGATCCGTAATTAAAATCGTTCTCTCTTTATTTCTCGTTCTCGATTTTAATGAAAGAAGAATAATTAATAATTACAAGATATTTTGATAAATTTTGTAGATATTTATGCAATTGCATGAAAATATAAGAATAGACGAATATAAGTATGATAAAAAATTTTTTACAAATTTATTTAAAATTTATAACGTGTGTTCTTCTTCGATACTCTTTGAAATGAAATTAAATATAAAGTGCGGTAACTTCTCAAGTTTTATTTTAAGAACATATAATTATTAATTCTGCAAATATTTTTACAAATATACATATATTTATTAGTAAAAGTTATGTGTGATGACGTTCGTTAAGTATGATATTAGCATTTATTTTAGTAATTGTTAGTAATTTCTAAAAATAAATAATATCAAAAACAAGAGTACTTCTGATGAAAAATTATTTATTTCTAGAAATTACTAAATCATTTAACACGTTTAATTAAAATAGTCATAATTATTCTGAATCTAATCATTGAATCACGTTACAGCATTGCATAAGTAATATTTAAAAAATGATAAAAGAAAATTGAAGAAATTACAATTTCTTGAAATACTCTTGTATTCATTGGGAATCTATTTTGATAAACTTACAAAGAAAGTAGCGCCTCGCATACTTGAACGCGGTGCGCTATTCTGTGCACCGGGAAATGTCGTTTAGGGGCAAGATACTCATGCATAAAAAGAAATAAGTACACAATATTTATGTAGATGTATCTAATAGTTTAATAACTTATATATATAATTTACGTTACAAATTGGACCTTTTAATACTTTCACATGTAAACTTATAATGATATTCATAGAATAGAAAATAACTTTCTTCGCGACGTCTAGAGATAATTACGTTGGAGCTTTGCATGATACTCGTTTTGCGATGACGACGATATTCACTACTTTATTTTGCACAAACCCTGTTCCGATTTATTCAACGCACTTCGGGGGATTTCCATTGCTCCTGACATTAACTAAAACCGTTTAGAAACGCTACGATCTTCACCTTGCACGATGAAAGTCAGTCAAGGATATGGATGAACCGTCCAATTTTCCGCTTGGCCGTAGTTTAGTGGTTTGCAAAAGCGCGTGCCTGGATGATGAAGAAGGAACGCTCTCTCTGACGGGCGTTACCAATTGCGCAGTTAAACCAGACTCCGAGTGCCCATCTTCATTACCAGCTCCGGTTGCTTTAGTCGTCGCCTCCCGTCATGACTTCCATAAACTCTGAAAGCGCGCAAAACGTGGGCGTTAGCGTAATCAGGCGGCGCCTCGCATTTCCCGCGGGCTACAAACTTGGCGAACCACCCAAGGCGAGAGACTTATTGAACGTTCGATCGACTTTGCTATTAGTGCGGTTATGTTAAGTTTCACTGACGTTGACATGCACGAAACGAATTTACTTGGCTCGGGGCTTCGTAACTTAAGCACATTTTAAACGAACTAGTTGGCTTTCGAAGCGTGTCACATATTATTGAATCTCGCAAATAAATCACAGTTAAGTGCACCTAGAGAATTTCTTAAATATATTATTTTTAATGCCATAAGATTTTAATTAAATTTTGACTTGTTTGAACATGCGGTATAATTTTTCATGACTGATAACGATTAGTCACCTGATTGTATCCCGATTATAATACTGAATTGAATAAAAGTTTTTTGTAATTTAACATATTTAATGGTATCAATTTTGGAAAACGGATAGCGTTATATTTTATTAAACTAATTTGAAATTTTCGCTATAAAAATTTACTAATAATAAATTTAATATAAATCTTTAATAAATTAATATGTGAAATTGTAACTTTAATTACTTGATATATTTAAACAGTTTCATTATGAATACGTTTTGTTAAAATAAACTTTGATATTTTTTATTAAAAACATGAAAATTGAGTTATCTTTTTATTAAAAAGTAACTTTGAAAAAAAAGTTTTAAAAGTCCGTCTAAATAATAGCTTTTTAATTTTCGAGATTAATATACCTAATCAACTCCGCGAAATGATAAAAATTGTATTAATTCATTATTAAAATATTACGCATGTTTATAACCAGCATTGACTCCTATAGCTTTCACATTTATATTTATTATTTTTGTATGAAATGATAAAAGAAAGATAATGATAAAAATACCGTCAAAATCGAGCGTTCCTGATCCATCAGCGTCGATTTCTTCGATCATTAAATCGAGTTCTTCCGGTGACAGCTTGTCGTCGAGTTCGTGAAGGATGTCGCGAAAAACAGCGGTAGTTATGTAGCCGTTGCCCTCTTTGTCATACAACCGGAATGCCTCGCGTAATTCTTGCTGCATCGCTTCCGTATCTTCTTCTACCAAGAATCTAGCAGCCAGCGTACAGAATTCTTCGAACTCGAGTTCTCCGGAACCTCGAGAAAAGAAAAATATACAATCAGTAGAAAAATATACGTATTGAAAAACGGTTAAGAAAATATAATCGACGCAGGATCGACAAAATTTTACTTACCATCCTCATCGACTTCACTAATAATTTCCTGCAGCGTGTTTTCGCTGAGCTCGTGACCCAACATGGTCAATATTGTGCCTACCATATTTGTACCGATACTGCCCTTCTTTTGCTGATCGAAAGCATCGAAGGCTTTCTTCAACACTGTAAAACATAGAAAAGTGATAGTCTTATATTATTCTAAATTTTATTATAATTATAAAAAGGTATACTTACGGGCTATCTGGTCCTTATTTAGATCTTCCTGAAAATGTAACAGTATTTAATTATTATTTATGATTACACATTATTAATTTATAAATATAAAATTTGGATAAATTTTATATCATATAAAATAGTATTTATTCAAATTTTATATTATATAAAAAAGTAAATTTTATATAATATAAAATTTGAATAAATTTACGCAAAAAGCAATTTAATTTTTAGTTATATCTACTATCAATGTTTAAGCTTGCATGCTTATTGAATTATTGTATATTTCCATTTAATTTAATGTTCAATTGTATTATTATGAGTTTTATTTGTCCATTTAATTTTTATACTTTTTGCTAGGAAAATGTTAAGATTTGATAAATTATTTTCGTATTTATCGGAAGTATGTAACTTGCCATTGCGATGATAACTATACGCGCTGCTCGTGGTACGTTCGCTTGGACGGTTTATCCGAGTATGCACCAGATTCTGACGGAGGACTTCTGTTTTAAGTGATTTTAACGATGATCTTCTGGCACGTGATTGACCAAGTAATCCCTACATCCTAAGTCTAGTGGTTTTCAAATTCATCGAGGACGTTCTCCCCACTCTATTTTCTTAGACACGTTTTACCTGATTATGCAGAATTCGCGGCAACACGTTTAATACAATTTCAAAAATCTTCCACGCTACTACTAATCATACGTTCGATTTATCAACAACTTTTCCAAATATTATGACATTTCTACATGACAAAATTAATGCGAACATATTGTACGCGATTCGTCTTAATGTAAATTATTAATTGTGAAGCATATAACATCTAGTTACAGATAATATTCTTGAGGCTTTCACGGGTGTTACCTATGTGACAATCTTGCGTTTCGCGGGTTTTCTCCGTGTTCAGATCCATTCTTGGAATGCCAACGTTTCGTGAACCTTGCAGTTCACTTCATCAGGGCGAGGAGCAGCCTGATACTGAGTAGTAGGCTGCTGCTGAGAAGTATCAGGCTGCTCCTCGCCCTGATGAAGTGAACTGCAAGGTTCACGAAACGTTGGCATTCCAAGAATGGATCTGAACACGGAGAAAACCCGCGAAACGCAAGATTGTCATCTAGTTACAGATGTATTAATTACATTAAAGTTTATTTTAACGAAACATGTGTATAATGAAACAGTTTAAATTTATCAGTAACTAAAATAAACAATTTTATATATTTATTAGAGATTTATACATATATATTAAATTTATTGGTATATTTTCGTAATATTTTATAAAAATTATTCTGTTAATTATGTGGCATTATATTGTGGCAATATGTAGAAAAATACATCATCTATTTCCAGATTTATAAGTAAAGATAAATTTTTCTCCATATTTTATATAATAGATGTATCACAATTATTTCTTTTATATCATTGATTTAAAAAAAAATTTTCTGTATAAGCGCGAGCCTAATTTATATTGTAGTATACTATATTATACTATAATTTAAAAATGCGTACAAAAATAATTAATTTACTTGATATGTAATCACGATAAGCTTTTGCTCAAAATTAACTAATGAAATTGTTACTCAAGATTATTTTTATTGAAGCATATAAAGATGCAAGTTTCAACCAAACCATCACCGAGATATTTATGATTAGAGTTTGCACCATTGTCGAGACTACACAAGCAATTCATTATGAAATGTGATGTCTGAACGGTAGAATTTATGAGCGACATAATGTGTGACTGCGTGGATGCAACAATAGACAGAATTGGCGCATCGCCGGAGAATTCATGGGTGATGCTGACCCAAGACGGTTCTATGCAATAATTGTGCATGTCTTATTCTTAGAGTCCTAATTATAAGCTCATAAAGCCCGGTGTCTGCCATTATATTTAGGCGATTTTACCGTTCATTCCGGAATACAGTCGCTTACCATTGCATGCATTGTTGAATTCCTTGATAATACGTGCCTTCTCTACTTTTCTGTCTACCAAAAGTTTACAATAGATTACATTTCTGTTAAAGAATCGTCCGTATAATACCACAGTTGATGCATGTGAAGCACGTGCTGCAGTCACTGCCAACACGCGAGCTTATATTTTCCAATACTATATAAACTTCTTGCTTTGATGATAATAATAATTCTTTACAATAGTAAGCAATTACAGAGTTGCAGAAGTATATGCATTTTTTTGCGATTATAACAATTGTATTTAAAAAAATGACAATGTTCTTAATATCCATATTGAGACATTAGCATTTTTTAAACCACAATTAAAATTTTATTTTTTTGTTAATTATAAATTTCTTTTTAAAAATAATACCTAAAACTGTAATAAAAAAGGTAGGTTTTACTTTTACATCTGTTGCATATTATATTCCCTCAAAATTTAAAAGATTAAAGAACAACGATATTTTATTAAAGTTTGATTAGAAGGGATGCATACATCTACGATCGTTTTTGAGCTTTATTGTTTTGTACATATTTAATGTTTCGTACAGGTTTATATTGTTTTATACATTTTTAACACATAATCGATATTTATTAATTTAATTTAAGAAATACATTTAAAAGTTATAATACCTTAAATATATGTATATATACGTTTATTATATGTACATACATCATTAGAAATATTTGTGAATTTACAATACCCTTACAATAAAAGTGTGCAGTAAATTTATAAACTATATAACGTTTTGCTGTGATTTCACAATATTTGTAAATTTACAATAGAAATTCATTGTGAATTTATAAAACTGGCATATACGCATTAAAGATTTGCATATATTTTACAAAATGTTATTGTAATTTGACAATATAACTGTTTAAATTTACAGCACATTTTTATTGGATAAAAATTTCCAACACTTTTGGAAGTTTACAACAGAAATTTTTTACAGTGTACAATTACATATTACATAGGCAAAGTATTATAAAATTTCGATATTTAATTAAATTAACAGCTAATGGGAATTTAGTGTCAAAATCTTGGCACAAAAGATAGCAATTTTGCAATCTTAACAAATTAATAGCTTTATGAATTTACAAATACTAATAATTGTCATTATTATACTTAAAATATTATATATATATATATTTCAGTGATTCCAAAATCTCTTTTGTTACACACATTTGCTATACGCGTATATGAATATTAAAATTCTTTATAATTTATTCTTGAGCATCTCTCATCGAAACTCCTGGCTCGCAGGATTTGATAAAAATATAAGTTTTATGGCGATCTATTCTCACATATGATAAACGAACGAATTTATAATCTGCTAGCTTCGACTTCGAAGAGATTTCGGCTTCTCTGTTTGTACAGGCACGTTCGTTGTTTGATACGTGGGCGATCGACACGGTGCATTCGCGCGGTGCCAAAGTCATAATTTATCCTGTCATGACCTCCATGAATTCTGTAATATGAACGCCGGACTAGTCAGGTATGTGTAAACGAAGACAGAGTGGATTAACACCTGTGCATCACGTAAGATCTCACCATCGTAATCAAGCGTGCCAGATCCGTCAGTGTCCACCTCCTCTATAATCATGTCAAGCTCCTCCGGAGATAATGCGTCGTCCAATTCATGAAGGATGTCTCTAAACACTTCAGTAGTGATATAACCGTTACCTTCCTTATCGTACAATCGGAATGCCTCTCGTAACTCGTGCTGTATCGCTTCCGTATCAGTGTCCTCTTCAAGAAAACGCGATGCTAACTGGCAAAACTCTTCAAATTTTAACTCACCAGTTCCTATAAATAAAAAATAATTCGATATCTATTATTAATCTCTGTTATGTCTTAATACTTTGCTAATTGTATTTTCAAATATATTGTATATTTAAAAAGTAATTTTCTCTGAAACTTTTTGCCAATAAATAACTTTTACGAATTTCTGAACATACTCTAAATATAATACAAAACTCAATAATTTTATTTTTGGATAAAAGTTTTGTTCGACAATTTGTTTGGAGCATGTTATGAAATATCAGTATTGTTCAAAAGAATAGTTGGAGAGTGCGATTTCTCTTTCAATCAACTTTTGTATATCGGTAATATTTACCCCATGTGTCAATCTCCGCAATAATTTCCGCGAGCTGTTCTGATGGAACTTCGTGACCAAGCATGCCTAGAATTGTGTTTACCATGCTCGTGCTGATAGATCCTTTTTTATCATGATCAAATGCGTCGAATGCCATTTTTAAATCTATTCAGAAAACATTTTTCTCAGTTTTTATATGTTAAACATAGGTACCAATTATAATCGCTAATAATAATTTTAAATTAGTCACATTATACTATTGATGACGAAAATAATGGTGTTTTAATATGCAAATTTACTTACGAGACAGTTGATCTTTACTAAGCTGAATTTCTTCCTATAATGGAATTAATATTATTAATATAATGTAATTTAATAACGTAAATTTAATTAGCTCATATATTATTAGAAATATATTGAAACACGTAAAGCATTAAAAATTCCGCGATTAGTACTACGTCATTAATTTAGACAGTTTTTTATAAGTATTTGATGGTAAATTTATACTTAAATTACCATGTTGCTAAAATTCACTTTTCTGATGAAACTGTCGAATTAATCACAAAATCGAATGATGCGGACGGGTTCCTTTCGGAAGCTAACTTACTCTACCGACGAAAAAGTTCTACTGAGCCGTAGTAAACTAATTAGTAGCGCAATACTATAGATACACAACCACAATCGATGTTAATAGATCAATCATGTATCGAATCGAACTCGCTATAAAAAGACTCTTATTTAGGACGCCTTCACGACTGTTTCTTTACGAAACAATTAACGTGTTAAAGCAACTGCGAATAAACACTTGAATTATTTTATTTGATATATTAAGATCTTTAATATTACATTACATTAGTAATTATTATAGGCACACGCGCATGAATAATGTTACTATTCATATAAAATTTTATTTAAAGTGTATATATATATATATATATATATATAGACATAATAGAATCAAAATTTAAATAATAGGGCTCTCGAAATTAAAAAAATATTAATAATAATAACGTAAAATAATAATAATAATAACGTATACGGGCAATGAGAGCGTTAATACAGCGCCGAAATTGGTGCGCTAATTATATAACAAAAATTCGAATGATATTCACATAATATATTGATCTACTACGAGTGTCGATACAATTTTTTTGAACGTTTCGGTTTTTCTTCAAACCATCTTCAGTAAATTGTGAATAATTTTCATCGATGTGTTAATAACATATAGTCCGCAAATGTTGGAAAAATATTCTACGTGAGACCGAGGATGAGCATATCTCTACTGTATGGATGGGAATTGCCATAAATTGTCTTTTCGTTGTTAAGCCAAATGACTGACCTCTGTCCCCATAGAGCACAATCGATTATTCCAAGCGTAACACGTCAATTTATAAAAAGAAGAATACAAAAGAATTAAAGATATTTTTATAAAAAGTATAAAACATAAAAGAATAAAAATTATTAAATGTATTATTCAGATAGAAGTCAGACAAATAACCGTAATTAATTTTTTAAAATATATATAATTAATATTAGTTACTCGACTTCTGTATTCAGAGGTGACATAATCTAGGGAGGAATTTGTAGCATATCTTTGATCTCAGATGTTATCTTTGCATGACGTAGATGATAATTATATCGAATCGGTTCCCCCCGCACCTACATAGTGAACTATTCGTGAACATGAAAGCAGTTATACATTGCATCGTATCGAACATATAGTGGTTTAACATTGCATCCTTTTAGAGAATTGTAGTGGATTACTGACAGCTCATACGTGAAAAAAATTATCTGGCAACTACCTTTAACCTCGATATATACGTTAATGTCTAACAGCCAATCAGATAAAGCTTTGACGTTAAATCGAACTACTGATCTTACAGCTAAAAATAATTCTAAGATATCGCTTCATTATCATAATAAACTCATTGCAGATCACTAACTTTAGAATAGTTAAAAGCGTTCGTTTCCATCGATCATTTGATTTTATCGGTTTATAAACGTATATGTGTATTTGGGAATTTTCAAAATAATTTTCTTAATATTTTTCTTATTTTATTTATTAAATTTTACAGCTTTGTTTTTTGTATTGAAATATATTATTTTCTTAAGAAATCAAACTTATCAAATTCATGAAAAAATAGAAATAATTGAAGGAATTGTGTAAATTCATATCTAGTTATACATCTTAATCAAAATTAAGATATTAAAAAAAAGGTAAATAGTTTTATTTAGTTTTAAATATAATAACAATAATTTTGACAAAACATTTCGCACAGTAATTACACTATATATATATTAAAAGATATTTTTTAAATATGTATTTGAAAAATATATACATGCATTATTTTAACAATAAAATCATAGAAACATTTTGTGAATTAAAATCTTCATATAAGTAAATTTCTTTTAAATCAATCATTGATTACATATTTTTAAAGTGAAATTAATGTTTCCTTATAATTCTTATAAATTTTATGCAGTATAAAGAACATTGTTCTAAAATATGTATTCTTTTTATAATCACACAATACCGTAACTTATCATATACGTTCTCAGAACCTGACATTGACTTTGGGTTGCAAGCCAAATTTAGATTAGCTCAAAGCGAACTGAGATTCCGAACATATTCATTAGCTAACCTCATACAGTGTTTGAAATACAAATCTATATTGCAAAAAGATATTTAAGTTTGGTAATACGTATGGTAAAAAAAATTATGATAATATGAAATAATTATTTATTTTTCTTTTTAATTTTATATCATTTTGATTTGCAACAAATTCTTTTAAAATAATTATTCTAAAATAATTTTTTGTAGTATAATATTTAGAAAAAATTTTTAATTTGTGAGTGAAACAGATAATTTTATAACGTTTCGTGCATGTTAAATCGTCAGAATTATTCTCGTTCAAGTCTGTTACCAGCGATAATCATCATGATATGAATATACGGAAGCGGTGATAAGGGCACTGATTCAACTTCCCGGTTCGTGTTGAAGCCTTTTTTTTAGCTTCGAAGAATTCAATTGCGATAATATCGGTTTGACGCCAAAGATAGAACTCGTATCACTCTAAAAGCTCGACGACGAACTCTTCGAGTTCTTGCTAGTTACGCGAGTTAGGTTACACGCTGATGGCAAATGGTACTATGTATTCATTTTCCTTCAAGCTTTACGAGATCGTGGGTATCATGTTCTACTTTGTAAACTCAGTAGCGTCACTTGAAAGTCCTTTCAACAGCACTGTAGCTAGACTTCTGTGATTCACGATTACGATTCGCTTACTTCTTCTCAGCATTACTAGATATCGTCGCACCGTAACAAACATAAGAGCGGCGCTTTTATGAAATGCTAATATTAGGGAACTATGAATATACGGTGATAATTATGCTCTTACTTTGGTCAGTCAGGATTATGATTTCAATGGCGATGTAGTTAAACAAATTAACGACGAGAAGCTAATATTATTCAACAAACAAATTGTGTAACTCGGTGTTTGCTGTAGATTCTGCAGGAGAAAGAAATCTTTGACTTTGTTGATATCACATCGATCTTTCTAGATTAGTTACACGCATGGACGAGCCAAATTAAAGATACATCGTATGAATCTGATAAAGTGATTGGAACTATATTCGACTATTTTCCACTTCTCTTGCTGTCACTTTTTCTAAATCGAATTATTCGAGCATATAGAACACTTAATAATTTTACATCATTTTCATTCAATATTCAGTGATTTCTCTCAATAACAGAGATGTAATATTGAGAGTCGCTTGGTCTATCATTTTATTGTTGTAATTTAATTCCGACGAGAATGAAGTAACCAATTACACAGTAAGGTAATCGATAGAAGCTTTTGACATGCAAGAAAATTGTTATTCAATTATTCCACGTAGAAAAACCGATTTTATTTAAGTAACTAAAAATTTAACTGGATTCAGATATAAAAATAATTTTATTGAATCATTAAATAATTACATACGTAGGAAACTTAAATATGATGAGTAATGTTGCTTACATAAAAAAAGTTTTGACATCCTAGCCAGTTAAAACATTCTACATAATTATTTTGATGGTACAACAGAATTATTTTGATCTGTATTTAGTTAGATTTTTGGATAATTTTCGTTTCTTTTTCAAAGCAAAGTTATGAAACATTTTTTTGACATGGTGTTTATATATTATAAACACCATTACTCTGTGATGCTGTTCCACCATTACATTCTGTGAATATTCTGTGGCATCAAATCTGGAATCTGTATTCGACATTGATTAATGTTATCTCATGTACTTGTCGATACGTTGCTCGTATTGATTACCGATACAACGTTAATAAAGATGAACTTGAATAAATTATAGCACCGCGTGTTCCAGTTAAATCGCATAATACACATATATCATACATGTAAAAATACCCATGTTTTAATTCTGTATATTTTCGTATTTCGTACGACAGCTTGTTAAAAGAAGAGAAATTCAATGAATGAAGGTGAAAGGTAAAACTAAATAAACAGGAAAAAAGATATCTCTGCTTATATCATTTTTATTCATTTGAAAGTTTCACATATACACGTTAATCATTAACGACATAATAAACAATGACATATAGACATTAGAATTTGAGTAGCGAGTCGCGAGTCGATAAGGGAGAAATGTCTCATAATACATACATATCACGTAATAGTTATAATGACCATATATATTTAACATTATGTATAGACAGACGATATACAGACGAAGTTCATGTACGTGTGTGTGTGTGTGTCATATAGTAACCATATATATAACATCGATATAACATTAGGCATAATTTAATCTCGTGTACGTGTATTTGTTTATGCGTGTACAAGTATACGTATCCCTGCCTAAGAGTATTTTACGCGGAAAGACGTAGACGTGTGTACATTGATTCAAGAACTAATCTCTTTTTATATATCTATTCCACATGGACTTTTAATCTCATAGATACGCAAGAATTGCTCCTCCTTTATCTATATAGAAGACAATGAAGAGAAAGAGAGATGAAATGCTCGTAAGAGCACATAAGACTAACGTGTCATGTTTCGTCTATGTAAATAGCGTCTGTAATGTGTTTATGCCGTATACATGTGTGTGTGTGTGTATGTGTATATATATATATATATATATTGGTACATGTTAACACAGATATGAGGTTTCTGGAGTCGTGCGAAGAAGCGACGTGTGAGCGAGAGCACCGAGATTACAATACAAAGATACATCCTTCGATCAATAGTTAAGCTCCGTTTATAGTTCTTACGCGCGGGGGAGTCCAATGTAGGATAATATTATTTCGTTTACACGTTCCGCTGACGCACACACATGCGTTTATATATATATATATATGTTTATATCATCGTGCTTGCGCACGTACGTGTTTACGCGTCTTCAGGGTATCGCGCGCTTTTAAATGAAGTAAGTATGGCAGGCCGGTCGTGTGCCCGTCGGGCGTGCCGGCAACGATCCGACCACATTGTAAGACGCTGTACAAAAATATCCGCTTATAATAATTAGTAATAATAAACGGCGCGCCCGACGAGTCTAGCGACGCTTCCCACCGATATGTCTTGACATGGTTCTACGGGCTTAATGTCTGGCGATCTGTAGTCCTTCCGGCTGCTGCGGTCGCTGATAAGTACTTCTGTTTGCTATGCAATACCTGTGAAATGTTAGAAGTTTGGAAAACGATTCTGTCTCTCGATTTTGTTCGATTATTGTTCAAGTAGAAATATAGAGGGTGTAGACAATTCTATATGCATTATATGCGTACAATGCTTTTTTATGTACGGCATCAGAGCATCTTAACAGCGTATGCCGCTCTAACAATCAGCAGAAAAGATTAGAGTCGCGCAAACTCCCGTTTTCGCTTTCGTTTTTAAAACTTGTCTAAAGATATGTCCTAACGTCCGAGACGGAAGTTCTTTAATGAAGCAAACTTTCATATATAACCAAATAAACAGTTCGGATCTGGAAAACTTTTGCCTCGATTTTGCTCTTTTTTAGAAGTTAGATAGTAAAAAAATAAAATTTAGAAATAGAAGTAAGTAGAATAAAAATAAGAAAGATAGAATAATGTGAAAAATTTTCAGGAAAATGATTGAAACACGAAATACATAAAATAATTTAAAATAGCTCTTTTTGTTACATTTCTCGAATGCGTTTTTCTATAATAGCAAAATATATTTCGAACTTCTGACTCAGATAATTATGCTATTTCGCTAATTTTACTTTCATATCTATCAACTTTTTTATAACTCATTGCCGTTCACACATTGCCGTTTTTTTTTCTTTAATAATTATTATAAATGTATATAGATTTTAAAGTTATTTGCAAATATTCTCATGAAATTATTCGCATGAAATTATTCGCATGTAATTATAAAAAGGAGAAAATTAGTAAATGTTAGATATGCCTCGTACGAATCCTAAGCTAAATGTAGGGCCTGCAGAGAATCGCATTCGGCGTATCGTTAATTTTTATTATCTAAATATGAAAATTAAATTTAACGTAGTAATTACGCGAATGTATTATTTATTTTTAGATCTCATGTCAAAATAAAAATTGTACAACTGATAATAAAACATAGCATATAATATAATTAAAATCATGAAGATTTTTCCAGATTTAAATGGAAATTAATTTTAGAACGCCAATGTGTGCCCGGCAGTTTTATACTATTATAAATATAACTTCTTAGAAAAAACATCTAGTGCATATAAGTATATATAAGAGATATAGGTATATATAATATATATCTTTTATAATCGTAAAATAATGCATAATAATATATATATTATATGTAACGTACATATATATGTATATATATATGTATATGTTAACAAATAAATTCTCTTAAATCTCGTACATTCACGATATGTATACGATCTTTAGTCGTTATAGCTTCGTCAAGCCTTAAATCGACTTAGTTAATCAATTTATCTTACAATTAAATCTGGGCGTATAAATGATATGTGTTCGTGTGTATGTGATATCGTCGCGCGTCTCTACCTGTGCATTCGAAAGAGAAGATTTTAGCTCAGGAATTAGATCTCGTATTGTTTTAATTAAATGATATTTTTTTAGAACATAAATACAACAATCTTATTTTATCAATCAATATAAATGAAATTTACGCGGCATAAACAAAATAAATGTAAAAATTTATTCATTGTCGAATTTAACAGTTCACGTTTATTTTTAGATTACGTGAAATTTGGCAATCATAATATAATTACTCTGTCTCTACTTTGAGACAAAAGGTTAAAGTAAAATATTTTAATGTTTCAATTTTGGATAATTATAAAATATTAAAAATTATTTTATTTAATTATTCCGTAAATTTTCCTTACTAGTTTGTTGAAGTATTCATCTACTAAATTAGACAAAAGATTCTAATATTTCATACATGTATGAAAAATATTGGTGACGCGAAATTGTTGCAATTATATAAGCGTATTATTTTACATACTGAACTAAAATAAGTAATCCAAAGAACTCAGATATTTTCTGAAGTGCTTAGCTTCAAAATTCTCTTTTGAGAAGCTTGGCTTTGACGCGCCATATAACGCATACCGGTGACCTTAATAATCCGCCATGCGGTGTATGCGCCTTATAATAATGCCTTAGGCTTAATTCTACCTTATATTCATACGTATCGAATAGCAAAACACATGTTACTTTCTGTGTCAGTACTGTAATCAGCACTACGTCCTGTGAACTACGTTTTTTTTATACGATCGATCTCCCGTACGACGTCCTCGCTGAGAAACGCATTCGTCGCTGAATATGTATCGTTGAATACATTTACCGAACGTTTTTCAAAGCGAAGCGCGCGAAATATATTTTCATATGCCACGATCTTCCGTCTGTGAGCGCAAATTATTGTTAACAGAAGGGAAATATTTTAAACACAGCTACACGCTCCTACAGTTGTTTGTGTCTTGCCGTCTCGTGGTTATCACGAACACGTGCATCGCATGCGTTTCCTTCTGCAAGATGGTGCAATTTTAGTGCACACGTGAGCTGTCGCGGCAGCGAAGTAACCGAGTCGTAAAGCGAACGCAACGAGGCGTTTGAATAACCGCGTTTGTGCTCTACCGACTTTGACAAGTGTCGGTTTCCTGTTGAGAGTATCGTTGGGAGTATTATGTGTCATCAGCACAGTCGTTATCTCATTTCGTGCAGTCGGGTCTTTGCGAATCAAGTTAAGTATCGCAGCGATCTCAAGATGTTAGCGACTATCGCCCGCGGGGACATTCTGGCAGAAAAGTTGATAAAAGATGAACGTCACGAGCATTTTATTTTCTTTTAATCCCTGAATTTAATCGATCCATTTTATTCTGCAATTAGTGTATCTTAATCAATAAAAACCTTTTATAGTGAATAAATATAGGAAGATCGGAATGACCTATTTTCCATTAACAATAAGTATAAATTATCCATTTGAATAATTTGTGTAAATTTCTAACATCTGGGAATGATTTTAAATAATAAGTAAAAAAAGAAATAAGTAAAAAATAGTACTTAATGGCGTCAAGTCTTGGAAGATAGTGGCATACAGAAAATACGGAGGATGTCGACTATTCGCAGCATTGTGTTCAACAGGAACGCGTTGATATGTATATAACGAGTGGCCCGGAATCTGACTTCCGGTCACTCGGATCCGCTAGTGAGTATACTACGCCTCGCGCCGCGAGCTTAACCGATAACCATGAAATAATTGGCAACGATGCTGATATGTAACGTTCCGGTAAAGAAAACTCGCTGCGCTTTTCGCAAGCGAGAATTCTGCGGTCCACTGGTCGATCAACGTTTGTTCCTAGCAGTCACTCAGATTCTATACTATCGAACTACGTGATACCTCGCTGCCTGATAAGAATTAAAGATATGTACTTTATCAGAAGTCTTTATTCAGAGTAGAAGTCTTTTCGAATTATCGTAAGCAGCGTGAGGTGTCACAGATTCATTTACTATATAGTTTCCTTGGTTGCTTGTAATTCGATCGTGAAGCATCTGAGAGTTCTATAAATAACAATGAAATTATTAGAAATTAATCCACCCATTGCATAGCAAATACATCTACGCATACTGCTCATTATATTAATGTTTAGTGATCCTGCAATGTCGATGATTATCATTTCGACATTTGCGGGAATTGCTCATGATATTTACTGCGATCTAACTCATGATATTTACCGCAACGATTAACTTTTTAACACAATCATTATACTTTCGCGAATTGTATTTCACGGGCTTGATCGAACGCGGCGAATAAATCGGACTTTACGGTGTACACTGAACGTTAAGCCATCGCGAAAATGAATTGAGTCATATTGTAATATCGAGTAATTTAGAAATGGCACCGAAAGTAAATGTATTTAATCGATTCCATTAAAATTTAAATATTTCGGCAAGCTTTCGTGTAAGCAACGAATAGATTGTCGTCCGCGCACTAAAAATTGAAGGGCCGTTCCGATGATTGAACTGAAAAAGAAAAATATCGTGGAAAAACGCCCGGTGAGATATCCGGAAGAGTTTGAAGTACTCAGTTCTCAAAAGATCGATTGTCGCGGTTATTACCAAATACGCTACATGATTGTCCACGCGCGATCGCATCGCATGGACGCGTGTCTGCACAGAAAAGCATAACCATCACTATGCGCATAATCTCTGCACACGAGACACATGTCCTCGCATGCCCTCCTGGGAAATAAAAAAGCCGCTCGTCAAAGGGCAAAAGGAACCAATCAATTCCTACCCATCGCTCCGAATTGTAGCAATCGGTTCGAATAATGCGAGATGCTTCCTTCGTCAGCCGATGTTCAAATCTTGTTATGATTTGGCCGATCGTGACAAACGAACATCGTGATAATACGCCGACTTTCCGTCTCGCAATTCCCTCGTGCCATAACAGCGAATACATTAAATTATCGCGATGATACGTGATAAAGTAGCGTTTCTCAATTTCTACAAAAGGATGGCCATCGTGCAATCGTGACACGTCTCCGCTATCGCGTCACGATTATCCCGAAAGGTACGGAATCCTTCTTTACAGAACTGAATAATAAAATCGGAAATTTTTAATGACCTACAGATTCTACAGCAAATCACGTAACTTACAATAACAGTTTTAATAAAGACGAGAAATATGATTATTAACCGTTCCATCGACATCGAAACGAAAAGTCGGCCGTCTGTCACCGCGCTGTCGCATTCTTGAGAGATTAAAGTAGAACAGCAGTAAGAATAACCAACGGTAATGTCTTGTCCAAATACAGTCTGCACCCAGCAGCTGATGACGAGAATTTTCCGACGTTCTTGCCCGCGCAGCCCATTCTATCGAGCGGAATACTCTGCACGGAGTATTCACGATGTTCCGAAACCATCATACAGACCGTTCGCTTCTTCGACATCATCTCGTCATCCTTGTCGCGCAGATTTCCGAGCCACACGGAATACCATCGAAGCTCGCAGTCGCAAATCAAAGGATTATCTACACGAGAAAAAAACGGAGTGGAAGAGAGATGAAATTAATAAAAATTACACGATAATGGATTGAGCTTTTACTGAAACGGAATCCAACCAACTTTTGCTAAAAATAGAGTTTTAACGTTATTTATAATTCGATGATTATTAATTCTTAATATATATGATGATTTTATAATCACTCCTTTTCTGAATCACGATAACGTCAAAATGACGTTCAAATGAATCGTTACTGATTGAAAAGTATCTTTTAATAATCATTTGGTAATCGATTTTGAGTTTTAATAATTAATCGATTAATCAGTGATGCCATTTTGATGTTATCTTGACGTTATGATGACTTATGTTCCGCTTAGATACACACAATGGATTCGTTCATGTCCCTGATTAATTTTCATTACTTTTAAAAGTGTACAAAAATTATTAAATGATTCTTACATATACTTAAAATTTCTAAAAAGTATTTGTAAGGTTGTGTATTAAAAAAAATTATAGATAAAAATGTTATAATTAATTACTTGGTACTCCTGGTATTTAAAAAAAAATATGCAGAACACACAAATGATTCAATTGTGTATATTTAAAAGGCTAATATTCAATATGATATGAGTAAAAAAGATTTTTCTGACTTTTCAAATATATTTCATTCGTTTAAATATTAGGGTCTTAATTTAAATAAAGGGAACTAATAAAATTTCGGAGGGCATATTCGACTAAAATAAAAGTAATATAAATGTTAAATAAAAGGAAGGATGCTTTTTTACCTGTCATATCTATGTGACGTAGAGTATCAACAATGTTCTCCGTAACTTCTTCTGGGATATGTGTGAGTCTGTTATTTTGCAAACTTAAAGTTTCTAGCGAATTGAGATTTTCGAATACCAGAGGCGGAAGTATTTTAATCCTGAAAAAAATTACGTGAAGTTGTAAATTATTTTGCATATATATAGAAAAATTGAAATACTTTTCGATCTAAATTCTTAAGTTGCATGGAAAGAAAGGACATTACATATTTTTTTGCAGATTAAGGAAAGTGATGGAATCTCCATAGCCCGTGAAAGCGTCCTCCGGAAGTACAGTGATGTTATTTGACCGTAAATCAAGGTGGCGTAAGCGATGCAAACGTCGCAGAGCATCACTTGATACCAAATGCAAATTATTATCTCCCAGTCGTAAATATTGTAGATTTTCTAAAATGAAAATTGCAGAAAGAATATATTAAAAAATTTTAATATATATATACAGGGTGTTTCCAAATTAAATGGCAAAACTTCGGGAGCGTGTAGAGGAGTAAAAAACTAAGAAAAAAAGTCCTATAGACATATGCTCGTTTTTGCTCCGTTTCAGAGAAATCGAAAAAAAATGTTTACATTTCTTGCCATATCTAACACCGACATATTTGATTACATTTTCCACTTTCTGTTATGAATTTGTCAGTCGCTCTTTGAAAGCCTTTAACAGTAGATGAATTTTGTCTTTTGCAATATGCCGCGTACGTATTCTAATAGTGAATATGCTGATATGGTTTTTGTATACGGTTTCTGCAACGGTAATGCTTTAAAGGCGGTGCGAGAATATGCACGACGATTTCCAAACAGAAGAGTGCCAAACCGAAGAGTGTTTATGTTGACATTTAATAGATTGCGAGAGACTGGATCATTTTCAATTCGACAAGAAAACAACCGATTTCAAGCAGCGTTACGAAGAGATTTGCAGGCAGGGAATCGTATTTTACAACATTTTGACAATCATCCTGAGACCAGCGTTCGGAATGCGTCGGCTGTATTGGGAGTGTCACCACAAACAATTTGGCGAACTGTTATATATATATATATAGAAGGCATAAAATTGGGGTCAATAATTAAAAAATTCGTTAAATTTCCATGATCACTAACTTTTTTGTAAAGAAGTATATGAATTTTTTTATATGATACGAATAACGTAATTAAAATAGTTATACAAACGTTGTATGAAATAGAAATATTAGAAAAAGTGACAGTAATCTAGCTTGCAGTAGATAACTTCGTTACGTGAAGAGCATCAATAATAGCTCTCAAGAGTTACGATACGCTCAAATGAACTTTTTTCGATGAATTGCAGCTAGTTATAATTAAATCAAGCTACTAGCAGTGAATAAACACTCGATCGATCGATCGGCAAGAATTTACGCAAGCATGAATCAAATACTTCGTTCCAAAGCTTAATTGGATTCTTCAACAATGATAGAAATAATACATGATTAAAAAGTTTTAAATGAACGGGCTTTTAATAACAAATATTAATTGAATATTGGTAAATAAAAAAGGATATTAAGATGTTTAAGAATAATTTTATGCAGAAACTTTCTGAAAGAATATGTATTGCTAAAATATACGATTTCTTCTACATATTAGTGTAAATAAAAAACAAAATATATTCTTATATAATAGAAAGAATATATGCTTCGCAAATAATATCTTTTTGTTTGTAATCTTTTGGTTTTATGAAATTATTTCAAACAAGATATTTACGGAAATATTTTTTGATCCACTGTATTTTATTAATATTTGTTTTTATTAATATTTATTTACAACGGCTTTTTCATGTCTGATAAAATTATTTGTCTTTTGATTGCGAAGCTAAATGTGCGTGGCTGAATTGTCGATTGAATTGTACGTTTGCACGACACTTTGCCGAAATATTATCTTGATAGTCGAGCTCGCGTTCACAGTATGCTACGAGATGAAAGGCAGTTTGTAAAGTGTCGTTCGCTCGTTTATATCCACGTTCCCAAAGGGTGCCGATTGCATTGCCAACAAGCAGCCGTAGCATGCGGTAAATTTAAATGCTAAGCAGTTGTGTCGTTCGCTACGATAAATAAAAAAGTAGGACGTGATCTGCAGAGACTATAGAAATTTTACGGCAAACTGAACACGAGATCACACATAAATTCATAATATACACTGATTATATCGCCTATATCGATATAGATGATTTACCGATAGTTTTGAACTATTACTAGAAATACATAGAATTATGAACAAATATATAAACAAGTTCAAACTATTCTTTAATATTTAAAAAATAGAACGACATACAAGCATTAGTTATTCCTTTGCATATTATTAATAAAATTTTTCATAATAGTAGAATGCAGAATGATATTAATATTAGGCGCACTATAATTTTAACTGTACTTACCCTCAAGACCCATGAACGCATTGGCATCCACATGAGTAATCTGATTTCCGTCAAGTTCCAAAGAGTTTAATTGCGTCAAATGAGAGAATACACGCGCTGGGACCTCACGAAGGTGATTGTGCGCCAATCCTAATGAATCGAGCGCTTTCAATCCTGAAAGATTAAAATGTTTTATCGATGAGCATTTCATTTAATTGTATGAAATGCTCGTTACACGGTTACTTTATAAAAACGCTTTATTTATATGTAGATTGGATATATATATATAGTAGATTAAAAAAGAAGTTGATTTAATTAAAATTACAATTGTTCTACAAAATGGGATCAGCTAAAACTGGAATATTAAAAAAAGACATGTCTTGTAAAGTAAAATGGATTATTGATTTTACCTTCGAAGTCTCCTTCTTTTATGCTGGATATTCGATTCTCTTGCATTTCTAATTTTTTCAATAGTTCTAATGAAGATAAAGCTTGAGTTGGGATTCTCGTTAGCTCATTTCCGCCTAAGTTAAGTCTTTTGAGTCTTCGGCTAAAAAAGTGTGAAATTTAAAATTATTAAAATAAACTGGAATATTTGAACTCATTTTTTATTTGAAACTTGTATAAACAATATAGAACTTCTGTAAGGCAAATTTAAAAAATGTTATTCTACGTTGGCCAAGCAAACACATTTTCAAATTTTTTTATAATTTTGAGTAGAAGATTCTGTTCTTTCTTTCTTTCTCTTAGTTTTTATTTACTTGGATTATAAAATCAGTAAATAAAAGCGACTTACTTATCGAGCCCTTTGAATGCATCTGCTTCTATAATGGAGATCTTGTTCTCATAAAGGGTGAGAATTTCGAGTGTATCGAGACCTTCGAAGGCTTTACCGTGGATGGCTGTGATTTTGTTACGATTCAAATTCAAAATCAAGAGGTGGTGAAGGTCTTTTAACGCGTGGGATGGAACGCTACTCATCGAATTTTGGGAGAGATCCAGCTGTGTCAATCCCGTTCCTGTAAGAAAAGAAACATATTTGATCTTGTATTTGCATTTGCGAAATCACTCATATAAACTTCGTAATTGAAATTTAAGTAACACACTGTTTTCTAGAATTTCTCGGATTTAATATAATAATTTCACATATTCATTTTATTTAAGAAAAATTGCTTTGTTAAAATTTAAAAACGTATTTAATAGAACCTAGTGAATAGAATTCATTATTTATAATCACGTTTTAATAAAGTGCAAATTTTTAATGGGGTACCATTTTAATTAATATTGAAAAGTCCAATTATACATATAAAAATTCTTTTAACGTTAGCTAGATATTTAATTAAAAAATTGTAATTTACTGAACACACACACATATTATATATATTTAAAAAAACTTTGAATTTACCTATATATATTATTTATATATATGTATATACACACGTATAAGAACCAGAATTATAAATTGTTAAAATTATTTTCGTTTTACGAAACTGACTAATGGTTATTTCGCAAAACGTAATTGACTTTACCGCACTGACTAATAATACGAAGTTTGTATCCTTTCTGTTTTATATATAATTAATTTGTTGTAAAAACATGTCGCGAGCATAAAACTCAGTCGGAAAATAACATTTTCTATTATTTAATGTGCTTTCGACGTTGCGAGTTAATGCAACCGAGTGATGTCGCGTCGAGACGCCTTCGTAGTGCCGCATTCTCATTAAGGTCCCGGTACACGCGATGTGGTTATCTTCGCGTATCTAGAATACGGCAGGTGTAAAAAGAACGTATTTTCCAGTCCCTTACAGTAATTTATTCTGAATCTATGTGGCCGCAAAGGCGATGTGGTGATCAAACGAGTCCGGGATTTCGTAAGAGATTTAAAGGCGGGTTAAATTTGCAGTCGACTTTAACGTGAATCTTGCGTGACAGATTGAATGCTTCAACGTTGGCTTTATATAAAAAAAACTGATTTGAAATCGTCTCGGGAAGTTTTTTTGAAGAGAACTTGTATCGTCCTACGTAAAAAAATATTACATGGAACGGAAGAATATTACATGGTACATGCAATAATAAAAGGCTCTTTTCACTACTTCTTATTTATTGACTGCGATACGCTTTGAAGATTAAAACATAATTGAATATCGTTGATATATTTACAGGTAATCTTAGTCATGTGAATTGACTTATCAAATTTTCTTTAAAAATTATTTTTGAAGAATTCTATAAATTTGAATTTATGTATATGAAGATATTGGATTAAAATTCACGATTTAATTAATTACTTGTAAAATCGTCACAAAACATAGTGATTATTTTAATAATCTCTAGTATTAAAAACATTTTAATGTTTTAATATTTGTATTTAGTATTTAATTGTTACAATATAATATATATATACATATATTTAGTTTATCTATTTATAATTATAATGAAAATATGTGAGTATGAATAGTAGCCATTAGTAAATTTAACATTTTGTAATCCCATACTTTTGTAAATTCAACATTCGGTAGACCGTCACATGATTTTTCGAATACTCTGTCTTTTGAAATGTTTTTAATAACATTGTATTTTTAAAACTTTTTTAAAATTTCTCAAATGTTACAAATATCACTAGGTTATATGCTGAGATAAAATAAAAACGAAAACAAAAAGACAATATTTGTTCGTAGAAATTAATTTGAATTTTAAGAACAAAATTAATTTTACTATCGTCTATTTTTAAACTTTATATTTTATACTTCAGGAAAGTAAATTTCATACATTTCTATTTATTCTGAAAAAAATGAAAATTTCTAGCTCTTTTTTGCGCGTCTTATTGATAATATTTCTGTTTAACTTCGCTTAATAAGCGAATCTCATATATACTCACCGATAGAACTAAGGGAAGATTCTTCAAGTACCGCGAGGCTACTATTGTGAATGGTGAGGTGGCGTATATCGAGCCCGAGGAATACGTATCCCTGCAACTTGGGCAGGTTGTTGTGCCTGAGCCGAAGATAGAATATCACGAGATTCGGCCTTCCCTTAAGCACGACCATGGCCTTGGAGATGTGTGTCAGGTCGGTGATCTCGCATACAATGTCCAAGCCAGATTTCTTCACGCTGCAGTAACAGGGCGCGATCTCGCCATGGGACGGACAGACCTGCGACGTTTGCGCTAAGCTCGTTGCCAGAACGAGGCAAAGCAACCACACCAGCCGCCACACATCCGACAAAGCTCGCTCCCTCATTTTTCGTGCGACTCCACACTTCTCCCCTTGCGACTTTGTCACAATGGCCGACCCTCCCGTGCCTTACTTTCGGCCTCCGTGCCTATTCCCCTGTTCACTCTCGCTTTCTGTCGACCACACGCCTCTTTCCAATCTTCCCCTCGCGCCGTCTCCGTTTCTGTACCTGCAGCCTGCTACTTAGCCTCTGCTCTTCTATCCATTGTTCGCTCTGCCACGGTGTACCAGTACACCGAGTCTGCAAGTAAACGGAAGCTTGATAATTCGAAGAGAGATAAGAAACATGATAAAATAATCAAAACAGGAATAAATTTCATATAAATACATCATAATCTTTCTAACAACTTCCTTAAGTAATAAGACATACATAATAAAAAATGTAGCCTCCACGAACGAGATAGATTTTAATTTTTAATTGTAACATTAATGGAATATTTCGAGCCTATTTATTATTAATATTATAATGTCGTTATTTTGTTACAGAAATATAAAATGTATGTTGATTCACACCAATTTCTTTGTTTATTTAAACGTAATGTTTCTTTTTATAAATTGTTTAAAATACTTATTGGTATATACAGTTACAAAGAATGTCATAGAACAATAATATTGTTAAAATAGTGCGACATTCAGTTCCCTTTAGTTTAATATTTATCCAATAACTGTTGTAGTTTATGTAGAAATGGAAGATGGAAATTCACTGGAATTATTGCTAGCACAGAAGAGCATACATATTCTGGCACGAAGCAATAATAGTGCAATATACGAACGATATTCTAATCGTGTTGGTTTACTGCAAAACTTATAATACGAAAATATTCATATATGTGCATAATAAACGTCTACTTATTGTCAGTTAGATAATGGCGCAAAACTTTTACATTTAGTCGTTAATGACTGCAGTAAAAATTAAATTTTATTATTCGTTAGTGGAGCTGTATACAACATTATTAATAACATTTTCGTAATATCTCTCAAAATGTGGCATGTCGAAAGCTAACAAATCAGTCTTGCACTGCATTTACATATGTTTGTTAATTCATATAGACACTTTACATGAAACATTATGTATGTAACAGATGCAAACATTAATAGCACTTTATATTTAAATGTATTAATATTTTATTTCTAATGAATTTTGTTTAAATGGCTCTTGTTCCAAATCAAGAAAGAAACTTCATTTTATTATTCTTAGTACACACGATGGTTTGTTTCACTCTAAATTTCTTACAGTTAAATCTCACTCCAAGAAAATGAAAATACTATCACCCTTGAAAATATTTCACTTCTTGAAAAAGAGTGACAATTTTCACTCTTTTTAGAGTCAATTTTCACTTCAAAGGAGTGAAATCTCACTCTAAAAGAGTGAAGATCATCACTTTTTTTGAAGAAGTGAAATATTTTCATTTTTTTCGAGAGTGGTTGCATTTTCACTCTTTTGGAGTGAGATTTCACTGCAAGAAATTTAGAGTGTTGTGCCCCTAGTTAGTTTTCATCACTTTTTCAAATATGCAAAAATTATTGGTCCATATTTATAGTCGTAGATCGATCCGCGATCGATCCTCATTTCAGACGAGCTAGGTTTGAATCAAAGTTAGAACTCATCAGATTTTATTGTGATTTAAGAAGCGATGTTGAAATGAAAGATTTATTCGAATCTAGTTCAAATCGGATTCTAAATTTGAACTACTATTATAAATACAGCCCTGTAATTTTAACATACAGACGGAAAGAAAATTATTTTGCTGAAATACCTAAAAAATTTAGCTTACAGATACAGATCTGAAAATAAATTTTATTGAACTGACTAAGTAATATTACGACACTCAAACTGATTGTTACAATTTTGTTAAAACTTTTTGCAGCATTATTCATCATGTTAGTTTTCTACACAATTATTTTTGATTCAGCAAAGTTATTTTCAGATCTGTATCTACCTAAATTTTTAAACACTTTAATAAAATTGTTTGTCGTATAATTTATATAGAAAATATTTGTAAAATTATACATTTATAAAAATTATATAAATGTTACACTAATTTCTTGTTCCTAGAATTTCAAAGAAAAAAAATGCGCATGATATGAATGACTTAATCGTCTACATTACATGGAAAAAACGATAGAGTTACTAAAATATGTAACTGATTTGATAATAATTTTATTGAACTGTCAAAATAATTATGTAAGAAACTCAAGCATGATGGGCGATACTGCAAAAAATTTTGTCATTCTAACAATGTTTGAGCGTCTTACATAATTATTTTGATAGATTCAACAAAATTTATTTTCAGATCTAGATAAATTTTTAAACACTTTAGCAAAACTGTACTTCTGTAAGAATTAATGATGAAATTTTTCTTAAGAAAAAGTCGATTTTCGATTTATCCCTGGATTATCTTTATTATTTTGTATATTTCAATATTGGTATATGTGTTTATCTCTGACGATAGCTTACTTGATATCGTAATGCATCCAATTGCTTTATCAGCAACTTACCGAGCCATGCGACGTATCTTCTTCTAGTTCGTAATACACTCAACGGAAGATGTAAAATGGAATGACGATGCGTATTCGCGTGATTACTAAATATTGGTACATATATGTGTTTATCTGACGATAGCTTACTTGATATCGTAATGCCATCCAATTGCTTTATCAGAAACTCACCGAGCCATGCGGCGTATCTTCTTCTAGCTCGTAATATACTCAATGGAAGACGCAAAATGGAATGACGATGCGTATTCGCGTGATCACTAGGCATCGCTTTTGGTATCACTGTGTGAGTAACAATCCAATCGATTAGCTAATCGATCTTAGATGCGCAATACCTAGGTCTCCTTGAACACTCCTGCATTTTTGTTGCATAACAAATATATTCAAGTGATTAAGTTCGCAGATATCCACGAGAAGACTTCTCGGTTTGTGAAGCGAATTTAGTGTGGAGCAACGCGCTTCAGCGCATTGCAAGTTGGAAGTAGGTCAATTCTCGTTTCACGCGCGAGTATCGAAATTACTCTCCCAATGATGATATTTGAGTTTCGGGTGACAATCGCGAAATAACAACCGATATTGTGCAGCAAAGGTGTCACTATTATAGTAACAGCTTACGATCCCACTGGTGCGCGTGAATGATTTATTTTCCCGATAAAGGCCTTTCACTGTGGTCTACGCACTCCACCTACGTCGCCACAAACTCGATTAACAAAGTCGCCACAGAGCTTCTGTTACCTCCCACTGAGTTATCACTGCTTTGCTTCTCCATTTGATAATAATATTCACACCACTGTCTATCGGACGCAATTGCGCCGCGAGAATTGTTACGTCACGATGTTATTGTCGTTTTGCAGATAGTTATTGACAGGATGATTCAGAGACTATGTGATAGTGTGGAATCAATCGCTCGTTAGTTTTCTCCGAAGAAATATATCTGCAGATCGCGACGTGCACATCGATGTGTCCGATACACAATTCTCTCGAATCCACCGTCGGAAGTACAAGGCACGATCGATAAGATCCAGGTGGATGTGGAATGATAATAACACACGGAATAATCCACAGAATTGAGGAGGTCGATACAACGGTGCCGATACAGCGATGCAATAGCTAAGACAGTCTTCTGGTTAAGACGCGAAAGCGTTATAATTTGCAGAGCCGAGCTCTCCGCTGCGTTGCTGGTGACCGGGTGTCCGTTGGCATTATTATTGCCCGACTAATGGACCCCTTCCGGTACAGGGATCATGGGATCGCGACCACGAGAATACGTCGGCCAACACTATCGTTGCGTGCCTATGATCGCCTACTATCGCAGGCCAAGTAGCTAGGTGTGTCGTGTAAAGAATTTGTAACTGCGAGGGAAAAAAGAGAGAATAATGAAAAATTTAATACCTTGATTTACGAGTTTTCCGTACAAAGTTTCCGTTTTAATGTTTTGGTAATGCCCTTTTTCCATGTTTGTTTTATGAAAAGATACGTAATACTTAAGCCTTTTGCATCTCATAGTATAAATCTTTCTACTAGGACAGCAATGTCGAAAAGTAAAACGTCAAGTGATGCGCGATATGCACACTTTTTTTTATTAATATTTGTAATATTTTTGACAACTGTGTCATTAAAAGATAATTGAAATGTGATATTATTTACTGATTTCCTTAATAATTCCATGGAATATAATTGTGACGCTAGTAAACAGTAGCAGAAGGGATGATGCAAACGAAACGAATTAATTCCTTTCACTATGGAATGTAAATTTCTCTCTTCACATTTCGTATGTGCGAATCTGCACGAGTAATTTCTACATATCAGCTTTGTTAATTCTATAAACGAATGGATGAATGCGAATATAAATTCATACTCAGGAAATATAAAGTTTTAACACAAATGTCATCAGTAAAATGAATGAGTTCGTACTATGCAAGCTTTGAAAGTGTACGTATGGAATAGATATTTACCTACCGTATATTTCAGAAGTAGAAATATCTTATTATATTAAAGTTAAACTGTGCAATATTCTAATATTTTCTAGTATTTATAGTTTAATTTGAATTTATAGTAACTTCGCATTACGTTTCCAAGTTAAGCGTGCTTAAATATATCTTTCTACTAAATTCGTATGACCAGTAAAACGAGGACATTAACTTTTGTGTAAACCTGTTAAAATAATCTCATACAATCTTTCGAATTAATAAAACTGGTAAACATTATTCTCGAATCAAGTAATTAATTTTATTAGTACAGAGACACTATATCGTATCTCCTGTTTACTCTCCAATATATTTTCCATACAATGAGAAGGTTATCAAACTTGAATCTCGAAAGTTGATTTATTTTGTTCAGAATTGTACCATCCTATTCTATTTATATTCATATATGTAATATATTATATATATAAAATTAAAAAATAATTGTTTTCGATCAATAATCGATCCATAAAGTTACGTCATAGTTATGGATTAGTGAGTCAACTTTTGCAGATAAATAAAAAAAAAACGAATAATATACCCTATTATGCATTCATAAGATAGTCTTCATATACTCTTTACAAAACCAAGATGACGGATATATTGCTAATTCAGTTCGCAGTAATGAGTTTCGTTCGCAGAGCAGAAGGTATTAAGGGCTTTCAGTGTCCGTCTTGCTGCTTTCTTCCAGGAGTGACGCTTTTGCACTTCTTAAATCCCGTTCTTATTTAGCACAATGAATGTGAAATTCAAAACCGTTATATTACCAGCCTGCCATAGTTGAGAATTAAATATAAAAGTAATTCATGTGAAGAAACGACGTCGAGATGAGATAAATACAACAAGATAATAAAGAAAATAAATATTAAACATAAATGGTAGTGAAGTTAACGATAAAACCCCTTCCTCAAATTTCTAATAATTTATAAATGATAAATAATAAACGCTTATATGTAAACCGTATATAATATTAATTTGGTTAAAATACATATCGCGTTATATATTATAGAGTTAATGCATAATACACTTTCAGCGCCGTACACGCTCCGCTTCTCAAAACACGTGATGATGACGAATTATGATTGGTGATAATGCTTTGGGGATAATGGGTCCGAGAACAGTAATTAGCACATCGAACAGTTGGACGAAAGGCGAGGTGAGTCCTTTTGGATAACCAATTGATGTCGCCCAAATCGACTCGTCTTCGCTTGCCTAACAACAGCTCACCTCGCTTTGTTTGTACGATGGTTAACGTAGAATATATTGTACAACGAGAGAAAGAGAGAGAAAAACACTCTGATAAATTGAATGAAGTCGACATTTCGATAATATCATTTGTAGCAGACACTCTTTTTTCACCTTTCACTGTGTTTACGTTTAGGTTTTTGTTTAAGCAGAAAAACGAGGCAAAGAGAGACTTTGAAGTTTAATTAAATAATTATAATCTCTCAAACATTATCATGTTTTCTATAATACGATTAAGAAAATATCACGAAGCTTTTAATGTGCGATACAGAATAAAGACAAAACATATTCATGATTCATAGGCATATCGTATTTAAACTCATATTTATATTCATATCGCATAATAATTTATGATTCAAACATATTTGCGATTTCATTACATTATGATTAAATTATCTACTTTTATTTCATGACTTGTGTCTGCTTTATCTTCTTAATTAACAGATCCGAGCAGATGCTTTCAGCTTGATTGTACAAGCAGAAAATTCGTAAAATATTTTTACCGGATTATAATTTCACATATTTAATATATTGTATGTACGTTACTCGAATATCCAATACGTGAACAGAATTCAGACAAGCTGCTATTTTGCTTTTTACTTAATATTTCCATAAATTTATGATGATTGCAAAATGTTTCCCTTCGCCTCGACTGCAGTTTTATGTATTTTTGCGATCGCCTTACAGCTCAATGTTTCTGATTTCATTATATTATCATGCAACGATCTTCGTTATTTCACTGCGAAAATCAAAATCAGACGCTCAGCATTCAGTTGAATTACAATGATCCGATTCGTATGAAATTCTCGTAATGTGGCCTAAATCCTTAGCAAGCTTCAACATTAAATATATGATGAGCTTGATACGCTTTATTAGCGTACATTACGCGCGATTAACATGCGTCGTTGGGTGCACCGATGCATGTGATGAAGATCGACGCGTGCATTTGCAAATCGATGACGAACGTCACGTACGATTAATATGCATTACAATAAATTCACTGAATTTCTGGAACATTTTTATTATTTCATGCAGCATAAAATAATGATTGCTAAACTCAGCGTATATTTTATGGATTCTATGATGAATTCGGGATTCATAATATTATATTTGGATTCATTCTGTCCATATAAATTGTAAATTGCAATTTTAGAAACGCATTCAACCATTATTCCAAAAGAGTATAACATATTTCAATTTTACGTGCCTTTAATTTTCATCGCGACATTTACATTCGATCCGGGTATTAGGAATTATTAAAACGAATTATTAATGTAGGACAATATGGAAACGTGACCGAAGACCAGACCATTATTAAAATAATAAAATTAATCATTTGGTAGTTACTAATTATATAAACGTTCATCATTTATGCGCTTAGCGATCTTTCTGTAACATAATTTGATAGAAATTCGATTCTAATTATAAATCTATAAGATCGAATGTCTTTATGTGGTATGAATAAATAAACAGTAGTTCCAAATATGTAGTAGATACGATAATTAGATAGAATGTATAAATCTATATATATGTGTGTATATATATTTTATTAGAACATTAACTAGGTAATAATCCCAAATGATCTCTTCTCCAAGGAGACGTGTCGCATTTGGCGAGCAAATTCGAACGTCGGAATACCTAGACTTGATTGGATATTTGCATAAATCTTTTATGCATGTCGCGTAGGCTTTAAGTCGCGGCATCGCAAGAGAAATATCCCACGAACTCGCAATGTTCTTAGTTCGTGAAATCATTTCCGGAATTGTCCGTTATATTCCGTCGTCTCGGTCGCGAAACGAAAGAGACAGGTATACTCTGCTTTTTCCGGTCTCTCACGCAGTTATTTTTCCCTCCTGTCAGTCGAGGGAAAGCTACATTTTTCTCCCATCCGACGGAAATCGCTGAACTTTGGCGTGCCATTTTGCGGATGCTCTTACCATCACTATGTACGACTTTTACAAACAGTGTTCCTGCATTCATAATTGAACTCCCCGTCATTTTGCATGGGAAAAAAAACGAAAAACTGACTGCCGTGCGACAATTCGGGCTGTATTACGAGTAAAAAAAAGACATTCATAAGTAATGCTGCGCGAACGAAGAACGGCAAATCTCGCAGAGCCATTAAATCATTGGCTTCGCAGGAACTGCTGCATGCAATGGACGGATTAGAACTTTCCAAAAACGCGCTCGTGTTCTACCGTAAGAAGATTACGTGGAAGATTATGGTCCAGGCTCCCTTTACTGAACACGTGGGAAATACGTTATTCCGTTCTCTTCGCTCGCCATTTCAGCCATTTCTAGCCCCAATTAACTCGACTTGCCTTTATATTAACGCTTGCGGATATTACGTTCGTGCGAGCATATCAATTCACGAAGGTTGCATATCTCGGTTGAAACTTACGATGTACGTTAATCTTTCTCGTCCCTTTCATAGTGTTCCGCATGCAGACTTTGTATAATATAGTTCACAACGTATCTAAAGATTAAAATGAACGAGGATGTATTTATGAAACGGCGAATTAACCCGTACATCATTTTATATCGGAATACACGAGCGTTATTAATAGGTATATATATCTGACCATATCGGCATAACATCGACATGCATGTTATTTCACTCTTTATTTTGCATTGGTAAATGCCGTCCATTTGTGTATATAATATCCGTCCGTTTTATAAAATCGTAGCAACGCTCGAGGATGCGTAATGGCGAAAGGTTGAACATTGATATCTGGTGGATATTTTCGCGCTGTTATTTCAGAATTAGGTTGATAAAGAAAAACTGAAGTAGCGCGAGTACACTGGAGTGTGCATTTCGCGATCACTCGTACAACTTGCAACGTTACTCACTGCCAGAATCGGATGTTCTCAGTGGGGCCGTGTATGGCCGTCGATGTATCTGCCGACGAGATGCGGAAATGCGAAATACCGAATGCGGTTCTCGCATCATGGCATCCGAATGCGCCATGCAAGGCTGAACTTTCGGCTGAACGCTCGTCAGGTAGAATTCGTGGTGCACTTTTAATTCTGAATGAGACTGTACTGTGCGTGTTCACCTTTTAACCCCGCGGCAGCGTGACGGGATGCGACGAGTTCTATTCTAACTAAATATTTTGTTTTGAATACAACAGGTGAAAAACTCACAAGCCGGCATTACGTTTCCCAACCTCGAGAGTTTTGATCAAACTTTTAATACAAATTGTTTCATTACGAGTTTTTGCATGGTTTTCAAAAACTTTTAAGGTAGAAAGAGATTAAGGTGAAAGAAATTAAAATTGATTGGAAATTAGATATATATATATGTATTAGAAATTATATTCATTCATATTATTAAAGTTTTAATATAATTTTTAATCTCATTAGTTTCTTTTCCTTTTATCTCTTTCAGCTACCCTTAAGGAGATGCTGAAATGACCAAATTATCGACATTGCAATCGTATAAAAATATCCGAAATGCAAAATTCTTTTACAGGATTAAAGTAGACGTACAATTAAGAGGTGGTGCCGCGAACTTTACACTAAAATTAGAAAAAAGTTAAAAAACTTACTTAACCCTAGCTATATGTATATACACATTGGGGTCTTAGAAACCCTAGTACAATTTGCTAAATCGAAATTTTTTCTTATTCTTTGAACCTATTTATCTCGAAGCTCCTTAATTATATCGACTTTTACACATCATGGACTTGGTCCTTAATCAATTCTCTATTAATTGAAAAAAAAAAAATTAATTGAAATATGTCCATTTTTACGGAAGTTACGGTAACAAATATAGATGGAGTCCCAGGGCCCCAAGTATGTATATCAAGGGTAGAAAAAAAAGTGTGTATAGTTAGAATTAACTTTTTTCGATTTTAGTATCATGAATCCACAGCAACACCTTCTAATTTTGCGTCTACCTTAAACCTGTAGAAGAATTTTTTATTCCGTTCTGCAGTCAATTTGGACTGTTTTATGCGACTGTAATAAAGATATTTGGTTAGTCCAGCATCCCCTTAAAGTTTTTGAAAATAGGTAATAAAGTTTATAAAAATGAACCAATTAAAGGTAAATAATACAGAGTAAAATATAGGTAAATAATATATAGAACATGTCATGACTTCGAAAACATTATTGATAGCGACGTATTATTTGTTTTTAACTGGTTTTTAATAAAAGCATGTACATGTGTATGAAAATGTAACCCCATGACTTAAAAAAATTTTCTATTGCATAAAAATTATTTCGAATTGTTACTCATGACATTAAAATAAAAACGACCTTTAATGTAAAATCGTGTGATGTCAAGAACATTTTATACATTCCGACGTTACATCGCGACGTGCGTTTTAACGTAAAAATACGCCGCGACGTTCTGTCAACGATTTGATAAATGGTTGGTGAGTGCCCGAAGCAGGAAGAAGACGAGCATTGCACGAAAACCAAACAAATCGTTTCTGGCGCGAAGCAGGCGCGCTTTCTTCGGCGGCGCATATAATAGCTGGATAAGTCTTAAGATGAGACGACAGATAAGATATACGTTCGTCAGGTTTTTCACTTGACATTTGATGCTTGAGGAAAATAGATCTAGCATAATGAAGCACTTCCAGTTTCAACTAATGGTGTACCATTAGTCGAAACGTCGGATTCGTAAGAGGATTTTACATTCAAATACTAACGAAAGGGAGGAGAAACGATCACAAAGTTTTTCTTCTTTTTTTCCACCCCGATCGTGTAAATTCTCTTGCATTTCACCAATTTTTCTGAATGCCCAATTTGTCGTCCGTTCAAGATTACTGCAAATTTATCGCAATCTATATTTTCGTTTTAGCAACGATTCACTTCGTATTCTTATCTTTCCACTTTATACAGACATTACAATATCTGTTCAATTTTGCAATTCATCAGTGAATTATTTTAAAACTTACATTATCATTCATAACTTCGGGAACATCGTGTAACTTTCGCATCTCACGAAAAGTTAAATTAAAAAAAAATTTCTAAAAGTTTTGAAAAAGTTTATGTGAACCAAGCAAGAACAAATTTATAACAAAAATTTGTATTTCTTCTTTCTTTCTTCCGTAAACTCTGTAATTTGGAAGTTTAAAAACATTTTGTAAAAATAAAATTTTACACAAGAAATTCGGTATTATTATGAAAAAACCATTGCAACACTTTTGTGGAAAACATTTTAAAGCTTAGAAAGCCTATTTTGAGATACTTTTTAGTTTTTGTTCAATATTTCATCAAGCCGTAGCGCTTCAATGGAAAACAAAAATATTGAAAAAAATATCAATTTTCAATTCTGTATAATTTAAAAAAATAACATTGTGACATAAAAAATAAATTTAGAACTCTCTCTTATTTAAAATGCCTTTTCGAAAATTTCTCTACGAGTTTTTTCTATCTTGAAATTAGTGATGCATTCAAGCGAGACGAGACGAGAAAATACCGATACCGAGATTTAGACTCGACATAAACAAATGATTAATACAATTTTCTCGTCTCGATGGGCCGATATTCTCACTTGTCAAGATTCCCGAATTTTATCGAGACATTCGAGAATATCGATTATCTCGTTTCATTTGAAATATTTATATAACCAAGCACATTACATAATTATAATCCTAACAAACACAAATATATCTCAAACTCTTAACTCATAAAGATGTTGAAACGAGACAAGACGAGAAAGACAAATGACATGATAATCTAGGAAGTCTTTCTTTTAAAGACACTAGAAGTTCTGAGACGATATTCCGAGATTCTCGTATCGAAATGTATCACTACTTGAAAACTTATCTTTTCGAGAGATATCGCAAGCTTTCTCAAATTTTTGAAATATTACATATTAGGTACGAGTTACATTGAAATACAAAATAATATGTAGAATTTTACAACTACGAAATATGGTACATATAGAAGTTCAGAAAAAAAGTAACACTGAAGGCACTATGGAAATTATATACATGTATATATAGGTATATATACATATATCTTGATAAATGGTATCCAAGACATGATCCTGAACAACATTCAAGAGATTTAGCCGTCGCGTCACATCGGTCGGCCACCTTGCGTAACGCTAATGCCGGCGGTACTGTAATTTTCGAACCTCAACTCGAAAAGTACTTTATGAAAGATAACTTTATTATAGTGTTTTTTGAAAAGCTCTCGACACCAGCTATTAGATTTTGGAATCAAAAGTAAGGTGTTTTATTTAAAAAAATCGATGTGACTCTGATCTGACCTTGGCAACGCCACCCAAGGTCAAACTGATAAGATTAGTAAATCTTTTTGAACCCTACAACTTTTATCTGAAATACTTTTCTGTAAAACTTATATTTTTCGAGATATTCAGGTGTATCTTTTGTATTATGATCATACCAAAAAATCTAATACTGCTCCAGCTAGAATTATCGCTGTTTTTTGTATCGATAAAAAATTGTGTTCCATATGCATAGAAATTATAGCACAATATTCTAACAATGTATGCAAAAAAATTTAGGTCTTATAATCAAATATGAATCACCAGTCACAGTCATCTAATTGAACGTTATAGAGAAACTTCCTTGATAAATTTGACAAATGGTCAGATATAAATTCTGTCTCTATCATCTATATTAATTAGATACAAAACATATCCAATGTTGCAGTATTTGCTAGTCATTTATCCATTTTAGCTAATTTTTTATATCTGGATAATTTTTCACTATAACTGCAAGATAATTTTTTCTTGTGTTTATATAATTTCGAAATGATAAATCCTTTTTCACGTTACGTGAAATATGTTTTGTTCTCATGAATATTGACATCAATATTGTATACATGATGATTCTTTTGTTACTTTTTTCTGAACTTTCGAATAATATTTCATAGTTGTAAAATTCTACACCTACACATTATTTTATTGATTTCAAAGGTTAAATTATCTGTGATGTAAATATAAAATATAATCATATAAATAATTTTCAAAATATTGCATACGACATAATATAATATCGATTTTATCGAAGAAGTGAAATTTTATTCAACGTCCTACGCATCACGTTCCCGTGTCTGGTTAACTATATTACTAGATTTCAACATTCCAGACAGAGTATAATTAATGGGCAAATCTCTATCGCTTTCCAATTATCGCCGCTGTACGGAATGTATTTCGCTGTATTTCCAGTTGGTCGTTTTATTGACGCACCATTTTATTTGTTTGTATTTCGTTTCCTATAGTCTGCTAACTGTCAAAAGAAAATTGTACAAGATATTTTAGTTTTCGAAAACGTGCCAGTGACGCGCGCGTGTATAATTCTATTCTTCATCGAATATACCCCGGTAACGACTGCAATCGTTAAAGAACAAAAACTGATGTTTTATTTTCAAACAGAATATACACGTACATAATAACAACCTGCGTAGATTAATGTCGAATACCCACTCTTTACTAAATTTCCATGTTATGTTTCAATTTCCCAGTGCGAATGGATGGACATTAAATCATCAACGCATGAAAATAACGTTATCGGATACATGAATATCTAGTCTGTAGATTGCATATTTCTCACGATGTACGCGTGTATTCATTTAATTATGAAAACAACTATGACGCAATTTTTGCGTAAACCCACACGTAGCTACAGGCGGTTTGCATAAAATTTTTCGACTTTTTTATTTGAGTTTTAAAAATTGAATTATCAAAAAACATACGATATGCAAATTCGCGTGCAAGTAATTGGGCTCTCTTGTTCATGAGTTAGCCTCTCCGTTTGATCCGTTCTTATTTCCGACCGAAAACATTTCGCGCTTGAATCGTCATAGACTTTTACGAACGAGTTCTCCTATGTTTGTGAAATATATGCAAATGCGATGCGCAGAGTAACAGCGACATGTCACGCATCGGAGAGTTCACATACATATTTTCCGCATACATGTGCGTCACAATGGACGAATGCGTTGAATAAGGATCGCGTCGCGACGTCGAACTTGGTTCCGGCCGCGGAATATGGCATTCGTTAGCGCCGGTATAACGGCTGAATGACCTAATGAACCGTGCGTGCGTCCAACAGCGGATTCCTAATTAGATCTGGCTCGTACGCCACGGCATTGTCCTGTCGCTCGTATTAATATAAACGGTACAATAGCATGTCCGTCATAGTTAGAACATGTCTCATTTAATATTAATAATTATAAGCTTAATTTTCAGACACGTATGACAATAATAATAAAATTATTGTGTCTGCGAAACATACGAAAATGTCATACATCGTAAAAATGACTAATACATTTAATGATGGACGATATTTTTGTTTTTTTTTTAGTAATTTATGAATGGAATTGGACAGTTTTTCATTTACTCAATTAATCGCGTAACATATTAAATCGCAGATGCGATTGATTTGGGAAGATTGTATTTTGTGTGCAAGACATTTTTATTTATATTTAGAGAAATCAATGTCATTAATTGATTGTTATATTATGTTAAAATGACATTTTGGTAGAAAATTAAGTTTAAATTCTACAGAAATTTTCCTTGATATCTAATTGCAGCAACTGTGAAAAGTGACTACGAAATTTCTTGACAATATTAATTTAAAATTAAATGAATCCATTGCACAAAATAATTCCTAATGTAAATTGAAATTAAAATTCAGTCATATTACTTTTACAAATTGAATATTTTTCTTTTTAAGAATTCAATATCTGAAATATGATAATGCATTTTTCGTTTTTGCCATTAAAATTTTTACATTTTTATTGGAATTTTATCGGAATTTTATTGAAAGTAAACTTTAGAAATAGATCGTTCGGGAAATTATTGAAAACATGTAACTAAAATAAAAGATAATAATTTATAATAAAATAATTATTTATACTATTTCCTAAAAATATATAATTATACGAATCATATAGAATATAAAATAATAATTTATATATTTTGTATATCATTTGCAACGAAACTATCCAAGAACGAAAACATAGAATATTACAATACAACAATATTGTGTATCCGCATAATCTACAACATTTTAACATAATGTATTCAAATTGTAGTTAATCTACATATAAATGAGAATTAAAGTTTATGTATATTTTAGAAAGAAAAGGGAAAACTTTTCCATAAAAAAGTTTTTGATAAATATTATAAAATCTTGAAAAGTTTCCTATATGCAATATAATGTAATATAAATTTTATAGATAGGATATTTTTAGTATCATGCCTGCTATATTATAATAAAAGATAATTGAAAATATATAATAAAAGAAACCTTAAATAACACGGTACATCACAAGATTTATTATTAATCATATTGAGTCAGGTTTCTCGTTCTATTGACAAAGGGATTTCATTCGCCGACACGTATAATAAACCGTAAAATCCGATTATCGCACATTATCGAGCCCTTCATTACGCGACAGAATCGATAGGTGAACCTTTGCCATCACGCCATCGCGGAAATCTATCGAGTAACGAAATCGTGATAAAGTTAGAACGTTTATTTAAAGGCACGCGATAGTGAAAGGATTACTCGCTGAGAAAAAGAGAGGTGGAGAAAAGTCTCTGTCGACAGAGACAGAAATGCTATGAGAGAACCTAAGATGGCTCATGCATTAAGTGATCCATCCGTGACAAACTGAGATCGACTACAGCTCTCTATCCATAGGAGGTAATTTTATATTCTCCCCTTGGCCTCGTACTCACAGTCTGCCACGATGTTACTTCACCTGTTGGTTGCTCGACGTTTCGCTTGGCCTCCCTCAACGTATACGTAATATTGATCCGCTACCACCACGAAGGGAGGTGAGTCGGGTTCCAACTATCCTGCAAGACCTCAGCTACGAGTGTAACGTGACTCGGGCGTATAATCACGATCGTCCCAAATGATATTCAAGGAAGACAGCGCCAAGAAAGTGGTCCCCGTAAGGAGATGACCCATATCTTTAGATTGGCCAATTATACGTCTCGGAACAGGCTGCCAACACCTGTATTAACCGTATTCTTGAAGAATACGGGATTAAAATGGGTTTCTCTTCGGGATACGTTGTAAGTAATGGAGGAGCTCTGTGCTAAATTAACGTGCCATATCAGCACTACGTGGGTACTATTTGTATATCATTTGTCCTCCATGCTCGAAACGCAATGCGCAGCGCTAAATATATCCATACATGTACACGTGCAAAAAATCTAGGACGTTTAAAAATGAAATACAATTGATATCTATTAATACGATTATTTTTTCTCGTTATTCAGAAAATTGTAATAATATTATCTTTTATTTCGATATGGAAAAAAATAACGTAGAAACAGAGTTTGTTATTCTAACTGTTGATTGCTCGACGTTAATCGAGGGAGAAACAAAAGCCCATATTTTTCCTTGAAAGTATTAAAATCGTGTGGATAAATTAACCGCACGCTTCTGTGTCTTCCATTTTTACCATATTCGCAAGGTATAGAATTAAGAAAATGAAGTAACTTTGCAAACTTCCACGAGCTTTCTCGCGTTTAATTACTTACACTAGAATTGATTTCATGGCCTATTTAATTCGTCCATGAATTTCGAGCCGTGGTACTTCTATATCACGCGATGCATTTTAGCTGTTGGAAAGAACATCAAGATGTAATGCGAGTTCGGCCTCGAAAATAAAGAAACATCTAGCAACAGGCGAATCAGCTTTTTATAAAATCTGTCTACACCACTTAGCGTAATCGCTATCGAATCAAATAGATAAAAGTAAATTTTGAGTAAATGTTGATATTATTAGGTCAGTTGCACTCTGTCACTCGTTTCATTGTGATAGATTGAATCAAGATAAATACACGTATTAAAAATATTATTTGTTATATTTATACAATAGTCGCACGGAATCAAATAAACACACAGACATGAATTATGACAGTTTAATTAATTAAATATATTTTCTTACGTCAAATACAAAACTGATATTATTACATCTTGCGATGGCGCGTAGTATGCAATTTGATTTTTACGTTCTTTTGCTAATTAAGAATTCATTCCTCAAACAATTTGCAAAAAATTCTTTAGCTTTTCTTTAGCTAAATTAATTAGTTTTGTAGCCGTAGTGCGCAATTATTATTAAAAAGAGTAGTACTCTGCAAATTTTTTGCAACTAAGTTCTTGAAAAATTGCTCTTTATTATATAAGAAAATTATATTTTTTATTTTAATTAATTATTATGCTGTCTATATTATTGAAGTGTTTTTGACATTTTTGTCTCATTAATTTGAGCATCTGCCTGAAGCTTTAATTGTCATCTGTAGTGCAAACACATTTGCTGTTAAAATCAATGTTGTTATCAAACAGAATATCTTTCTATGCAAATTAGTTGAAGAACGCACTTTGGATATGAAATAAAAATGTATTTCTCTCTATCTCATTTTATGAGTCACGTTAAAAAAATAGTGTAAATTTTATTATAAAGAATAGAAATTCTGAAAAAGTAAATGTACGTTGCGCCAGTTTTTATACTATCAAGAGAGAGAGATAATTTATTTTAACATTTCCTAATTAAAAATGCAAATTGTTATTAGAAAAAGACTTAATTGCAAATAATAAATGATATTTTATCATAAAATAGTCCGCAATAGCAGATGTCCATTATATGATATGATATTAAAGTATAATATGAGAAGATTAAAGTTCTAAATCTTTCGGAAAAAATTGAGTGTTTCTAATAATAAAGAATAAAACACTATCCAGATCAATCATTTTGACAAATATGTTTCCATTGTGGGATTCTGATATTTGTGACATGACGGTTAATGCATTTTTATGATTTTTCTCGATATTTTATTTTACGAGAAATAGTAAAAATGATTATCTCGGCTATGAAGTTATTTATATCCCCATCATAAAATCTTGATTTCGTATTAGTTTGGAAAGAAAACTTATTGCTATTTTATCGCATATTTTGAAGAAGCGTTTAAAGTTTTAACTCTCAATGAAGAAATACAGAAGTTTCTTTTCTTACATATCATAAATATATAGTAAAATAATTTTTTTATATAAATGTATATCTATAATTGATATTTAAACTATTATTAAAAATAAAAATAAATAAAATAATTTTTATATAAATATTTGCGAGAAATGTTTAAATACTTATAAATATATATTGGTACTAAAAATATTTATATTTAAGCAAAATAGATTGTTACTCACAAAGTAAGTACATATATAAGCATCTATACATTTCTTTTTTAATAACACCACCTTAAATTGACAATAGCAATTTTTAATTACTCAATTGCGATGGAATCAAAGTCATCAAGGTTATAGATGGATTTTGCGGTTGGAATAATCTCACGTTGGTAAAGATGCATCGCACACATGAAACGAGCTTCGCGAAATATCGTTACCAAGCTTAACCTCATTCTCCGCTCTAGTGATATACGTGAACGTTTATGATGTCATCGAAACCGCAAGCATCGTCGTATCGGTCGCGATAAAATGTGTCAGATATTTCCCCAGAAATTTTCGAAAAATTGCGACCTTCTAGGTCACGCGACGATTTCCTGAACATACAAAATCTCGAGAAAGAAATCTAGAAATTCGAAAAGTAGGATAAGAGTCTGTGAATGGATTCACGGTTGTGCAAGTAAGCAATACACCGAAATATATTTTTCCAAGGTATTTGAAAGTAGATATGCTCAGTTTTTAAATAAGTTACAATAATATAAAGCGATGTGATAATATAAAGACAATGTTGAAATTTCTTATAAAATAAATAAAGCTTTATTATAAAATTTTTTTGTATAAAACATATAACTTAATAATTTATATACTTTTTTCATAACAAATAATTATGAGACAAATAATATATTCTTTGTTATTAACTTCAATTTAAATGACTACTTTGTTTGAACAATTAATTTTAACATAGTTTGTCTGAAAGAGAAAAATACATTTATAATTATGAAAAATGTAAAATGATATTTATTAAACTATCAAAATTAAAAGCTTTTTCATACAAGTTGTTGAAAGTATTCACACATGAAATTATTTAAAAACTTATATTTCCATGTAAATAAATTTTATAATGAAATAATTCAATTATTTCTGCTTTTATTAAAACGGTACGATCAGAAAGGGAATCGTTAATTAAACGTGTATGAGATATCATAAAATATTGCAGCCGATATATTAATCTGCTACCCAATATCCGCGATTATATTAATTCGTTATGTCAGTTGCGCTGCCAAAAGATGACTTCAACAAGCTGCATCTGCATTGGCGTTACTGTGCGCCGGAAACAAAATTGCTACGTATTTTTTACAACATGTGATGTGTTATGTCTTGTTGCTGTTTTAATCTTCTTTTTTGTTTACGTGTTATTATAGTTCTAACCCCCCAGACAATACCCGCTATGTATCATATCGTTAAACCCTACATCTTTCTTCCTAGTTGTTATCGCTTTCACGGAGATACCCTCGCAAGAGGCACTTTTAGCTCCGTAATTCAAACACATTTTATAACGTCAGCTGCTTCTCTCGTATATTGTTGAAATAGAAATAATATCATTGTGGTTTTGCGTGGATAATATTCATAACATTGCATAAAAAAATTCTCTGTATAAAGATATTAAGTAATTTTCCATATACAATACACACGAGCGCGTCATATATAATTCGTAACTGTTAATATTGTTTTTCGCGTAAGTAATACTGATTCGATAACTGAATTATTCGATTTCCAATTTCATGTGTAAGTTTGGCCAATCGCTAGTAAAGTCACGAAAAAGTAAAAATTCAATTGAAGAAGCTCAGAAAACAAATAGTACCAAACGTAATACGAATATAAAGGAGATTGTTATAGTTCTGTTTTATAGGACATATGTAATATAGTTTTTTAGGGAAATGCAATTAATATATAGCAATATTGGATTTGTAGCAAAAGATAAATAGTAAATGTTTATCGAAAGAATTTTTAACTGACGTGTAAACAAAATTAATTATCTTTTATAAATTACATTGTAATGGTTTTAATTATATTTTGAAGTATATTATTTTGTATTATATTAATTAAATTACGTTTTGGTTTCAGATTTACTTTATTACGGTTTATTTCGATATTTAGATATATTTATTTCTATTGAAATATAAGTAAAGTTTCATATTCCTAGTTTAAAATTCATAATTTAATAAAAATATTCTTTATATAAGCATAGTTTAATGTTTATAGTTTAATATTCTTTACATTTCTATCTTATTCTATAAAAGATAACTTCTTCTCGTTGAATATTACAAGTAAGCATATACGAACTATCGCCCATCAGAATCCGTACACTATTGCTGACAAGTTCTCTGAGCACAAGTTGAGTTCTGGATTTGATTAAATTGTATGGAGAAACTTGTATTTCAGAAATTCCGCATGAATTAGAATTATAACGGTTCGTCCAGCTAATTCGTGTTGTAGGAATATTACGTTATAACATTTTGCATGAAAAATATGTTTTACATGGATAATTACGCTAATATAATTTTAGGTGAGATGAGAAAAGATGTTAGGCAACGTGACTAAAATTTATAATCGGATACCAAGTCTTTTTAGGTAAAGAATATTTTGTTGTCGCAATAAGATTGTCATTATATTTGCAGAATTACTAATTTACTGATAAAATAGATTTAATTTGCTACCAAAGCAAAGTTAAGCAAAGCTAGACTTACTGTGAAATCTAGCTTCAATAAATGCTGTTTGCTATTACAATAAACGCGTAACTGTTTTAACAACAGAATAAGCGTTAACTTATGTTAAATTAATTGGTATATTTAATTATAAAAATATTTATAGTGAAAAGAATTAGTGTTAACAACTTTTTTCATTATCCTTATAATAATTGATAAAATTGAGCATAGTAGTATAAAATATGTTGTGTCAGTGATATATGAAACAAGATAAATATATCTTTTTCCATATAATGAACTTTTATAAATCAATTAACCCGATGTCTATATTATTATTAGTCTATTTTTATACGCATAAATATTTACTTACAGAATATTATAATTACGTTTTCTTAAATTTTTTTGAACATATTGCGCTTTCTCAAACCTCTATCTTACTTTCAGATAGCTAACATTGTACGCATATATTAGCACGACATATCACTCAGTTTAATCCATCTTTCAGTTTAATCTTTCTTAGAAACTTAACTTCGCAGTGATTTATGATAACATGTGTCCAACAAAAGTTTTTGAAGCATCTAGAGGACTGAAACAATGTTGCGCATGGCACGAGCAGCTTCTGTAGCTACATAGAATCTGGTATCAGATAGTAATCCGGGTTAAGTTCTGGTCTAAGTCTGGGGTTAAATACGCGGTCACCCTAGATTTGCTGCAAGAGTTAGTAGCTTTAGTCTTGACTCATATTTCATAGTAACAGCTGGTATCAAGGATCTCGGTAAAGATTTCCTGTACTCGCGGGAACCTGACCTCTAAAGCCACGAAGATTTATAACATTTTTTTGTGCCGAGCTTAGACATATATACATATATATATAGGTAATATATTACCTTTAAAATCGCTTTAAATGGATTACAATTGACTTTAGTAAAATCTTCGCGCTAACAAAAAGACATTCGTGTATGAAACTAAAAAATACCGATTACAATTTTATCGGTATACATTTTGCACAATTTTTACGTATGTCTGCTTGTCAATTTACGAGTTAACAATAAAAAATTGCTCTTAATTAAAATTTTAATATTACGTACGTTCTCATAAAGTTATTTGACTAATATGTATATAGTGTATGACTCACTAATAAGAATGAATAACATTCTTGGTAATCTTTTGTGTAATTAATATTCGTGCACATGTTGCACGATTATTCCCTTCAGAGACAGCGCAATGTCCCAACTTGGAAAAGTTATAGTCATAATCATATAGTTACTATTTTAAACATACGTATATTATAATTGATGCCGCAGTCTAGACTCGGACCGTCGTTAAAAAAGACTCATGTATGTACTTCCGTTGGTCATAAATAACAATTAGTGCCCGGAACTCTCTGCAATGTTAACTAGGATTAGCAATGGCCGTTTCTCTCGCGAGTAAAATTAAAATATTCCGGCGCGTAGCGTCCAATTATAATTCTCGTGTTCACTAACCAAGTTCCCAATCGACATTACGAATGTATATAGGACATATAGGTATAACATCGCCAAATAATTACACTACGTAATTAATCACAGACAACATCAAGTTTTCAACAATATTGTACATAATTGGTACACTAGACGATATTAAATAATGTTACACTACATAGCAATGTGACTTAACATTATTAATTATTATTTATTTCCATGTAAGTTTATAAGTCATTTAATGCAGATAAATAGAATAGAGAATGACAAAGTGATAAATCGGAATAGAATAATTAAATAATTAAATTTATATGTATTTAAAATTTAAATAATTTGATAAAAGAGTTATAGGCCTTTGCATTTTAGCTTTGAGTGCATAAAGTTGCATAATTATAAAATAACAAAATTCTTTGATGTGTTAAAATTCTTTATTCGAAGTAAATGAACGAATTAGCAGACAGTAGAGCTGATTATGATTATTATTTTACAACGTATGAGTTTGAAATACTCCACGAATTACTTCAGTTAATAGCAAGCTTACGTTTACCTCACTAGCTAATCTTATTAAGTAAATAAAATATTTACGAAGCTGTTTCCACTTAGACCACCGTGTACAGTGCTCTGAGACTGTACAGTCTGTACTAATAGCATCAAAACATTCATTAATTAGCACGTCTAAGTGCTAAAGCTGATCTGTCGATTGTAAGCTAATTGTGAAAGAAACTTATTGTGTTTATAATTATTGAAAGAGAGAAAAGAGGAGAAGGGGGAGAAAGAGAGAGGAGGGGGAGAGAGAGAGAGAGAATTCCACATAGAATAAACGATAAGATCAATGATACTCAAATGGCATTAGAATCGTGTTTTTCCGAAAGAATAGAATCACTTTTCTGTCAAATACTGTTATTAAAGTGAAATTACAACACTAATTTCACAACAGAATACATTTAGAATCATCGAACGCAGAAAGAATTACTCAATGTGCAATAGGACTTGCTAATAACGAATGTTATTAAGAAATCAATTTTTATGACACCTGTTATATGATTAATTTTATAGATGTACTTATTTGATAGCAAAATTAAATTTTTATTATAACTATCTATTAAAATTATTACAAGAAAAAATAATATATATAGTAATATATAGTAATATATATATAGTAATATATATAGTATTATCATCGAGAAAATATTTTAAATAGAACGCTGTTGTTTGTCTTTAAATGCGATAATATCTTTTATTTAAATATTAATTAATATTAATAATGTAATTGTCATTTCATTTGAACATGAACATTATCGAATTAATGACATAATTTTCATTTGTATCCCTATATAATTTGTGTCGCCTGATTACTACAGGCGTAATGATAAAGCTTCTATCTAGTAATATCCACATAATCGACACCACATATACCTACATACATGGATTACGTGCTAATAATTTCATCGCAACGATTTGCGGGTTACCTCGATGATATCATTGAGAAAGGAAATCAAATACTAAATTTTTAATTTATCAAACAAAATTGCCAGCCAATGAGAATAATCTAATGATCAACAAACAATGGATCCGTTTTATAAATCTGCTTGAGCGTGGTCGTAATATGAATTGCTAAATCCAAATCGAAATTAAGCAGAGTAATTAAAAATCTTAAAACAAAAGAACTGGGAGAAGATTAATCTGCCTCGATGTAAATTATAATTTTGATTGTATTCCACCGTATAACCTCGCGTATTTATCTTCGAAAAGCTTTGTAAGCCATAACGATTTCCGATAGCGAACCTGGCATAGGTGTGACACGAATGCCGCTCAAGTTTTATTCGTTGCACCAGTGTATCTCGGGTTTGGTTGAAATGTGACTAGAATTACATGTCACAATTTTTACAACAATGTCGGCGATTCTATTTCCGAGACAGGAAAGAAAATCTCTTTAGTAATATGCGCGCCATGACAAGAATAACGGTTTTACAATATTCTACCACCGGCATATACGATCCTTTGATGATACTTCTGTGAAAAAGTTTTTGTTAATAATATCAGAAGGAATTCTTTTCTGTTATTATACTAATCTTCATTCGCGTAACTTATTAATTTTTAATGATAAACAATTCTGAAATATATTAAAAAATTTTGTTTAACTGAAATTTATTTGGAATTGTATAAAAAATATATTTTTATATTTAAATTTGGGAATTTATTTCTTTTAAAGCATTTTCTACTTTTAATTGCAAATTCAAATGTTTCGTAACAGATTTATATTTTGATAATAAAAATCCTATCTGTAAAAATTAATAACGCTTCTGTTACGAAATATTTGAAATGATGAAAGAAATCTAAAGAAATTATAATCATTTTGATATGCTTTCGATACAAGTGACATATTGATTTGCGTCCTTTAGCAAGCAACTGTTTCAATTATTGCAGATCGCTTTCCACCTTGACCCGCCAAATGTCGCATGTACACATCCCACGTAAAATTATTGAACTAATTGGACGGTATCTGCCAGTACAGATGAAGCATTAAATATTATCATTTCTGATAGTGTTCGGCAATAGCCGATTATCCTAATTAGCTCTTTCCGATTGATGACTGAGCGTGTGTGTATATACGTGTGTCGCGGTGAAAATTAATTTCTGGCGCGAAATATTAGTGATTTTCGCATTTGAGACCGAATATACGATGATGGATGTGTTGAAGGTAGAAAGAGAGAGACAGAAACCAGCAGCGGCGACTGCCGAGGCTCAGGCTGATCACGCTTCATAGTAATTAGAAATCGATACACAGTTATGTTTTCCTTTATCGCTCGCGACGAGGGAATAAGAAATAAGTCATTTGTGTGTACAAATATTGCTACTTTTAAAATAGTTCCATTATCAAATAGATGATATGTATAGATAGTTATAAACTAGAAAGCAAAAAAATTAAAGTACTCTGTGTATTATCTTTACTTCTAGTCACAAAATTAAAACGAATTTTCTTAGTAGTATTAAAAGAACATTCTTTTTGAAACGTAACTGTGACTGGTATTAATGTGTCATGAAAAAAGTGCAAGTAAAAAGCATCTTAAAGATCAATCTTGTGGAAGATAATTTAAAGTACTTATTTCTAACTTTCCAATCTTTTTCCAGGTTTGCCAAATTGTTTGTATAAAAATCTTCCTCTATAAACCCATGATGAATTCGATTATTTTACTTAGAAGTAGAACAGTTCCAAAGAAGTAAAGTTCTACATTTTTTTCGTTTACAGTCTGTTATTTTATAATAAAAAAATTTTGCTCTTCATGCTTTCGATGATGAACTTGGTTAAAATCATTTCGTTGTTTCTACATCGAGATAGGATGCAATAAAGCTGCAGAATTGTCTCAACTGTCGCAGTTTTCATCCACGTGTGGCATCAGCATCAACATCACGTAGCGATGCGACGCGGATATATGGTAGCTGCCATCTAACGCAGCAAAGCCGACGTAGTTAGGGAACGATACGTGTGCAAGAGATACCAGCGTAATCAAGGAGAAATGATCGTGCTCGTAACAGCCGCGATCCGAAGACGATAATCTCATAAAGATTTAATTGGAATTAAATCGAATTTTGAAAATGTAGAACGTTATTTGCCAAGAAAATTCTGAAAAGTATACTGAAATATTTTTGCAGTTTCACCGAGCAATCAATTGGAGAAGTCTTGGCTGAACGTGTATTGATCGAACGTAACAATTCCGATGATGAGCACCTTCGAAATCCGAAGCAAATTACACTTTATAACAATATGCATTAAAGCTAATAGTTAGAATAGGCTTTACACGCGATCTGAAATCAGAACTGACCTCGCCTATCACTTTAACGACATTATTTGACGCTTCAGGAATCGATATTTTAACGAAAGCTTAATAGAACATTATTATGCATTATATTTTCGATATGAAAAATATCTTAATATTATTGATTTTTTTTTAAATTTCGTCTCTTATCTATTTATTTATCAAAAAATTTTAACATTATTGACTTTTCAATTATTTTAACATGACGATTTCAACTATTTTAAACACTAATTACGAACTGCAATGGATAGAAGATTTGATCTAAACTTAATTATATCCATATATATATATGTACCTATAATATTACCAATAAGCATCGAAGAGAACTCAAATCGAGGTCGAAACGAATACGATATTGTATGTATATTTTATATGTACTGACAAATTTTTGGTTAAAAATGAACGAGAGGATTCTGATCAAATTTATTTCAAAGTTATAATTATTTTAATTAGAATTATAATAGATCCAAGCATGGAATTCTAATTTGTCGATTTTTAACTACAATTCTATTTAATGCAAGCAGATTCTTTTTACAATGTGTAATTATTGAATATGTACAATAATTCACGCACCGTTAACTGCGTTCATAGGCTCGTACACTGAAAGAAAAGATTGGCTGAATATGGCATAGCATTTTTAATTGGTTGCAGCATCCAATTTTTGATTGCGTTAGTCTATCGAAATCCTATATTGACATTGCGGATAGGCTAATGTAACAAAAAATTTAGCTAATGCAATCAAAACTTGGCTGCTGCAGTCAATTAAAATATGCATGCCATATTTACCATCTAATTTGCTGCAGCAGCCAATATTTTCTTGAACGCGAATAGAGAAACGTCTGCTCTAAATGATGAATTATTAGAAGTGCGGCATGCAAAAAGAAAATTAATATACGCGCTCGTCGCTGTTTGATACAAAGTATCGTTGTGAGCGTTACGTCGACGAAACTTTTGTGAGGTTGTGAACAAAAGCTTGGGCTAAATAATCAGAGACAAGCCGGGTTGAATCCTAAGGGAGTAGCCGAGCCTTACCCGTTAAAGCCGTAAAATATACCGTAAAATATACCAAAATGCGAAGCAGCTGGTATACTCTATTTACGCCTCTCTCCGTCGTTCTTCGACTTACGGTGGTCACGTAGCTAAATCCTCCCGGACGAATAGAATTAACTGCTCGATTATATTCCCGGATATAATTAATTCATTTATGCCCCGCTCACGTGACCTAGAAGCAAAATGTAACGTCCTCCCGAGAATATGGAAATTGATTCTATATATAGTTTAATAAGATAGTTTTGTCACGAATAAATCAATGAATTTTTTTTAGCGCATATTTCATAGATGAAAAATTATAGTAAAATATACAGGGTGTTTCCAAATTAAATGGCAAAACTTCGGGAGCGTGTAGAGGAGTAAAAAACTAAGAAAAAAAGTCCTATAGACATATGCTCGTTTTTGCTCCGTTTCAGAGAAATCGAAAAAAAATGTTTACATTTCTTGCCATATCTAGCACCGACATATTTGATTACATTTTCCACTTTCTGTTATGAATTTGTCAGTCGCTCTTTGAAAGCCTTTAACAGTAGATGAATTTTGTCTTTTGCAATATGCCGCGTACGTATTCTAATAGTGAATATGCTGATATGGTTTTTGTATACGGTTTCTGCAACGGTAATGCTTTAAAGGCGGTGCGAGAATATGCACGACGATTTCCAAACAGAAGAGTGCCAAACCGAAGAGTGTTTATGTTGACATTTAATAGATTGCGAGAGACTGGAACATTTTCAATTCGACAAGAAAACAACCGATTTCAAGCAGCGTTACGAAGAGATTTGCAGGCAGGGAATCGTATTTTACAACATTTTGACAATCATCCTGAGACCAGCGTTCGGAATGCGTCGGCTGTATTGGGAGTGTCACCACAAACAATTTGGCGAACTGTAAAAGGAGATAATCGCTATCCCTACCACATTCAAAAAGTGCAAAATTTATTACCTCAAGATCATTGGAACAGATTGAACTTTTGTAACTGGTACCTTCAGACATGCCACAATGATATTTTATTTCCATCTAAAATAATGTGGTCAGATGAGGCAACATTTACCAGAGGTGGAATAATTAATCAAAGGAATTATGGGCTCATCAAAATCCCAGGTCTGTTAGAGAATACAAATTTCAGCAAGAGTTTTCTGTTAATGTCTGGCTTGGAATTTGGAACGACGTTTTAGTGGGACCGTTTTTTTTACCTGCAAGATTAAATGGGGACCGTTTTCTAAATTTCTTGGAGAATGAATTTTCTGACTATTTAGAAAACATCCCATTACAACAACGTACTGAAATGTGGTTTCAATTAGATGGATGCCCTGCTCATTACAGCAGAGTCGCTAGAACCTGGTTAGATAGAAAATTCCCACAACGATGGATTGGACGTGGAGGAGCAGTACATTGGGCAACTCGTTCGCCCGACTTAACGCCATTAGATTTCTATGCATGGGGTACTCTGAAGCAAGAAGTTTATTCTTCGCCTATTCAATCAGAGCAACATTTGAGAAATCGTATCGTAGCTGCAGCGAACAGAATATCGCAAGAACAGTGCCTGGCTGCTACAAGAGCCGTGTTTGACAGATGCAATGCTTGTATTGCTGCAAGAGGTGCACATTTCGAACAAAATCTTCATTAAAAAGTTTATAAATAAAATAATTAAAATAATAAATTAAATATATTTTTTTCTTTTTTCGTGATTTCCTGCGAAACAAAGCAAAAACGAGCATATGTCTATAGGACTTTTTTTCTTAGTTTTTTACTCCTCTACACGCTCCCGAAGTTTTGCCATTTAATTTGGAAACACCCTGTATATAAAGTTGTCTACATTTTATGTAACAGTTATATATATATATGTGTGTGTGTCTATCTAGGTAGGTATTACATAAATTATTATATAAAAACAATGAATACCTTCTACTTATTTCAAAAAGAGTAAAAAATAAATTAACACACACACACAGTCAAGATTTATGATTTCTCGTTATTTGGACAGTAAATAACTTTTTAATTTCTTTTATTACACAGTACATGTATAGTTTATTGTTAGAAATGATAAAAAGTTTATGGTTGAGTCTGAGCTTTGATAAATTCGAGATCATTAATTTGTTTTAGAGTCAAGTTATAATACATTATATAATAAAACTCTTAACCGGATCTACGGTTTTTTGTTATATCCATTATATAAAGTATTATTTGTTAATACAGGACGATTTTATTTCCGCGCGATTATAATCAAGATAAACCGAGAGAACGATGTTATAACAATATTGTGGATTTTAGTATTTTTCGTTTATGTAAAAAGTCACAAAAATTATCGTAAAATCACCGTGGTCAGTTGAATTTAACTTGCATGAAGCGCATGAAGTTTGCAGGTTCAAAAATGTCGCGTATTTTCATCAGTGCACTAAAGCCTACTCTGTTTGCTAACGTTTCGGCGAAGTTGTAAACCGGCCGGATACGGTCGCATACACTTTTCTCGCTTGCATCCTGTTAAATATTTAAGCAGACATCGTCCGATGCTCACACAAGTTGTACGTAGCGAGACTGACAAGACCTTTCCCGCGCCACGCAAATTGAGCCCCGAGGGTGTCGTCAAGGTGAAAATTGGAGAGCACGAACGAAGATGGTTCTTCATCTCGGAAAGATACGCTTAGCAAGGCCGACTGTAATTTCTCTGACTTTGTTATTGCAGTAGAAACAAAATAGAGGGGTGTCGTTGCGAAGGTACGATTAGCTTTCTCGTCAATCCTCGGTCATCTCTGTTTATACAGGTTGAGCGGCTTCTATCGTTTTACGTTGGATTCACACAAATAATGTATTCCTAATTGACTTCCTAATTGTCGGCAGGCTGATTTCTTCTGTGATGCAGTCAAGGACCGTTACGCTCTCTCGCGAACTCGCGTATTCCAGGCACGTGTCACAAACATTACACGTTAAGGAAACTTGGTCTTGCAGAGAGGAGATCGTTATAATATAATATACGTAATTTCTCCGGACACATATAGAGTTACCTTGAGATGATGCCGGAATGAAAACGTAACTAGAATATATTTAATCGGTTCATATTTATCATGTCTTGAATATATAATGAGCTTCATGTATCTTTTATCCATTATATGCACAATAAGAAACGAAGTACGATCCATAAGAAAAGAAATCGTGCACGTTGCAATTACTATTTATAATATATGTATGAAGCGAAATTTTCATTTCATTGATAAATTTACTTGATACTTTATCGTTTCAATTATGTTAAACACGTCCTATAGGAAACATTTAATAATAAGTCATATGTGATAGCATCTAACATTAAGATTTATGATTTCTCTGGTCGTTAATATCAGGAAAATGTATAGCAAAAACGATAATTAATATCAACTATTTTATATCGTAGCTTGAAAAAAATGAAGAGCACATTTTATTCGAATAATTATTTCTGTTTCAAGCGCATCACGCAATTATACTTTATTCACACAGTTATACGTTATTCATTCAATTAGTTATACAGACATTCTTTGAATAATTCAGTGCAATTGCTCATCCCAATAATTGCTGATGAACGAAACTCCGATATGATAATCCGCTGAAATGTTTCTAAGAGAAACCGAAGATTCTACGGAAGATAAATAAAGCAATGCACGACAGAGAAGTTCAATTTTGAAACGTTTTATGTAAATTGCAGACAAGAAAATTGAGGCACACGCGACCGCCACGTCTGGCGCATGGAGCCGTTCGGAACTTTTTAATTAACGCTATACGACAACATTATTTATCGCGTCGGATCCAGGTGGACCCCTACAGTTTTATCATATTATATACATACGCGCAGAATTAACATGGCGCATGCGTCTCGGTCAAATGAGAATTCACTTCCGCCTCATTTATCTGAATAATAGAACATGCGCGATATGAGTTACGTCCCGCCTGTTATAATTGTGGCGTAAGCACTGTATCTTCCTCGATGCGCCAATAGCGCTGTTTATAATTTGGCCGCGGCGATATTGATCGATATTATGTTGACGTGCGCTTTTTTGTTTTTAAAGCAATTTCAATACACAATTACGGCAGTGGAGCTTGCAGCAATCGATGGGAAAAGAGAAAGGGAAAGAAAAAAAAACTGGCTCGTGTCTCACCCCATTTTAATGTTTCTCGGTTATAATTATATCGTCCTGTTTTTTTATTAGGAAGACTATTTAAACCAGCGATTTTAAAAAAGCTGCTCCAAAATTTAAACATAGGGGAGCATTGCTAAATATGTACTAGTCGCCTAAACTATATCTCATTAATATTTTATATTACTTAATTAACAACAATATTTAGTAAATATGAAGCAAATGAGAAATGAATAATATTTAGATAAAAATTGAGCAACTTGAATCTCTCTCTCTCTCTTTCTTTCTTTCTCTCTTATTTTATGTGGGCTAACAACACCTTAAAAAATGTTATATGTATAAGTGATGTTAATTTTAGATCAATTCATACTGTTGATAAATAATATCACACAATTTTATTCTAAATTTTTATATTTTTATAAAAGGTTTATTGTAGAATATTTTACATTTATTGTATATACATATATTTACAACTATTATATAAAAAATTCGAAATCAACACTTTTATAAAATTCACTAAACACTTCTTAAATTATACACTACCTTAAAGTGGAACTGATAATCGACAATAATACTTAAAATTAATAATTGATATGAATAATTGATGAGTACAAATGTCAATTATAAAAATAAATTCAACCTAGTTTTATTTCAACATCCATACGTTTTCGTTATTGATACTTATTAATTATTAAATATTTGATTCTTTTTCTTTTCTCAATAAATTAAAATTAGGTATTAATGATTCCTTCTGTTAATATGATATTTATGATTCTTTTTATATATAAATTGATTAATACTTCTAAAGGAAATATGATTTACCCAACCGATTCCTTGAATCGTATCTTTTACAGCATATTATAAAGATATAACATATTAATTTGTTATTGATTAAAAGTTAAACATGTAATAATGTATGAAATATTAAATTACAATCTTTAATATACAACAAATCAGTACTACATAGAAAATATAATTAAAAAATTACTAAATAGTATATTTTGGTATAGTATGTTTTAATTCTCCCCTAGCTAGACTCTTATTTATTTACTATTATCTGAGATTTTATATATATATATATATATATGACGTCTGAAGCGAGAGACTACACAAAAATTCTTGCAAAATATGTTAATATGCAAATGTGTTTCAATAAAACAACGTACGAACTTACAATCGATAGAGAACCGCCTTACAAAACCGCCTACCGAAAATTCCCTGTTTCGTTAATAAATAACCATGTAGCTAGAAATGAATTATGCATATAGTCAAAAACGAAGTAAGATATATTTATAGTTATGACTACCAAATTAATAATATGCAGAAATAAATGTATGATTCAATACCTTCTTTTCAGTTAGAAAATTAAATTAAACGAAACGAAAAGATATAGTTTTTGATATAATCCTGTTTTATAGATCACTAGTGCTGTTTTATTGAAAATTTTTTTATTTAAATATATTTTGCAAGAATTTTTATCGTGTTTTCTCTAATGTCACAATCTAAGATAGTAGTGACGAGGAGCCTTAAATAGTTTAAATAGATTGTTTGGTAAATTTACATGGAAAAAAAAAGATTAGCTGCCACGGCTAAAAATTAGGTATGGCAGCTAAATTCAGTAGTATTATATGGACACCTAACGTCATATCTGCGAGGTCTAATTTCCATTAATTGTGAGGCTAAATATTATCATTGTAATAGACAAACATTTTGCTATTATGTCGATGTATTGATCATTACAGTAAACGTTTTCTGTGTAACAGACAATTTGGTAGCAAGTACAGTTTCAGCAAACCATATTTAGCTATGATAGAAATAATTTTCTTTTACACTGACATATCCGATAACTGTGACAACTAACTTTATACTGTTAAATAATCGATCTGTAACAGAAATGCATATTTTGTTATCACGTCCTTATATTAGCCACAGCAGCAAATCCTTTGTATGTATTAGCAAATTTTATAGCTATAGTAGCTATTGCAATTTCAGCTAATTAGAATTAGCTGTAGCCAGAAACATTTTTTTTCCGTGTAAAACTGAGTTTCGAGCTAAGTTTTAAGTTAAGAGAAAGAGGAATCGGTTATTTACTAATTTTCAATATTATATTATGACAGTTAATTGTAAGTTTTTTAAATTAAAATTTAATCAAATCGGAGACTTCAAAATTAACTAACAGATATTGTTTTACTGTTTATTTTGTTTCAATTAAAACATAGCTCGCATTATTACGAAATTAAAACACTTTTTGTCCAGAGTTAATTATCCTTGTGCGAAGAACTTGGTACTTCATTCTTATTTCTCTTTTTTTCTCGCCTTAACCGCGATGCGGCGGTCGTTTTCATCCGTTTTCTTCCACAAATTACGAGAATCGGGAAATAAATATCGGCTTACGCGTAGGTATTGCGAGATTGTTTGGTCAACCGCGAAATGTATCATACACTGGTCTCGGCGTGGTTTCATTTTTAGATTAATTTTAAAGTACTTTGCATGTATAGAGGATAGACTAAGCGCGACCAAGAGAATGGAAAAGAGAGTGGAAAAGAGACAAAGGTTGGGAACGAGAAACCCAGAGAAAAGGAGTAAACTGCGAAACCGCCGCGGTGGCGGCGACGGCAGCCACGATTCGTCGACGAGATACGTTATACCTTGCTCCGTGGATTAAAAAACATTCGTGCTTTTTCATGCGCCGCTATCTGCGCACGACAATAAACGATGAAATATGTAGCCCAGCATGTGGTTCTTTAAAACCCGGCTCGTACTGTGCTAAATTATCCAAGCGAGGTTTGCGTTTGCCGTGCGCGGGACAACCGTCACATACGAAATCGATAAAAGCCTAGTTTTTTTTCGGGCTGTTTCGTATGCGAACCGTAAAAGATACTTTTTCATGGGACCGATTTGATGGTCCAGAGCGATTTATGGGCAATTGCTTGGTATATGTTAATATTTCAAGAACACTTCTCGCATTTTAAGGCTCAGGCTATGTATATTGGTACTTAAATTACACGCTACTCGTGTATAACGCGAGAAAATTACATAAAAAGAATAAATATAAGGAAAATTATACAAGGAATAAATTGGTTGTATTTTTGATCATAGAGTTTTTTTAACCGTCTATAATTGTATTTTTATTATTTCCGTCTACAATCTGGATCTTTTTTGTCCGGCTCAATTTTTTTTACTGTTCGAAACTTTCAAAAAATGTGGAATAATTTAGAATAATTTTTCCATATCTCTATTACATTATCAAGTTTTTAATTCAAATGTTATTCAATAAAAATTGAAATTTTAGCAAAAATAGAGATAAAATTTGAGAGTAAAATTTATTCACTTGTGCCAAAAAATACAAAAATTGGAAAATTAATATACTTATAAAGTTTTTATCTTTAAAAGAAGGTTCTTTTTCAGTTAGAAAATTAAATTAAATATAATTCATTTCTACACAACTCGAACGGAACATTAACAGAACATTAACAGGAAAGTTTAATATCTACATATTATCTATATAATGTCATTTAATGTCTACCTGTGTTGTATATATCAGTCGCATTAATCTATTTACTATTGTATATCTACCATGTGTAAATTGTATCACATGAAGACCTCGATTGTTTGTCTAGATATAAAAATAGACGTCCAAGTGCGTATGCTATATACAACACTGCATGAGACTCATATATAAAATTTGTTCTCGGTGACTTATTTACTCGCTTTTGTGACTGTTATATCGCGATATTATAGGAAAGATAAGTCGAGTAAAGAATACTCGCAAAGATAAAATTCTATAGTCAACAAAGAATTGTATTGACAGAAATTGAATCATGAAGAAAATATTATAATTAAATTTGAATATTTCTATTTATATGGAAAGAACGGGTTTGATGAAGTATCTAAAAATTTATATAATTAATTACAAATCTGAAAATAATTTTATCGGACCATCAAAATAGTTATGTAGAATAGTCAAGCTGGTTGTTAAAATGTCGAAACATTTTGCAGTATTACTCATGTTTAAATTTTCTACATAAGTATTTTGATGGTTCAACAAAATTATTTTCAAATCTGTATCCACTTTTAGGATACTTCATAGTAAAATCTTTCTTTCCATACTGATATTAACTTTTGAAGGTTTTGTATGTGTATGTGTTTGTATATATAACATACATATGTATATAAAAATGTAAATATATATATATATGCGAAACCGCAGGATAATCAATGTTAGCACTGTGGTAATAGCCCATGTTTCTGCTAATGAAAACGACTACTTGAGATTGTATGATTGCACAGCATAGCTGTACTTTGTGCAGACCATTACTCATCTCTCTTTGTACGAATATTATTTATTCTCTTTTTGTGGAATTCCAATTAAAATATTTCGCTAAGTTAAGAGAGATGAAAGTACCTCGTATAAATATGCTATTCGAAAAAAAAGCTAGATCTTACTTTTACTTTTGAGGACAAAGGAGTTTCCGCCGCGAAGTCCCATGCATATTCAAACATTATTATGAAATGTCGTTCATTATCTGGCACTTATTTACTCTTTCCAGATTTTTTTTATAAGGCCAATGAAAGCGAACGTAATTTTTTCTGCAACCTTCTCGCAACAGTATGCTTTAATGTGCAGAAGAATGTCGGTGAGCATCGGTATACGAATCAATGAGAAACTTTGCAAGATTATGAATTACTTCATATACTCAACAGACGTACACACACATATATATATGTATACATATATTTCAATTTTTTAGTACTTTACGAAATTTTCTGTAATATTAATACGATCGCATTTATGTTGGTACTTGAAGGTAGAACATCATGGTAATTTAAATTACCTTCTTGGATTCTATGTTAATTCCGCCTTTACAACGTCGGATCGTAGTAAGACCGTACACGCCGCGTACTGTGTCCTAATTAGTCTTAAATTGACTGTCGTGGCACACTGTCGTGTACATATACTACAGTAATCTGGCATTAATGCGTCTGTTTAATGGGTTTGATCCAGATCCATTTTAAGCAAATATTATCTCAAAATATCTCTTGTACTTCTGGTCAGTATTCGTGAACGTAAATAATTGTCCGAGCAAAAAAGAAAAAGCTGCACGATCAAATGAAGACAAATAAAATTATCAGAATCTTTCTGCTTTTTCTTGCCTTGGCATTGTATGCTTCGTTTACCGATACGACAAATACATTTTCTGGGTATCAAAGTTTGCAGTCATATAATACGAGTCTAAAATTTTTCATATTTTATTTTTTACGAATATTTTCATTTCTAAAATTATTCGTCTATTATTTAGCTATCAATGTCACTGATATGTATAGTAGTAGAATTTAAAACAAATATAAATTCACGTGTTCGAAAAAAAATTTATTAAAAACAGATATAGAAAAGTATAATATTAAATAGAAAGATCTATTCTTAATAGTTACTTGTTGTATATATTTTATATGCACATGTGTTCAATTTAATATAACAAAATACTTACGAGTAATTGTATAAAACAGAGTTATACAAGCTTTAATTAAACGTCAATAACAAATTATTAGTTATTAAATAATCGGATAAGATTTAATTATAGATTGCTTATGTAGCATATATCCAAGTCTTCATGTCGATCAATTCAATTTTTGACATATTTTTCACGCGAGATGATTGAACAGATAAACCGCGTATTAAACTTTCAATCCAATCTCTCTCTACATAAATAAGTGGACGAAGAATTTTTCCCCTGTTGTTAACAAATGAAGTTGTGTGTGCCTCATGGCATCAATACGGAACATGGCAGATTGATGCTGCAAAGAGGTGCAGGACAATCGAAACTTTTGTTCAAAAAGCTTTGAAACTTTAGATCTCTCGGTATCGAACAATATGACTTTTCCGTTGAGATAAAACCGATTCGATTCTCCGCGATACATTGTCCTACAGAGAGTTTTGCCATTTACAAGCGTACTCCGGAAGGAAAGTGCAATTTCCTGTTGCCTGAAATATGTAGGTGCGCTTTGTAACACCCACAGTATCACCTACGTCATATAATGTATATGATATCATAAAAAACGTAAATATTTCTATAAAAATTTACAATAAATACACGATGTATGATTTACGATACGTAGTGTATATTTTATACATTTGTAATACGAATTTCATCAACTTGGTACGTAATTACTTTTATTAGCACGTTTTCAAGACAATAATAATAACGCTTTACAGAGTAAATTAGCAATTTTATTTATAGCGATGTGCACATTCTCATTACTGTCACTGAACCATCGCTATGTTAATTAATTCTTTCATTATTTGATAAAATTGCATCATCAATAACATTATCATGAAAAATAAAACAAAATTAAAATTATTATAGGTAAATCAATTTATTGATTATAATCGCAATAAAAAAAATTTACATTATTCTTATTGCTTCTTGTAATTATTAAAAAAGCTATTTCAATGTGATTTTGAAAGATATTTTCGACAAAATGTCGGAAAAAATATTTAAAAAAAAGGAATATATAAATGGAATGTGTGCAATACCTGCTGTTTATATGTTTTTGATTTTTAAAAAATTTATTTTCTATTGAAGATGCTTCTATTATCGAAATTTGATAATTTCTATGATTTGAGACGATAATTGCCGCGTCATAACTTATAATATTCGAAGATACATGTATATTAATTAATATTCAATTTACCAAAAGAGAGTGAAAAAAATAGAAACAGAAAAGAAACAAAAATATGTGTAAAGGCTTGTTTTTATTAAAACTGTCGATCGTGTCGATTAGTATACTAATTTCTTCTCAGGATTAGGAATGTTACTTTATAAAAATAATGCGTTAATTATCGTTACAGTCACTTTTTGTAAAAAATAACTCGTTAATATTACGTTCGTTAGTAATTTTAATCGTTACAGTCACTTTTTGTGAAAAGTAACTCGTTAATACTACGTTCGTTAGTAATTTTAAAAAATAACGGTGTTGTTTTTATTTATTATTAGAAAATAACGATTTCTTATTTTTTTGCTTTTTTGTAATGCAAAAATGAAACATTAAAATTACATTATTTAATAATTAACAATGCAATAATCAATATTTATAATTAATTACTTAACATTTTTTTCGACATTTTTATAAAGGCCACAACACTATCTCCTATATAATTTTGCGTCTACTTTAATCTTGTAAAAGGATTTTTAATTCCGTTCGAAGTCAATTCGAAGATTTTCATACAATTGTGATGTCGATAATTTGGTCACTCCAGCATTTCCTTAATAGATGTGAAACACGCATGTGGCGTCACAAAAGGCGTGTTTCGCGCGTAAGTTCCTTTCGGTAATCCGATCTTCGCGTTCATGAGCATGCTGTTCATCCATTAATTCCACCGCGTGTACTCCACAGAGCTTCAACTCTGCGAAATATATTCCACGTCAGTTCATGTATACACTTGGGAGAGACAGAGCAAAATCAGAGAGTTGCAACGTAGGTACTCCGACGGATTTACGTGGACAAACGCAATTGTAATAAAATCTCCACGACTGTATCCTGACAGTGCGACGAACTCGTCCTCGATTATTGTTTCTAGAATTTCATTCATTACACATGGCGGTACCGTGCATCGATTCGCGATATCAAAGTATACGTGTTCGATGTTCCACTGCAATTCCTCCCACTTCGATTAACGTTAGTTAATTAACATGGCGTTTAACGTAAAATCACGTTACATGCTTTGAACGTTCGAGATCTGTACGCGGTGTAGTTTGCAATGGACACAAATTTAGAAACGAATGATTTATCGCTCGCGCTTTCTGCGAGTACAGCGTACAAATGTTGTAAAACTAAAATTCGTAAAAAAAAATAGGTGACATACGAATGAACGATTTTTGATAATTACAAACATTCCATGTAAAACAAAAGAACTGTGAGCCGGACATTGTTCGATTTCGCGTAGAATTTTCAATATCGGGTCGCGAAAGAGTTTTGTTCGACCTTTTTTTTCCGTGTTCAGCGCTGGAATAAAAAAGGTTCTGGGTGCTTCATACGAAATTAAATTTTTTCCAAAGCAACACGTAGATAACGAAGAATTCCAACAGTAGTTGCGTATTTACGTTCATAAATCTTTTGCGTAAACAGCGAATGCAACACGGTTTAATATGCATGCAAAACATTTTTATTATTTTTTTGATATTCTTGTCTTTATTGCAATTCTAAAATACGTATAAAATTTTATCTATGATTACTTTCAACGAACATTATTTTCATTGGAAAAACTAGTTTAAGTTAGTTTGTTATCTGTGCCCAATTTATTATTACAAACAAATGCAATTTGAAAGTATTATAACGTATAGTATAAATAAAAGAAGGTTGACTGAAATAAACATTCCGATCATTATTCTGAGGTTACAAAGAAGAAAAATAGGATAAAATTTTATTTGTGTTTTTAGAATAAGTAAATTAAATTTAAACTGAATTAGTCTTTTCAAAATTTACGGCAAATGATGCAAAACGATGCAACAGTAAAGAAACATAGAATTAAACATATAGAATTAAAGTAATTAGATGTTATTAGTAATTTTTTACTTAAATAGATTTTGCAATTATAAAATTGCATACGCCACATAATTCTATAAAATTGTGTTATCTCCGCTTTGTCGTATCTTAAAAATCTCACTTTATTGTTCTCCTTGTTTTGGGTTTTATCAACAACATTTTCAGGATAAACTAATCACTTAAATTTTTTTGTAAACAATCTATCAGTGTGTATAAAGAGCTTTTCATGTTGCTATACTTGTTTGTACTTTGTTTCTCCAACTCTTCGACCGTGAAAGTGCATTTGTCTGCCAATGGAGAAATAGATGTACAATGTCTTTCTGGACTATTCCGTGAAGATTTCATTTTCTAGTTCGTCGGACCGATACCTTCGGTCGTTCTTATCGTATTGCTTTATTTTGTTAGCCCTTCAAATCGTATTTTCGCAGGGATGAGTAACGGAGAGGAAAAAGGCGTAACGTATGTGCATAATAGAATGCTTGCTTCTCTTTGTACTCTTCCTGTTTGAATTATTTCGAGTACTAGACAAATATTAGTTGGAAACGTACATAATCCCAAGTACAATTATTTCCTTTGCATTTGTTTATTTTAGTGAGATGTATATGCCTTTCACCATGCTGCTTTCATTTACATTTCTGCTAATTATTTCGCAAGCGCGTATATCATCACAAATAAAATTTACGAGTAGAAGCCGCACCCTTTGTCACGCATTATAACCGTAATTTCTTTGTTATGTGTTAAAATATGCGGAAATATACGTTTACGTGTAATTTTTTTACATTAGATGTAATAACACTAATAACACGATGCAAAATATAATAGAAACTATTTTTTTAATGTTGACATTTTCTTCATTAAAATTGTCAAAATGTGAATTATATACCTATATGTAAAATAATGAATAAATAATATTTCAAAAATGAAAACACTATGATTCTTCTCAAATAATATTTTTCTTCTGTCTTTCATTAACAACGTTTAAACAATAATAAATTAAAAAAAAATTCATTCTTCGCAACAGTTCTGATAAAAATTATTCTCAAATACGATAAAGAAAGCCATGATCGGTCAAAGTTAGATGTTTCGAATAATACATTATATATTCTTTATTAAATTAATTTATTCTAGATATGATTGCGCGCCGATAATTTTTGGACTTTCAACACAATCATTTTGAAACGCCAATAATCCCCCCTAAATAGATTAGAAAAAAAGAAAGAGAGAAAGAAACTTATTGCGAAAAATATTACCTCAGCCAGGGTAAAAATTATTCTGATAGATTCTTACAATATATAGAGCGCTAAAAATTAAGAAGGTTTATAATGCAATCGAAGCAATTAATAAAAGTACATATTTACATTATTATATACAGAATCGAAAATAAAAAAATTACAGAATTTATATAAATCTGTTTGCGGTGTTTGTATGTGGTTTGCGTAATCCATTGGGTAACCATATTTCATGTAGTTTACGTATTACTGGACGTGTTATTGTATTTCACTGAACACTTGTCACAATATATTACGATCATCGTACAAATTAATTCTCATATATTGCATTTTTAACCTTTCAGATATATGTAAAACAAGAATTGTACGCTGCAACAATGTGCTTATCTCGTTCAAACTCGCGATAATATATTATTTTATACGTGGCGAAATATTTACTCACCGAATATTACGGGTGTTTCTCGTTTAATGGAATCCTGCCAGTTGAAGCTTACATTCTGTGCGGTACGTACCTGCAATGAAAAGGATTGGACAAATGGAACCAGCGAATGTACAATACAATAATGCGACGCGCATTATTTTGAAGCTTCAATTTAAAAGCTCACCCAATAGAAAAGAATACAATGCGACTGCAAATTATATGTTGAAAGTCGGAAATATTTTAGAACAAACTTTTAAGAATAGTGAAAACATTCGAAAATAATTATTTGATAAAATATTTTCAAACAATTTTATGTGCGTGAAAACAAAATATAATTTATATACATAAAATATGTTTAGCACAAAATAAATATATATATATATATATATTTGTATAAAATATATTTTGCATATATTTTGATTCACGTCCAACTTACTGCTGTAACTTTAAATTACTCGTTTTATTAACTCTTTATACACGATGGTTTTTGGTACTTTTACTATACACGATGAGTCTTTCATGTCTTGAGTTAATTTTTATTACTTTTACAAGTATATAAAAATTATTAAGTGATTCTTATATATACTTTGACATCTTTAGAAAATATTTGTAAAATTGTATATATTTATAAAAAAAATTACACATACATATTATAACTAATTATAGTCAACAAAATAAAGAAAATGCACATAACATTTACATAAAAATGTAACTCTGAAGCGAAACTGTTTAAAAGAAGAATATGTTTTAATATCTTAAAGCTGACATTTCAAACTACAAAAGAAAAAATAGTTCCAGTGTCGGGGCTATCCAAAAAGTAGTTATTGCATGAGTAACCCGAAAATAACATTTTTTTATAGTGCATGAATAAGTATAAATTAACGTTTATTGCAATTACACTTTAAACAATGCATTTTATTATTGCTATTACGTTACAAAAAGTTATTACATTAATTAGAATAAATATTTTTGAATTTTGATATGAATATTTTTAAATTTTATGTTTATTACATTTTTTAAATATTATTTATAACGTTTAGCACAAATTGTTTCATTTTCAATTTCTTTAATAGTTCGTGAAATTTTTAGGTAATTGAAAATTAATTAAAAATTAATTGAAAAGAAAAAAATTGTTTGCAAAATTATACTCTACATACGGGTCTTTCGTGTCCTACGGTGAATTTTCGAAACTTTCTCGTCGGAGGATATGCAGGAACGGACAAAATTTGTTTTCTTATAGATACCAAAGTTTTTTTTAGGAAAAAAATATAGATCATTATTTAGGTTTTTAATATTTCAAAGAAAAAGGATGCTGAGAGGACACGAATGACCCAATCGTTTATATTAAGTGTACAAAACGTTTATCTTATATATTGTGTATGATTCATAATTAAATTGAAAATGCTAAATCACAGATATGGAACAGAAAGAAAAAGATATGATATAGAAAAACATTTTGGCTGCTTGTAATTTAAACAGGCGCAATAATTGTTGACTGTTTGCAAGAGCGTGTTCGCATACATAAGTGCTGTTATTGATTCCAATGTAAATATTGAGAGATTTTGTGACGTCCCGAAACAATGCACATCCAATTTCAATTAGATGGTTACTAACTCGCCGAGATTTGCTTTGGACAAACGGTTGATTGTTATTACCGTTTCTCGATGCGTCGCGATGAAATATGAATATTCGCGCTGCACCCTTTCTTCAATGCTACACAATTACGGTTTCGCGCATGGGGCGCAATGCAATGTAAATTGCATACAGCGTGTATACAGGGTGTTCCCGAATGACTGCCAAATAAGTTTAAATCTTTTTCTTAAAATTTCGAAAATTTAAATCTATAGTTTTATAACTGGATGATATACAGGGTGCAAACTTCGCGACTCAAAATATTACAGCAAGAAAGTTCTCAAAAAATTAAGTAAAAAAGTTATATGTTATACTTTCTTGCTACAGTATTTTGGGACATTAAGTAGAATAAATATCGCATGAGAAAAGTTTTTACTCGAAAAACACAATTGATTTAAAATTAGCATGATTATTATTGTTACGCATTTTTATTACTTTTAGACATTCTACAAATTGTTTAGAATGTACAAGGCATTTCTCTGAAAATAAATCTGAAGAAAATACGTGGCGTCATTAAAACTTTTTTTACGATATATAAAAAATTAAATATGTCATTAAAAAAATACGATCTAGCGGCTCTGATAATACTACGCTGTTTTGAAGATGAAAAACTCGAGTGAACATTCTATCTTGAATTCATCCCTTTGCGAATAATTGTAAAAGTGATATAAATGAATGCACGAATTTGAATGAATGCTCGCAGTTAACGGATGAACCATTTATGTTAAAAACGATCTTGGTTTTTCCAATACCTTCCAAAAGAGTAAAGAGGCACGCTTGGTTTAATTACAAACTGGTGCTTGTCTTTGAAGATGATATTTTAATTAAAAGACAGACCATTAGATCTCTAATATTTCGTTTAAACGAAAGAAGCTGTGTTTATGTATGTATAAATTGAGATCGATGAACTTATATGGATAGACGTTTTATTGCTCGAGATATCGATGCTTTACTGTGAATTGTTTGTAAAAATGTTTCTGCTCGATTTCGAATACAATCTTACCAGATAAAATGTTTTCGTTTAGTGAAAACATTCTACAGATATATATGTTTTTAGTTTTTCCTTGAAAGCAGATTTCCTCGTGTATGGAAATCTTTCCGGACTGTACAAGTTATTTAATATTCATTATATAAGTAAAATATAATATTCCAAACATAAAGGCTTTTATCTTCTCTCAATAAAATAAAATTTATAATTAGAAGCATGCACTTTCCAATTTATTATCGCCAATAAAGATAATTTGGAATTGTATAACGGTTATTAAAAAATAAAAATTACAAATAGCGTTAATGAAATTCTGTTTTGCAAAGGCAAACGTTCTTGCATTATTCATATAGAATTATATTTTATTTCTGCGATTGTAGGTAACATTGTGATTAAAACTATTTTTATCTCTCGTTTTGCATATTATCACGTTTACACTTTAACGCCGCTTGCATGACAGCGCGGAATTCCTTGTTATGCTTTTATATACGTTAAATGCTGTGATTCTAATTATTCATTCATCAAGATGCACTGCGGTGCAAAAAGTGCATTGAAATATACTTCCGCGACCCATTTTTGCATCACAATATAGAAGGGAAGAATCTACACGAGGCTTTCAACGAACGTTCGATTGATTCCGCCTTTGAAGTTTCGTGAATAAGAAAATTCGATTCAGGGGTGCTATTTCTTTTCAACGTGCGGAACATTAATATTATTTTTCTTACAAATTTAAATAGACATTTCTCAAAGACAGCTATACGATTTTCCGTGTTCCCGGAAATAAAAATATTTACGAAAAATTTTAGTTATTTTCGTTCACGCTCTAATTGTCATAAGCATTGCGAATGCTACAAAAACGATGAACCCTCTACGTGATAAATCTCCTAGAACGGACGCACTAAATGCAGTTTCCGCTCCGTGTAAACAAGTTGTACTGCCGCACGTGAAATTATTGCTAGACATTATTTCTTGTAAACTATTGTAACCGCGCCGACATGAGTAAAAGTTACTGCACACACACACACACATTAAAAGAAATTGAGCTAACATAAAAACATATCTAATCAGTACAGCTATATTTTAATTGGTACGTTTTAAGGCTTAAATTAATGTTTACATGTTTCTTTTCTGTGAATTACTACTCCAGAGCTTTGAATTAATAATTTTAAAAATAATTGTAACATTTTTTGAGATATCTATTTATGAAAATTGTCTCAACAAATTAATTGAAAGAGATAGACTGATGCTTTGGTCATCATCAATTTAAGCTCATTCGATTTTTCTCCATGCGGACATACCTAAAAATTATATATTATTTACCTAATATCTTATTGTTAGACCTTTAAGTGATCTGTGGATTAAGATAACCAATGTGATTCGAGGTATCGTAAATTTACATGCAAAATATATTTATAAAACTTTAAACTCCTACTTATACATAATAATGGTGCACTGCAAAACAGTGTTCTTGTTACATTAATTAAGATTCTGATAAATTTAATTAGAAAGATTCTGATAAATTTAATCAAAAACAAATTAGACATTTATAATAAAATCCATCAAACATTCTGGTCGAGATAACCAGAAATGCAATTGCAATAATCAGAAATCTAATTTATATGATTAGAACTTGTCTTGTTTGTACTTCTTTTTGGGACAATCAATGGCATTTGTCTCTGCCATTATTATGTATTATATAAGTAGGATTCTAAAGTTTTATAAATATATTTTGCACATAATTTACGTTAATAGAATTATGATAATACGATTACGATAAGTATGAAAACAATTCCACATGGAAAAATTTTGCTTAATTATTGGTAAAACTTTAACTATAGATGTGAAAATAATTAAGTTAAACAAAATAATTATTTAGAACGCTCAAGCTTGACTATAATGCTGCAAAAAGTCTTGATTCTAGCTACTAGCTTAAACACCTTACATAATTACTTTAATGTTCAACATGATTATTTTTAGATCTATATATCTGGTTAAATTTTAGATATTTCAACAAAATCGTTTTTTTCAATGCAAGAATAAATATACGTAAAATTGAAATAAATTCTTTTATTCACTAATTTTATAGAGAATGATTTTATATTCATATATAAAATTGAAGTTACGAAAATTTAAAGCACAAGGATTTTATAATTATCTCGTATAATTATAGAAGAGAAATGATGATTTCAATTATGTAAATTTTCTTTACATCACGTTGTATGCAAATTATATAAAGTTATATTACCATAAAGTGAATATTACCATAACAATTTTCTCTATTGTTATTCCTTACATATTTAATTAATTAAATTTTTTAAAAACTCATAAGAATATTAATAGATATTAATATCAATATGAGGCTTCACACAAGATTACGAATATTAACAAATATCGATAACAAGATACATAAATTCTCAATTAAGCAGAGAATTGTAGAATACGGCATATCCACTTTGACGGACATAACGTACAAAATAGATCCTAAAGGCCCTTGTTAGAGTTGCTCGCTTTAGATTGTGATCAAAGGATTTAGGGAGCAGATGGTGCTTAATAACACGGATTCAAAGGTGGTTCATGACAATCAGACTGCACATTTGGAAGAGTGGCAGACTTCGATCGGGATTACGATGGAAGAGAGTATTCACTGCCGTTTTAAGAGTTATACTGAAACGAAACGTATAGAACACCTGTAGCACTGTATAACCTTTCGCCCCGCAGCCACATTTACACTTCGCTCTCCTGGGTAAGCAGTACTCTCACGTATCCACAGAAAAACGTGTGCACTGAAACAGCATTTCAAATTCGAAGGAGTCAGCTTTACGGAACGAATCTCGAAATTTCAGTAATAGTACGTATTTCAAGTAGGACAGCCAATTGGACGGAATCGTTGGTTCTAGCCATGGATGTTAAAAAAGGGCATGCTCATTCGCGTGAATGAATCTGAACGGTAATACTGGATATCGTGTGTTGTGTTTGATCCGACTTTTTGCAATTTAGTATTAAAAAAAGAGAAAATACCATAGGTATAAACCGATCAATGCGAAGTTCACTCGATCGTTTTTAATCGATTTCAAACATGCCTGTAAGGCGGATTCTCGTTCATTAAAGTTTACCAAAAAAATTTGACTTACTATGTAATATATTACACGGAAAAAAAATAGATTGGGTGGTACAGCAAAGAGCTTACTGAGCGAATTTAACATCTATAACTAAGAAAATTTGATGGTTTAACAAATCGCTAATGTTATTCAGCTGTCAACTTTGATACTTTAACATATAAAAAACTGACTGTCCGTATATTACTATTATAGATTTGCTGAATCGGTGAAGCTGTATTTTTTTCTGTATTACATTGTACTTATAAATTGTGCTAGTAATATGCAATGAATTTTATAATAATTTGAAAATTAGGATAAACATAATATTTGTTTATGAAAATTTTAGATAATTCAATAATTTCCAAACTAGTTTCAACGCAAAATTTCTCAGTACTTATCTTAAAGAGAAAATTATTTTGCGTGGATTTCAATCTCTGCGAAAAAGTAACAGAAATCTGCAGGATATGATTGGTCTTCGTAACTTTATATAATTTCACGTTTTAAAAGACAGTTTGCGGAAATGCAAGATAAGTGGATTTAGCCACTGCAAGTCACGAGGAGAAAAGTCTTTTCACGGATATCAAGAAAGATTGCAATGAATTTCGTTCGACGAGACGAGAAAATTTAAATAAAAAAGAGATTTATTTAGACGTCTGCATAATTTTTGCTGGCGCCGTTACGAATAAAAAATTTATTGCGTTCAAGCACATAATAAAATTATATCTTGTAGTAAAAGAATTTATGAAGAAAAATTATACTTATTCTTCAGAAATTCATAACGACGGATTGTGGTATTGATATATATTCTCTAGCGATTTTGGATCCATCACAATGTATTTCATTCTAGTGATATCTAGTAATATGTACTTGTCGAGTAGGAGAATTCATGTAGGCGAACGGCATATCAAGAAGACCATGTAATATGACACAAATAAGACGAGTTATTGATTGACGTGTTACGATTAAAATTCTGCAATCGAAGAAACGTCTTTTAACATTTCGATCAAAAATGACGTAAATAAAGTTCACCTATAATGATAATTTAGTTTCTATTTCTTTCGATTCGTATAATAATTAATACGTATATGTCTTTTCCAAAGCATAGAAATTATAAATTATAAATAGGAATTAATAGAAATTGAAAAATAGGAATTGTGTAGAAGAAATTTTACAATATATATGTAGTGTAATATACTTTCATATCTTATATGTACACAAAAAAATAGATTAATTCTGAAAGTATTTTTTCACTCTTTTACTATTTAGCAGACTGTGGAATTCTAAATCCTTATTTTTTGCTTTAATTCAAATAAATATGTTCTGTAATTTTATTGAGTATTATTTTTAAAAATATAATTACGAATTTGGAATGTTACATTTCATTAATTTTTCACATTAATTTTCATATTTCTATAAAAGACTATTTCATTATATAAGAGAGATAATATCTATTGAAAGAGAAAACGATTTGCTTAATCGTGTGAAACAATAATTAATCACATTTTATACAAAACCTAATATAATATATATTAGAAATCAAAGAATATAAAATGCCTATGAGAGGCAATACAAGCTAGTCATGTATAGTAATATTTTTATTCGATATAACAATATTATCATAATCATTCCGACCCTCGTTTAGAGCCCTCTTCAGTATATCACTGATAGAATTAACGATTCACAATAATTAATAATATATCAAGTCAAATTATAAAGGTTCTTTTCTTTTATATAAGCATTTTACATTTTTAAAATTTATTTTTGCTAAAACTAAACTTATTTAATCTGTATATTATAAACAAAATTTTAATTTTATTTTTTTATTAGATTTACTTTAAATTCTATTTTATATATTATTTCATTTAATTGATACCTTTGCGTGCACGAACTGACATATTCAAAAACTTAATTGTATGAGAACAAAGGTTCGCTATCTTACACGATAATTTCTGAGCAACCTGGTTCGTGCTAGTAGTATACACGTGAATGTAGTAGTAGGTCTTCCGGGTCTTTCTTCGCTAGCCGGGAAAATCACGCGGACAACGTAAAGTAATGCGATTTCGGCGAACAGAAGATCCGCTGCAGTGGAAGTAGCTTTTCGCGATTTCGGATTCTCGTGGGAGTCCAAGAATTTATAAGAGACTGCGAGTCAGATAAATCGTATTGGAACAAGAAAGTACAAATGTATTGCCTAGTTTTCAACAAATACGTTGTCCGGTGCGCGGAAGAAATCGATTGCATTCTAGATTGCAATTATAGATAGAAATTCCAGAAAATTATTGATTTTGTCTTTCATTTAATATTAAACTTACTTCTGTTTAAGTTTTGATATTCTTTTGTAAGATTATTATTTCAAACATATCTTTTTAAAATATTCCACTGATAATTTTATACATACATCTATTAAAGAATATTTATTTAGGTTCGAAGAGAATACAAATATATAACAATACATAGTTTAGTATAATATAATACTCCAAATGAAATTATCATATGTGAAATAATACATAAAAAGATATTAAATAATTCGAAAGTATTAATTGCATATAAAATTGCTTATTGTATTTATTTTATTATTATTAATTATTGATATTATTTATCATAAATTAAATATGAATTTTTTAATATAAATTATTATTGCTGTTACTGATTTATAAATTTTAGTAAAAAGGTATATCACAAAATAAATACAAATATTTACCCGAGCAATTTTGTCATACTTGTATACTGATGAAAGGGCAAAGAAAAATATTGACAGTTTTACTTTGAAAATCTTAATTGGAATTCCTTTTAAACGATATCCATTAAAAGTATTGGCTGAAAACAGAAATTTAATCATCCGGCTCAAAATTACATTTTCGTTTGAAAGTAGTGTAGTTATAACTACAACACTGCCCCCCTTCCCCCCTCTCACTCGCTCACGCTCCCTCTCTTCCTCCCCTCTCTCTCACTTCTCTCTCTCTCTCTCTCTCTCTCTCTCTCTCTCTCCGCGTGCTCTCGAAGACATACTCGTTACAATAATAACATGTCTAGAAAATTAATATTACGATTTAGAATATAGAAATTGTTATTACTATTTCAGTATCGACAAGAAGAAATGAAATCAATCCAAAATCAAATCGTAATAATACAGTTTTTACAATTGATGTAAAAATCTATAGTAAATAAAATGTTCCTCTTGAGAATTTTATTAATATTTAAGTGAGTAACCACAGTATCCTATACTTAGTCAGCTTGAAAACCTTGTTTTAAAAGAGGGAAATAAAAAGTATTATTCAGAAGTTTTAAAGTTCATCATTTTTTACATTTCTTTATCTTATAAATAATATAAATTTAACTCTATATTATTAAAAGATATAGCTATAAAAATTTCATCTGAAGCATACTGAGCATCAAACCTATCTATATAAAAGTTAAATTTCAAATAATAATCATACGTATTTTTTTTACAAAATATTTGCTTTTTTTTATTTAATTATAGCAAAGAAACGAAAGCATTATTTTCTCAAAAGAAAATAGTTGCGCGACCGTTTAGAAAAAATTGTTAAATTTCTATTAAATAAATGATTGTTTTAAATGAAATAAAAATTCCAAAAGAGAAAACGTTTGCAAATATTGATAAAAAATTGCAAATTAATAAAAGAATTCTGAAGAACAGATATATGACTATTAAGAGTTACTTAGACCAATACGCGTTTCTACTTCAAGTAGATATTTATCAAGCTTCATGCTTTTAATTACAGCTTTATTTTCAACGAGGAATACGCGTCTCTTTACAGTTATCTCTTAATATGAAAGGAACTTTTGCAAAGTTTTAATTGAATCTAATACCAGAAGTAAAGTTGAGCCTCAGTTAACTGGCTTTTCATCTAGTACATAAGATGAAGTTACAGAAATTGGCAAGTGCAATCTGCATACGTAGAGTAAAACCGCAGCGGGTAAAACTTGCATCATGCATTTATTGTGCTCAACTTATGATTACAAAACTAAATGCAATTTTTGAAATACGACTTCCACGTATTAATTTCGCTGAAAAAAAAATATCCAATCCATTTTTTAAATAAATACCTTTGTAACCGTAAATTAGAAAAAAAAAGTAAAAGACATAATACACTTAGTGCCAAGCTTCAACATCGTGGATTATACCAAGTGGAAATCCTGCTAGATTTTCGTATCACCCGCTGTATACCAATGCATCTCTAAATCCTCGGATCATAGCACGGTTGGAAATATAAACGGGATGTAGTTTGATGGCGGACAAAGCACCGGGACGTGGCACGAAACTATAATGGGTCGTACCGTGAATGACTGATCGGTGATTCTATTCTCTTCCGCTACGCTTAGCGCGTGGTACCGCTAATAACGTTAAACGTCATTCGTACCAGCGTGGATTTTGCACCGAGGTTTTAATAAGCACACTATGCGGCGAAGTGCACATTTATATAATGCTACGTTTTCACATAACCATAATGTGTCCCGGGATAATTGCTTTGATTAATTGATCCCGTTTACCGCAACGTCGGATTTGGGCAACGATGTGGTAAAGAAGAAAGGCGATGCAATGTTTGGATCACGATGAACATATGGATCTTTTATAAGCATATTGTAAGTTTGAACATATATTATGTACCTAAGCTACATCACTTCAGGGTGTATTTGAGATTCGACGTCACGACTTTTCCTCTAAATCACGTACTCTTTCGAGATTACTTCACGGAATCGAATGTCGAATAGATCTAAAAGCGTCGTACTCCCGAGACTTATACGTCGCATATGCACCAGTCTTTTGATCTGCATTTTCATTTCCTTTCGTGCCAACAATTCCGAATGCAGAAAGGGCTCGAATCACCTTTTACTTGATTTATTAAGGCGCATGTTTCGTTTCAATACACTAAAGGCGCTTTATAATACGTCTTTTATTGAAATTTGAATACCGTCACGTTAGCATGTTCTCATTTGCAAAAATTCGTATTCTTTACGTCCCCGAAGACATACAACTTACGATTGTAAAAGAACCTTCATTCGAATTTATCGAAGGATGAGACTTTTTAAAAAATTCATAAATATATTCCTAATTGTTTTCAAGCAACATATCTATTTTAGAATTGCTCTATTTTTTCTTTATTTCAATTATTGTTACAATCATTAATAGGCTTGTTATAGAATTTAAATATTTATTAAATGTTTAACTTATCCATTTTTAGATAAAATTTTTTTTTCTGAAAAACGAGAAAAAAACAACGAATGAAAAATGAAAAAAAGTTTTTAAGATCCACTTTAACTTTATCAGCATGATATTAATTTATAAGAATATTTGAAGTTATTATCGTAAATGATAGTGACGTTGCTAGAACTGCTAACAAGGGAAGTTTCACAACTGTCCGGAACCGATTTGATTCTTCATAAAATATGTTGTTAAACATAAAAATCTAAGAGACACGTATTTTTTTTATACGTGCGCTAACTCATGTTTAAGGGGTGAAACACCCCTTTGAAAAAAAACGGTATTTCTATTTCGTTCCGAATACCGTCGGAAATATAATAGATGGATTTAATTTTTTTTCTTCACAACATTGAAGTACTCTTGAAACCGTACAACTTTTGTTTAAAAAACTTTTTTCCATCTTTTATATTTCCGATGGTATTCGGCTCGAAATAGAAATACTTTTTTTTTTTCAAAGGGGTGTTTCACCCCTTAAACATAAGTTAACGCACGTATAAAAAAATACGTGTCTCTCTTAGATTTTCGTGTTTAATAACATATTTCATGGAGAATCAAATCGATTCCGGACAGTTGTGAAACTTCCTTTGTAAGTTCTATAGCGTAGTCAATATAAATATAAGTTTTACGAAGCTATATACGTTAAAACAAATTATTGTACAATTCTTTATTATTGTTTTGTTTCTTTATATAGCTTTGCTTTTTCGAGCTTTTCTAATTTTATTTTAACTTTATAGAAAAGTTAATAACGAACGAGATAATTAACGCGAGATAGTTAAGTGAAATAACCTCCTCGTTAAATTTAAATGTTTTTAATTCACTTTTTTCTGTTTATGTTGCTTCCTTGGGGAAGAAATTGTGAATAAAATTGTTCGTTTTGAGTTCCTTTTGCTTTTTTCCAATTAATATTGTAGATTCTATAATTATCTCATAACTTTTTGTACATTTTATTTTATTTATTTTAAGATTATTGGACGCAATGTATAACGAGAGAGAATATTATTTTTAACAAAAAATTATTTTAAATCTCGGGAATTACAATTGTCATCTATCGCACGTGTATCAAATATATTACTATATATCGCATTTAATTTAACGGCTTGTGCTTAATTACGATCACTTAATGGTGGTAGAATCCGACTGAAATAATGAACGGCGGAAAAAAATATAAAATCGTCCATTTTCATTTTCTTTTATGGTGGCGCAGTTGGCATATTAAGTCGTGATAATAGATTAATGTTCAATATTACGTCAGCGGATAATGCTATTATTACCTAGGTAAAGATCAAAACTACTTACTTTCACAGAAAACACGTATAATCTGCTCTTATCATAAATTTTGAACATTCAGCAACAATTATACATTAACGAGCATTTAATTATTACATAAATTACTTCGTCGCGGTGTACAATACTGTGAAGTTTTCTTCTACACAATAAAACATTTTCTTAAGACGCTCCTAGGTGAGCCAAATAAGTACAGAAATTATTCCACGTGATAATATAAAGTGGTTCTACCTGTATACACAGAAACAGTAGCAACGACTTTCTCGTACTTCATCATACTTCACAATATATGATGAAATATAAGGTGGGGAGAATTGTGTCTATTTTCTTACACGTTATATCACTTTAGCCCGGGCTCGCCGTTGTGCTTGTTCGTTCGCCAAGCCCGTGTCGAGCGATCCTTAAAAAAACATAGAAGTATTTGAGCTTGTAACGAGGCGAAAGTAAAGCCTGGCGAGCGATGATGATTTTAAAAAATTAACATTCCGGTATACCAAGAATAATATCACCCTCGATAAGGTAAACGAGTGAATTATAAAATTGAAAGCAATTGCCGATGCGAGAACTTTGTCGAAGCAATTAAAAAAGTTCAGCGTTTCTTCCGTAATTTTTTTTCGCCCGCTATACCCACTTTCTCTTTTCGCTTGATTATATTGGAAGCCGCGTTATTATCTTGCTATATTATTTCGCCTCCGCGTAAAAATCAATTTCAGGACGTGCGTATCTTGGATACTTTCTTCGTGTATTATAGCAAAGTAAATATCGAGGGAATACGTTTTACGAGGGCAGAAGCATATGAAGCTGCGCGGAATTAACTTCTATCGCTTCTAATATCGGACGATGACGTTATTAGTATCGTTTTAGCGCCATCTTCGAGAAATTACTTCCCTTTTCAGTAAAAAATTTATCACGATCATATAATGTAGGAATTAATAAAAAAAAATGACTATGTAGAATATACCGCATACAATATCTAATTTAGAATTTTATTCTGAACGTTATAATCAGAAAATTGGAAATTATATAGAAATAAATGAGAGGATATAAGAATTTTTGAGTTATAAGCGACTGACAAAGTAAAGTCAATCAACAATCAATCAATCAATCAACGCTTAAAATTCACGTAGATGTTAAAATGCATTCTGCTAATCTGCTCATGTTCAGTCTCGCATTTTTTATTGTTTTTTACTGTTACAGTTATTTAATTTTTATTCTACTATCTTTTGTTTTAATTTATAATTCTAAATTTTTATTCGGCCATCTTTTGCTTTTAATTTATAATTCTAATGTTGAGTGCTTTTACATTTGAACACTATAGGCATCCACAATGTTTTCGCGTTTTACGTGTGACTACATTTCATTCTTGCTGACTTTATCTTTTCTCGCTTCTGAACGAATAATCAATTTTGACTTTGTAATTTTTAATCATGGATTTTATTTCTATTTTGTGAACTTATATGAGAAATACGTTATTGTTCAAATTATTTTATTTTAAATTTACATTTTATATTTGCGTCCTAATTGGTAGCGACTTGATTTTTTTACATTCTGATCGGTATTTTTTTATTTTGTTTTAATTTATTTTTTACAGCTGAAAATTATTATAATATTATAAGTTCGAAATATTGTTTTTTTTTCCATGATTTATTTTATTAATTCTCAAACAATATGAATATATTAAAGACTTTAACGAATAAAAATCAAATAAAAAGTTAGTATTATTAAAATCCTATACTGGTTATTCATGTGCATAACAAATTTAATTTGCGATAATAGGTAAAATAAACGTTTTAACATATTTAGGTCATCCTCACAAATAAAAATTACAAAAAAGTTATATATAAGTATCAGGAGACACCACGGCCCTAAGATAAAAATAATGCTACATAATTATGTGAAACCTCAATCTTGTGTACTAATTGTAAAATTGTACTAAGGCGCGATACGCGCAATCAATCAATATTGTTTGGTTGACAACAACCAAATTGTGATGTTTCAAATGTGTTTTTAGATATATTAAGTATTTCTTTAATGCTTAATAATAAATCCAATGTAGGTCAGTCAAAAAATAAAATCTTAAATTGCAATTGAATCACATTAGCCTATGAAAAGAATAATCAAATTATAAAGAAACTCACAAATATTCCCAGATAGCACACGACATTAATAGAACATATATGAACGTTCTATATTTGTACATTCTTAAAATGTTCTATGAACATCTTTAGAAGTTTGGTGCTGTATGGGTTTGAATCGAAATAGTATAGATTGGTGTCATGTTACAGAAACATGGTTGCGCACAATGGAATGATCTGTGATACACTAAACTAACATAAGTGTATGCAGAATATATATTGATATTCTCACCAAGAGAAGAGTGTTATAGATGTAAAAAGAGTTCTTTACAGCAAGTTAAATAATTCTGCATCTTTTTAAAAATTTAGGTCACGCTCCTGTTTATGTATATAGCTCTTTTTTTGCATTCCGCGTGTCAGAGGCCCATTCAAAAATGAATTGCTTAAGATTTTTTAAATGATAGTGAAAATACGTTAATGCACGTAGGCCCGTATTCAGAACGCGTTTTTATCGCTAAAAGCGTGCTTTTATCTCTGAAGTTCTATAATATACGTGACGTAAAGTATAGTATATTAGCGCGCTAACAATCGTTGTAAGCACGTTCTGAATATGGGCCATAATGTATAAGTGTAAGGTTGAAGGTTAACAAGATAAGTATTATATGCATAATTGGTTAGTGTACCATTAAGAATAAGAAAACTTACAATAATAATTATTATTATTTTTATTATTATTATTAATAAATTTTTTAACGTAAACTTGAGTTTAGGATGATAAGCATTAAAAATGTCTAGTAAAGAATTCATATATGTTTATTGGACTGCAAGAGCTACATCATCAACATACTTAACATAAAAATTAGAAACTATAGTTAGTTTTTGTAGAGCTAGATTCCAAGTCTTGTAATACAATATTTGCCACTGTAGATGACAGTGAACTTAAATGTTTTCTTATAGACCGTATTATATTGAAAATAAAGAGAGTAGAATTAAGTACTAATTTCAATAATGGTACTTAAATTTATTTATCGTAACTCAGTGTTCTGTTGCAATAGATTTCATTTGTGTTCAACTCCTTTAACTACTTGATCTACAGGTACATTGATAAAAAGTGAGACCACGTCTAGAAAAACAAGCATACATACATTCGAAATTTTTTTGAAGTTAAATGGAAACTGTTATTTCTATAGCTATTTGGAAGTGATAAACTACAATAAATGATTTTATACAGAAATATGGCTAAATGATGTAGAAAACTACCAGTAGATGAAATAATGATATACGTAGTGAATAATGATACACGAGTGAGTAATGATACGTAGTGAATTTTGGGTTTGTTTTTGGTACGCTGTTGGTAATATTGCATTTGATGTATTTAAGGAGTTTATATTTCGATTGTGAAATCCATTCATGACTTCTCCGAATCATTAGTGTGGATTTAAGTTCCGAAGTTATTATATAATAACTATTATATAACAGGATTTTCGCTTATTAATTACAACACATATCTAAACCAAACAACAACATTTCCATTTTGTAATTCTATTTATTAAGAGTCACAATAATATTACCTTTATTAGCATGTGTAAATAAGATCTGATGATGTTTGTTTTTAATAAATGTTTTTGTAGCTGGTAGCAACAAGATATTCTTATTTGCTTTATTAATTTATACGAATAAAATATTATCTTTCGCTTTTGCTCGTCAAATTTGACTTTTTTTATTACCTTTTTTATATAAAACGATCTGATTTATTATTATTTATGATTAATGATATTAGTTTTTAATTAAAATAGTACTGTTCGACTGATATAGGCAATTGTAGTAATACTGATTAAATAATTCAGAACCAATTACTAAATTTTAAATCGTTTAATCTTTCCAATAAAAATTTGTATTTTTACTTTCTTATTCACCTCTATTGTACCCTTGGGTGATAGGATACAGGTTGTGGATTCACCGAGGACGAGGTAGAAAGAATAAAACATTATCACTTTCAATAACATGCTTTTAACTAATTTAAATGAGCAAAGTTACAATTTATCAATTTAGTTAATGTTTGATAATTATTCACTTTTGACTCGATTCTGAAGTATAATTTCTGTTCGTGTATCTCATTTAATTATAGTTCGGTCGTTCAAGCGCGTGAGGTTGTAGACGCGTACCAACGTAGTCTCGGATGACAGATGATCAGAAACTCTGAGCTGTATGCCACAGCGTATGTTAATATACACGCTCGAGCTGCTGACCTGTTGCGGGATTCTCTAATATTTTATCAACAATTATCGCTATCTAACTTAACTAGCGACAGCCAATGAGAGCTGGTTTTTCTCCCAGGATTGTACCGCACCCAGAGAAAGGTTTCTTCGATTCAAAGAAATGTTTCTTTGCTATACGGTTAAAGAAAAAATTTCTTCGATTTGAACATAATTTTTTAAAATCAAATAAATTTTTTTATTTAATTTAAAAAAATTATTTTCAAATCAAAGAAATGACGTTCAAATCAAAGAAATTTTTTCTTTAACCGTATAGCAAAGAAACATTTCTTTGAATCGAGGAAACCTTTCTCTGGGTGCGCCATTGGCTATCGCTGGTTAATGATAGCGACAATCATCGATAAGATGTTTAGAGAATCCCACCCCTGGCTTGAACTTGATTAGCTGTTCGAGCTGATTTCAGTCAATGCCTTTTCCGAATGCGATCAGTGCTGACGGTTCGCATCCGGATTTCCCAATTTGACGGGCAATCGCTTCCGTCTTTTCGCAACTTGGAAGACAGCTTTGCATTATTTGCTCGTTGCTTCCGCAAGATTGCATTTTCGCAATTTTTTGAAAACTTCTTCAGAAGTCAATGGCCTGCAGATCGTTTACTCTGCATAAGTTGCTAAGTGCTTAATTTATTAATTGATTTATTTTATTATCTGGTTATAGCTATGGCTATAACATCTCCTTTAATGCCTATTCGTACAGATTCGTTAAAAATTACTCAAATTTGCCTCAGTCGTGTTATTAAATAGTCAGAGTAATAAGTTAGTATTCCAATAAAGAACGTCTTTCTCCGGATAAGATATGTATTTTACCGAAATCCACGAGAGAGAGAGAGAGAGAGAGGGAGGAGAAACTTCCAGTATTTCTCGCATCAGGTGAAACGCGCGAAGGGTGAATCATCTCTGGGGGCACTCAATCATTCTGCTCTCTCTGCGCTCTCTGGAGCGTTTCTTCCCTTTAAACTGGCAAATCGTTAATTCGGCTCCTGCATCGACACTATCCCTGATGGGCGGGAAACCGAAGAATAAAATAGCATGTTAACGCTTGAGAGAATCGATTTTGACGTCAAAGTTAACGTTAGAATTATAAATACTTTAGCCATTTAGAAGAAGCATCGCTTTTTTTAAAAGATTTAACTTAACACATTACTTTTCTAGATGTTAAAAATGATAATGCCATTTTAAGATTTTGCAAAGTTTCTCTTTTGAGATAAAATTTAGAAACTGCTATTAGAAAAGTTCATATTTCTTTTTGATTTATATTAAATGTTTTGAAATAGTGACGTTCAAGAAAAAGTATGTACGAATTTTATTAAGAACCTTCTATCGGTGTGTGTGTGTTCCATTTTAAGTAGTGTGTATGCGTTTGAAAGGGTCTTAATTACGTCGAGTAATCCGAAAACTCTTTAATCGTTATTATATCTTTGTTTTAGAATAACAAACAATTTCACAAAGTTTAAAAAGGATTAAGATATTCTCCTTGGACACACAACACAGTTTCTTGAATCAAACTGAATTAAAAACTTATTTTTAACTGAATTAAAAGCTGTTTTTCTTGATACATGAATAGAAGAGAACGTTTATTATTTATTCTATAGTATTATATCATAGAGATGTAATATAAAAGTCTATACAAACGAGAGATTTTTAGATCTTCATGAAAGATTTAAAGATCTTCGCGTTTATAACGAAAAGAGGAAGACTTCTCGATGGAATAAGAAAGCATCTCAATCTCATTTTGTGGCACTCTTTTCAGAATTAGGCTTTGCGCATATTTTATAGCACCGTCTTAGGTATTTCTTACCATCATAACGAGGATTGTTCGAGGGATCTTATCGCTAGTTTTTATAATCCGGGCCAGAACGCACTTAACCGCGTTTTCTGATTTCAGTAAGGGATAAGACCAATACGTGAGTCAGTGACGGAACCTGACTCCGGACTTCAGCTCCGCTGTATATTGTGATTTTATCGCTGAACTTTTGCGCCTTCGTTTTCCCCTGGTGTGCGCTACCCTTGTCCTATCGATTTCTGTGACGTAGCCCACTCACCTCGTCTCGCTTTCCCGACCTCTACGTCCTTTTCATATTCGCTCACTATATCTCCTCTCTTGCTTTTTGATCCGTTCCTTGATTCTCTCGATTCAATTCAAAGCGATTGATGATGTGAATGTGTTGGCGACAATGAAATACCTTAGATGATTTAGTAGTTTCTCTTTTGCTCTTTCATGTTTTGTATACCTACACTTACAAAACACCCAATATCAAACAACTCTCTTTTCTTTATTTAGCTTATACGCCAAAATTAGTTTCTTCCAAAAAAGGAAATTTGCAATTTTCTCTAATAGCTTTCTGACTTTTAACCTTTAAGTAGCCACAGCACCCCACGTATAGTTATCTTAAAAACTTTATTCTAAAAAAAATAGGTAAATAAAAAGTATTGCTCACAATTCTTAAAGAGTTCATTATTTATATATTTCTTTATCTTATAAGAATATAAATAATGCAAATTTAGTATTATACTTTTAAAAATATAACTATAAAAATAAAATTTCTTGGGAGTGTTCTGAGCGCCTTACCTACCTATACTTAATAATAATTACCTCTTACATATTTATAAAATTATTTAATTTCTTGAAAGCTGTTTCAAGTATTTCTTTACAAAATGAATTTGTTCCTAGCAATAAACTACTGTCACTCATACAGTAAATTTCTTTTTTGGTTTCCGAAATTCAAAATCAAATTTATACGTTGAACTGTCTCTATTTTTCGTCAGTACGTTGAAAACTGTTATCCTTTGATAAACGTCAATACGTTCGACGCACAATACCCTGTAAAAATTTCAATCATTGATCGGTTAAGTAATTGACCAACAGTTGAGTAGCTAAAATTCGCACCACTATCAATTCCTTCATTCCGCAATTCAACCATTTTTTGGTAAAAGTGATTCTGAGCTACGTTTTATATTTGTTGGCATTTGACGTAAAATCGAATTCAGAAAAAGCGAGTTCAGAAGCGTGTATTTTAAAAAAATCCGACCTTTTGCAATTCTGTATTTCGTGTTTTTTTTTTTAAAACATATTTCCATGGCTGATCCTACAGTAAGGCAATTTAATACGTAATCCGGCAATTTAAAGCGACGTTTTAATGGGACGACCACATTGGAAGGCAAAGAAATATTGCAGACTATGAAGCTTTACCTCAAATAAATCCTTATGCTATAACATCCTTAGAGTCCAGCAATATCTTAGCTTCCACGGTCGTTTAACCATTGCGAAGACGTTATATCTCATATACTTGCGTCACTTATTAGTCTCGAATAACAAAGTAAGTATAATTCTAAATTTAAAGAAAGTATGACGAAGTTGAGTAACAAAATAAAGATCAAGAATCTAATCAAAATAGGGGAGAATATATATAGGGGTCTAAAAAAAACCCTGAGAAAGTCTCACGTTGTGTTATATGTACAAAGAATAAAATTTGTCGGAAGAAAATATATACAGATAATAGATACGTAAATAGATCAAGATACGGAAATACGTTTTCTATTCTGTATTCTTTTCATCGACGTTGCATATATAGGGCACATTTTATGTTTTATATGGAACGTAGAACATAAAATAGGAAGGAAATAATTACAGGAAGCAAGAGTGACGTTAAACGAGGATAAACAAACGCGACAATAATGGCCAAAGGAATCAAACAAGTGACAAAGACATCTAAAAAGCGTGACAAAGACAATCGCAGTATGAACGACAAAGCAATCAAAAAGGACGAAATTGCCGTGGCTCAAAGCACTCGCGCTTGCACGTATCCATGTGCGAAGATACGAAGGCGATAATACTATCCGGCTCTCGCGCTTGTAGTAGAATATGCGTATAACAAAGATATAGTTCGCAAATATTGTCGGAGAGACGATAAAATCGATAGGGCGAACAGCGGTGAAATATGCTGTGTATTTTTGAGGATAGGTATCCGTTAAATTCATCTCGTGTTAAATAGAAAAGTTCAATTTTAAACGTCGCACATGACACAAAGCTACAATCGCGCTGGTGGACAAAAAAAGTTGAATTAATACTGTAGTTTTATCATTGAATTCTTTTCTTGTCGAGCGTAGTCGAACAGTATTGCTACCGCGTGACACGTAACATTAAAAAGAGCGCAATTTACTTATTTAACTTACAATATCTGTATTTAAATAAACAAATTTTTTTAATTTCTAAATTTTTTGAATTTCTCTTTTATTTCAAAATTTTCCTTCAGAGCTTAAATCCATTGCTATTTTATTCACAACGTTTCATACGTTGCATGTAACAATTACGAAATCAAAAATTATGGCGTTGGGTAACGGTAGAATTGTACAGCGCACGGAAGAAAAGAGATAAAATGGAATGGAAATACTGTACAGAACTATTGCGACGAGTGTTTTGAAAGCTTTTCTCTGTATTTTGCAGGGCAGTTGGTAACTGTTAGGGTGCGCAAATTTACTGCTTTCAAGATAGAACTGCATCTAGCAAACAGCAACGCAAAAAACAGACATACGAGAAACACGTGGGCCATAAGAAAATACGTTAATAAATGACGATAGGGTAAAGAAAATTCTCAGACGTAAAGCACAGAGGAAGAAACGGTGTCAAGAGTGATGGTGAAATAAAAACTTAAACCTAAACAGGGGATGTTGCCTGGAGATATTAATCATTTTGTTTTTAATAAGAACAGTATAATCTAACGCCATTGTTAAATTAAAATCTAATAGGTTATGCTGATATTATTAAAAACTTATTAAATCATGCTTTTCAGAACGTCATTTAGAAAATTATTCGTTAAAGACGTTTAAAATAGAAAAATATTGGAATAAAATTCCATCTCTTGGTCTGATTTTAAAAGCTGTATTTTAAACAAATTTAATTAGAGGCTTAATTGTACAGTTAATTGTGATTGACAAATTTGATGATTAATTAATATCAGAATTTGATTAATTTGCAGTTTGTTCCAAGAAAAACTCAATTTTAATTTTACAATTTACGTATCATTCAACACGATAGCTCATAATAATTTAAAATGTAATAATGATATTGTGTTACAAATATTTATACACAATGATGTATTCTCATGAAACTGAAATGAAAAATGAAAAAGTACACGCGTAATTAAATAAAATCAAAATGCAGGCATTGCGTATATATAAGGTAACATTGTTGGCAGGTATAAAGAAAAGTATAGCAAGACTTTACCTAGAAGTTCGTTCTTTATTGCCTGGAATGGCATGCCACTGTGGTAGCGTAGAATCTTATTGCTTTCCCGACAACGCTGTGAATTTAGAGGGCTCCTATGTTAAAGAAAAGGAAAAAAGTAAATTGCTAAAAGAACATTCTATTCAACTGCGGTGTAAAAAACAACCTCGGATATATCTTAACCACTTTAAAAACTAACGGCGACAATTTCCACATGTTCGTTTCCACACTTACATTTAATTATAAGCAAAATTAAATATGGAAAATATCGATAATTTATTGGCATCTCATGTTTAATATTATTTAGCATTAATTACGTATTGTTTATTACTTTTGTAATCTCTTCAAAAAGTTATTAGGTGCAATTATATTACTGCTGAAGTCAGTAATATCTATTAACAACATTCTCATCAAAATTGATGCTGAAACATTATTCCATTTGTACATTATTATTTCGTATCTAAAAGTAATAGTATTGATTGATATTTTAATAGTTATTCATTAAATCCGCATTAAAATACAATATTATCCTGGTTTTATGTAAACATATTACGTTAAACATACGATACGAAATGGGATTACATTAAAAAAGGCTACGGAAAGAAAATTTATTATTGTTTTTACAACGAATTAGACTAGATCGTGATATAAAACCGTGCAAGTACGATATAGGATCGGGGGGATTGAGGAACGAAAACTTTGGTAGAAAGTTGCTTCCGTCGATCCTTTTCTGTACATTGAAGTCCGTTTTTGACTTCGTAAAATAAAAGTTTAAATTTCTTTTGACTTTAATCTCTCTTGAAATTGGCTTATATATAACAACGGCGACATTTTCTTGTTGGATCAATACAAACAAAGGATTTTAGTGCAGAAAAATAGCGATAAGAAATACTATAGAAGTTGCAGAAGTCATCTGCTTCGGAATTAGAACAGGAAGTAGCCATATATGTTCTCTTACAAAACGCTGAGGAAATATTAATTTAATGAAAACATAAGAGAAAAAATTTATACATCCAAGTGGGGTGCAATGAATATTTAAAACCATGCCATTAACGCAACTAGAGATGAGAATAGTATTTATTTATCAAAAGATTCACTGACACTGAAAACTCATGGAAGTGTCCCTTTCCAATTTCGACGAGCTGTGAATACATTATTTTCTTGATAAAAATAAAGAGAGAGGCTATGTATTTTTTTATAAGGGTCAAATGACACTTTTAGAGGATGCATGCAACAGCTTTTTGAAGAAAGTCGGTTATTATCTTTTGAAGCGAATATCGTTGAAATTGTAAAAGATAGGAAAAAATATTTGAAATAAAAGTTGAATGGTTTTAAGAGTACTTAATAATTATAATTTAGAAATTTTTAAAATTTTATTTTTTATAAAAAATTTTTTATTTAAACAAATTTTTAAAATTATTACTATTATAAAGTACTTTTTAAGTTATTCAACTTTTATTCAGAATTTTCTCTGTCTTTTACAGTTTCGACGATATTCGCTTAAAAAAGAAAACAGATTTTCTTTAGAGGGATATTGCATCCTCTAAAAGGGGATTGGACCTTTATAAAAAAAATACATGTCCTTTATTTTTGTCTAGAAAACGTATTTAAAGCTCATCAAAATCAAAAGATAACACTTTCATGGATTTCCTTGTGAATTAAAATATTTCAGCCCCAGAGTCTTTAAACAGCCATTACATCTCGCGCGTAACGAAACGAGCGCAGATCAATAAAGGAACCAAAGAAGCAGAAATGGTGGCTGTCTGGGGATGGTAAAGAATGAAAGAGAATGGATGGAGTGACGACAAAAACCCTTAAATGAATCTTTCTTTGAAGTTATTTTCGCTTTGCACAACTTTGTGCGAGATATACGCTCATATATTCCAACCAGTATCTTTTTTTCTCATGTGTTGTTCTTTTTTATCATTACGAACAAAAGGATATCTGTAACAAGATGATGTCTTTCTCCTTGAAATGTAACAGACAGGAAGAGAGAAAAGAAGAGAGACAGGATTTCTTTTACAAGAAAAGTTTAATTAGTTTTGACAAAATATACATGATCAAATCATACTTCCTTTCGTTTACATTTTTTTGTCCAATTTGTAATAGATACTTTTTTAATGGAAATGTTGAAATATATCAATCATTTTTATGACTTACAACTGAACTCTAAATGAAGAACATTTTGGCCTTTATTTTTAGAGTGTCAAACAATTAAGGAAATTTAATTTTTTATTTAATTTATATTATTTTATTTTAATAAAGTATTATTCTTTAACTTAAATGATTAATTATGAGAATATTTAAGATTGAACGAAAAAATTTTGAAAGAAATATCATGTTTTGTGCAGTTAATTCTTAGGAAATCAGTGATATAAATTACAGATATATATCAATTTCTATTTGAAAAGAAGAGATCCTTATTTATATGCATCTTCTGTTTATAAAGAAGAAAAGATCCATCAAAAGAAGTATCAGAAAATCTACTTTTCAACTGCGATAATCGAATTATTTCGCACAATTCTTTCCTGATCCGAGAAAATTAAGATTGGTATGACAGATATTTGTTTGGAGTATTTACGTTTTCTTAATAATTTTCTTGTCACATTTTGCAATGGCACAAATAAATCTCTATTATTTCGTCGAAAAAACAAAGGAGAAAAGATGAAAGCAGCAATTTATTTGAATCGCACATAAAAGGCAATTGCGAGGATATCGCGTGGAAATGGATAAAGGTAAATTTCTAGATGATAAAGAGATATGGGGCGGTGCCGAGCAGGAAAATAGGATATGCACCTGCATATCGAGAAGTACTGATACGAAGAGCCATTTCCTTATCCGTGAGCCCAATGTGACAGTCACAACTTCTTTGAGTCGTTGAGATACGAATAGATAGATAAGGCAAGCATACAGTAATTTGGAGAACAAAGCACAGCAAAGTTGGAGAACACGGAACTAGGACACACGCAGCTCACGGAAATTAAAAGGTCAGAGATAAAGCTTTATCCAAATACGACTATAATATAAATAGAAACACGAAACAACAATTCCTAGACTGAAGCGATAATTATTAGAAAAATCATTATAAACCGGGCAACTTTAAAACAGTAGGATCATATTGCTTTAACATGCATGGATTGATATTATATATATTGCTAAACTTTACATAATAATATCAATTATTAGCTACATATTTCTATTTTTTTATTTTTGTCTGCCAATAAATTACGAGATCGAGTCTTTGCTATTTTTCTTTGTAGAATAGGAAATGCTATGAAAACTCTTCAAATGGACATTAAAGACATCTGAGAAAAAGAAACTTAATTGCTTCTCAAGTTTCCTCGGCAATGTCAACTTTTTCAGTCCGTAATCGATCTTAACCTGTGAAAGGTCGCGTTTGCAAAAAAAATTACATTTTTGTTCACTGTAATGCGAACGACACATTAAATCTCAGATTGTATCTTTGATTGATTTTCGAAAAAGTTATTCAGACACCGCGTCCTCATAGAGTTCCTGCTTTATTATCCTCACGTTCCTTTTCGTAACATTTCTTATTCAAATACAAAATTTTATCCCTGACTATCGTATTTCATTTAATAATTTGCCGGTTTCCATATGTTTCGGAAATTTCGAGTTGTGTAACAAACAGAAGGCGGAAAGAAGAATATAAGTAGTGTAGCTAAACATTCAAATTTCATCATACGACTTTCTTTAAATGTAAATGCATACCTAAATATATAGATTTCTCTACTGATTTTTCGATCTGTAAAGCAATCTGAAACATAAATTACCGAAAAGTAATGTAACATTTGATTTAAGAAAATTTTGACATTTGATATATGAAAATTTATGAATGAGAAAAAAGTATCAACATCTTTCTCTCTCTCTCTCTCCCCCCCCCCCCCTCTCCCCCCCCTCTCCCCCCTTTCTCTCTTTCTCTCGTCTTGCGCAAATCGGAACATATAAATGCAAACAGATGCCAGACAAGTGCAATTTCTTTTTCTTCCAAGTTGAAGCATTTCCGTCCCTCGAGTCGAGTTTGAGAATAGTTGCATGTAAATGTAAAACCAAAAGAATAAAACATAAGATTGGAATAAGAGATACGTCGAAAAAAGGTTAAAGAAGTTTTCGAGCTCACTTCTGCGTCTAGTTAGTCAATTTGAACTCACCTAAAAGCTTTAAATAGAATTTATATTACCGTAATGAATTCGCGAGGCGTCATAAAGTTAAGTTTCAGTCAAAATTCTCATATATAATTTCACAAATCTTTCTATTTGTATTACGATATTTGATTAACATTATAGAATCATACATTTTTGGTTTAATATCTCGTGAACATCTGCATATGTTCAGCAAGTAAAATTTTATAGGTGTTCTATAACAATTAGCCATTAATAACCAGAATAATCAGATCACTTTAAAATTACAATAGGACATTATCATATGATGACCCACCGAACAAAGCTTATATTAACTATATAGTGGCGCTTTAATCTATGCTTCGTTACGAGTTGAATCACACATTTAACAGTTGCGACATGGGAAATTACTTCCAGCGAATCTCCGGAGAATTAAGATTATATTGGATCATATTCCCGGTTTCGTCTCTTATCGACAATCGAGCTTTGCTTCAATTCCTTTTCGAGCGCTCGAAATCGATTCGAATTAATAAAATATAAAAATTCTGTTGTCCATGGAAACTTTATATTTAATAGTTATCAAAAATCGAATATAAAACTTGAGAAGAAAAATCTTTTGTTTGGTAGAAAAGTAATATATCTCAAAACTAGCAACATCTCAGGAGAGCATTTTTAAAATTCTAAATTGAAAAATGTTTTAAGGAACCTTTAATGAAAAATGATATAAATCGAAATAAATCATTTTTTTTTCTATAACTATTTCAACACCGATAATACTCCTCCACAGGATATCTAAAAATATTTCTGTTCTATAAACAATCATTATGCACTGTTAAATCTATAGTGTCAAAATTTAAGCCACTGCTGCTACTCAATCATATCGTTATTTTAGATTGAAACAATGATTATAATTGACACTATACTATATGACAGTGTCAATTTGATATAGTGTCAAATTGACACGATATAGTCTCGTCAAGTTAAATTTGACACCATATAGTAGGAGCAGTGGCGACTCACGTCAGGTTAAATTTGACACTATAGATTTAACAGTGCAGGTGTTATGGAAGTCAAAGTGATAATATTCTGTCCATTATTGATAAATGTAGAAATCATAGATCTGCAGCTATAAAAGGATGACCTCACTTGAATGAACGGACGTATTCGGCCGTTCAGATTCCTAAAATTAATTCGGGATCAATAAACTTCCATCTCAGGAATCATATGTCGGGATTCGATTCTTGCAAGTCGGGTCTTAAAATATCTACGGACTTCTTAAAACTTTCATTATCGACTTATGCGATAAATATGTGCGCGTGTACATGCTCGCAAGTATTTACTCGCAGACATGTACAAGACCGACTTACATTACAAATTTATTATATAGCTCCGATATTGTTACTGTTATACGGCCATTACGGGTTATAAAATATTACCGCGAGCATTACTGTCGAAAAAGCGACGTGTACGCTTTCGTCGGTCGCGCGCTTTTTGCACGACGCCGCGCTGTGCTGGCAGCACGAAAAGATAAATCGAGCAAAAATATCGGAATCTCGATAACGCCGTAATGATACGTATAACCAACGGCCTCCGGTAACTAGACTCGTTCTCGGAACGATGAAACATTTTTTGCTTGGTAAATTCGTATGAAAGACCAACGAGGCACGTACAGGCCGAGTAGTAAGGCGGATAACTTTGCATAATATCCTACGTGGCATTCTGTAAGTTATCCTACTCTGAGCCTATAATTTGCTCGGTAAGCTGAGCATTAGCTCACGGACACGTGACCTTCTTCCGTTCATTTTTCCCTATCTTTAGTTAATTAATGGTTCCTGCCTCCCTGAAAGTTCTGGAGACAATACTAAAGCTCTAGATATACCAAAGTTTCGCAATCCTTTGATCTGAGCCGAAATGCCGACAGCTTTCCTATTGGCTATTTTGCGACCTAATTATCTATAGTCCAATAAATGCTTAGTATTATTGATACGCTAAACCAAAACTAAATACAATAAAATATTCATTGAATTATGAAAAAATAATGAAAATTTGTCCAATGAATTCTCATAATGATTTAGATTATAAAACTATTACTAGAATGCATTGCAAGAATGAATATATAGTTATATAAATGAATCCAGTTATTGTAGCAATGAATTTACTACATTAAGTTGAACATTAAGTCGGACATTAAGTCGGACATTGATTAACGATCATTCATTGGATCAAAAATGAACAAAATTTTTTTCAGTGTATATGGTATGGTTAGTAAGTCCAAAATGGAGGGCCTTCGCGCTACTTTGATATATTTAGAGCTTCAGACAATACGGTTTCCTCTATTTTTGTAAAACAGTTAGTCGATCTGATAAGATAAGAGTCAAAGTCGACGATGTTGAATTATCACGATGAAGAAATTAACCCTTTCTTGCTGATATTATTGCACAAATGAGCGAAGAATTTTTTTATTAAATTAACAATAGGATAACCATCGCATGTACATGAAGCGATATGATAGGCATTATGTCTTTTTATTTGTTCGTAATGAGGCGTTATCTTTTCATTTATTCGCGTGACCTCTGCGCTCTCTTTTCCTCTTCTTTGTGGACTATTTTCCGTTCGCATCATTATTTTTCACAACAAAACGTGACCGCGTCATTTATTTCCACTAATCGATAAACTGGTGTGTATGAAAAGCTTTTTCTCGTAAATTTTCATTACAACTTAATTTTTACATTCATGCAGACCTAGTTGCATACAACTTATGTTAGTTATCACGATTCCATTGTCATGAATAAACATAGAGAATATGTTTTATGGCATAAGATGAATAACTTTTAAGGGTTCAATAATTTCATGAAATTTGTTTTAACAAGAAGTGGCAGGAAAGAAAGAAGGGAAGGAGAACAAGAACGTTACTAATTATAAGTTACAAATGTAAATTACAAATGTGACTTGAAATGTAAAATGTTTGATAAAGTGGTAAGAATGGCAAAAGTTCACGCTCCCGTCGGAGTTTAAGACGTTTAACTCACTGCATATTCAAACAGCTGAATTCATCGGAATTATATCCGTTCCAGGGTGTTTTAATTCCCGCACAGATAAACCGCGCTTCGTCATATTAGAAACAACGCGCATCATACTTTCATTATTGTTCTTATGAGGCACAACTGGCGATATCTCGCTAACATTTACGTTAGGAAAAGCCGCCGAGTTTTCAACATCCATCATCTAATGCGGAGCACCAGGAATCAAGGATGATCGAACGTTGCTCGTAGAACCGCACCCGGCGCGAAATCCCTTAATTTATCGACTTGATTTGTAACCATCACGCGCGTGCCTCCTGCCATAAGGCGGCATAACGAGAACACACAAGGAACCAAGTCAAATTTGCACTGCTGGGCACGACGAGTATTACGAGCGATATAAATGATCGGACCCGATCGATTCGAATACCCACGTAGGTGCTAAATCGAGATTTCCTCGCGTTGTGCTGCAGCCGCGAATAGCTAAATTCATTATCGCTCTGCATCTGAAAATTGCCACTGGCCGACAAACGCGCGAAATCGAATATTCGCACGACAATTCGCGTGCCCCTGTGTGCAAACCGCGCTTCACACGTTTACGTGCACGCGAGAACAATAGAGGCTGTTAAGATTCAAGGCACCGTATACCAACAGTACCACGTACTGAACATAACATGCATTCTTGATTTTTAAGTGCAACCTTCGTGTTAAGGGAAGTGTAGAGGAGAGTGGGCATGAAAGAGACATGTTTTGAAAGAGCCATTTCGTGCAACTAATTGAATATAGTCAAAAATTTAAAAATATTTTTATTTGATAACAGTACTAAAACTACGTCATCCATAAACATTTGACAGTCATCGTCAAAACGGCGTGGCCGTAATGAGCGATGTAAAATTATCATTACAAAAAGTAAGTTTCTTGAGTTAAATTTCCAAGTCTTTTTCATTTATTTGTGATTAACTTTTAGAAAAAGTATTTTTTTTATAGAATACTATATACATTAACGTAATTAAGAACGTAGTTACAAATTTTTTTGTTTATTGTGGTTTATCAGATATTCTGTGATTAGATTTTTTACACATAGTGTTATGAAAGGTATTGAAAAAGCCAGTTCCTTTAAAAATTGTCTCTTTGCGTGATTTCTTCATTGCATACACAGGGATATTTTTTTCAATATACTCGTACTTCTTTTAAATTTTTTTGGGGGAATTTTTCATTTTTTTGCAATACATGTTTTTAATTAGAAATATTGTATTTTCTATTTTTCACACATTTATTAATTTTCTAAAAAGAATATTTGTTAAAAAATGACATTTTTATTTGATTGGTGTTAAAGTTTATATAATTCGGTTCTTTCAATTTGGTGATGGCTTCTTCATAACCGCACGTTGTTTTGAAAGAGCTGAATTTCCAATTTGTATAAAAATGGTGATTAAATCTCTGTTAATGATTAAATTATTTTTCTGTTAATGGATCTTATAAACAAATGTGTATACTCTTAAGTTAGAAAGTAATTTTGTTTCTTCAACACCAGATTAAATGTTTTTTTCCATATTTTGAAAAAGACTGGCTCTTTCATGCCCACTCTCCCCTATTCTTTTTTCTCTTAATTTGTTGTTTATAAAAAATCTTTTCGATCGATTATGTAGCTTCATTTTTTCTTATGTTACTCAATGGATATTACAGCACTAATAGGATTTCACTGAGTAATAAACCGTTTTTAATATAGCGTTTTTAATGTAGCATTTACTACTTAATTTAATACTTAATTAAGTTTTCGTAGATTTAAATTTCGTAATTTACTCCTATTTTTGTTCTTTAAAACCGATAAATCTTAAATGAAGTTGCTGATATTTTCATAGGTCCTAGATGTAAGTCTGGAGATAAGCCAATCCTCCTTCAGGTGGCTAAACGTGACTCGAATCTTACTTTATCTCAACGAGCGATCTATTCAAACTTTTATATTGTGTTTCAAATGTCACGCGCACAGGAATATAACCACAAACTTCTCCATTTGCTAAAATTATCAATGTTTCCAAGTTTACTTGAAATTTCCATTAACTGTAAAATTTATTAACTATAGTTTCTTTTAAGAAAATTTTTTTAAATCATGTACAAAAAATATTCGAAATACGAATCAATATAAAATAATAATTGCACGTCGCGTTTGTATTTTCAAAATAATCATAAATATTTCTTTTCTACCGATAAAAGAACAGTCGCATTGTAACTCAGCAAATACCAAGTTGCATGTACTTACCTATTAATTGTAATTTTCCATTCAACAATATGTAACAGTGTAACACATGTTTTATATTATAGTTATATTGTTGAGTGGAAAATTACAACTAGCAGGTGCATTACACGTAACTTGGTATTTACTGAGAAGATTATCCAATAATCGTGGTAAAGTAAAATAAAATTACAACAAAAAATTGTATTTTTAGAGATATGTAATTGAAAATTTAAATTAAAATTGAGTTATTTAATATCGTATTAAGCTTTATTATATATATGTAATTACAATCTTTATTAAAATGTCGTCGAAGACATATAAGATTAATTAAAAATATGTATATATCACCTAACATTTTAGTTAATTCAATTGTCTGTGGTGAAAATTCAATAAAGATTATAATTAAATCTTACTACATACGTATAATATCTCTGGAGATATCTAATATTAAAGAACGAAGACGTCTCCAAATATTCGTATCTATAAAAAAAAATTCGGTTCAATTAAATTTCAGTGAAGATATTGATAGGTATTAACATTTTCTTTTATTTGTCGAGCAAAATAAATGATATAGTTCAGTGTAATTTGGGAGTAGATTGTAATGCACATCGCGAATATGAACTCTATGAACTTTATGAACTCTAAATTACTAGGTTCAATCATGATAGTGCTAAATTGAAACTAAATTGCATTACGGAGTCACACAAGTATCTCGCATGATTTATGATTGTACGTTTACTGACCGTTCGATTTGCCCTTTGATCAACCACGTCCACGTACATCACATATCAAATATAACTCACAGGTCCTTCCTACGAGTGCGCTTGACGTCAAGAGCCGTGCTCAGAAAGATAGCTGAACTCTTGCCGAAGGGATGATCGATATATCGAACGGAGTATATTGGCGGCGAATTGTGCTTGCTACGAGCATGCTTGTTACGATCTTTTCAATTGACAAGGACGATTGCCTGTTGACGTAAGTCAATCGTTCATAAGCTAAGAATTCACAAAATTCGCTGAAAGTAGAAATACATTTTTACCACCTTCATCCGCGACTGTAATTTGATCGTTCGGTTCATTGTTGCTTAAAAATTGAGAGGAAAAATATACATACGTTAAATCAACAGATTACTCTTGGATTATTTCCTTTTGACCGGTGAAAATTGCAATTTATTCGAATCTCAATTAACACAATATTTGCAGCACTTCTAGTAAATGAGTAATTACGTGTTTTCTACGTATTTTGCCGTATAATTCAAACACATGCATTAAGTTCAGTGCATTGAATAATGACGTGAGAGTTTGGAAATTATTCCTAGCACCATAAATTTATTATTCAAACTTTAATCCGCCAACGCCAGCACGTTATACATGTATACATTTAAGAGAACAAGGAGATTCTGCACTCACCTTTTCATATTTTTCACACGCAATGTTTTGTACGAGATATGCTGATGTCGAACGTATGATACTCTTATTACATTTGTAAAAGTCATGTATGAATATTAAAACAATCTAAAATGTATTACTAATGTTCATATAAATCACGCATAGTTATCCTGTATTCTCTATAAATAACGCATTGTAATTATAATTTATAATTAATAACCTTTAATTAATATGAAAGCGCATACAAATCCAAATAATATTTAAATGCAATTGTAAACAAGGTATCAATGAAATTCTAAATGGAATCGATATCACACTGTGATACCGGCATTTATTTTATTAATTACTTTATTAGAATATATTTTATTAGGTTTTTAATATATACATTTAAATAAATATATGATTTTTTAAATATTTATTGTATTTATATTTATGTAGTTTAGATTTTGATGATATGTGGGATACGCACACTGATTCCTACATTTATATATCACGATGCGATAATTAGTGAGAAATTACGTGTTTCCGATATTTAGATCAATTAAAATTATGTTTGTATAAAAATTTGCAATGTTAATTCCCAATTCAGAAGCTTACTACGATGTTTTTTATGTTGGGATATTCAATGCTTCGTCAGACGTCGTGTTGCATCACTAGAGATCGCGATTATTAACACACTTCGGAAATGAAGTTAGCCTATTGAATTTGCCTGAGTTCTATCTGAAATTGCGCAATTGAGAGTGACATTACAGATGTCACAATGTGACATGAGACTGGCATTACTAGCCCAACGATTCCCATTCTTTAGTCTTACTGTTGGTCTTATATCCGCTATTTTTCGACTACGGCCAAGACACGAAGTCGTCAAATAATAATGCCGCGGATATAGGTCGACCGGTTGGTCGATAAACCGACCGTGTTTAAAACGGTTAGCTAGCATAGATGAGGAGCATAGATGAAAAGTAATATATGCATACTAGTGCGAGATATTCTAAAGTACCTCCTATATCATTATTTATTTTGACATGTATACGTATAAACGCGTGCCAGATCTTTATTACTTCCTGACATAAAATTTATCACGATAAACGCCATTTCGAAACCAATTGGACCATCATTTATTTATTTCGCAATTATAAGTGCAATTATAGCGTTTATTTGTTAAGTCATTATTGAACAACAATGTATAAATAACTAATGCGTTTAAATAATTAAAATAAATGATATATTAATACGGTCGTAGAATTATAATTAATAGTTGCGTTGTTTATAGTTTATATATGAGGAAAATGTCATAATAACGCATTTGCAATTTTTACTACACACACAATCGCTTTATAGATCAGTTGTATCCGATATTACAGTTGTAAACATTATTAAAGCACCCTATATTTAATTAATATGATTAATTAATTAATAAAAGTACGAGAATTTTTATAGATATTACAGTTATAAGTATGAAGCAACACTCATATTATATTTTATTGCAGCCTCTGCAGACGTATCCACGGGGAAAGACCATGGCCCAAGGGGCTACGACTCTTGGAATTTCCTTTTTTAAAAAATATTTATAGGAAAATGTTATATATATTTTTAATATTTCTGAAATGCTAAATCACAATTTTAATATTCGAAAAATATTTTTTAATTTAAGGAATTTCTAGATATAAAAGAACATTGATTTCATTTTATTCTTCTTTTGTGTTAATATAGTTTTAAGTAAAACGTTTTATGAATTATATGTTTAAATAATATTTTTTTAATGCAATAATTTAAACAATTGTTCAATATTTTCGTATTTGATCTCAAAAAAAATTTGCGACGAGCCAATGGCTCTTCTTGATCTGGATCCGCCATATGACTACAGCTTGAAATGAAACATAAATTAACGTTCCTTTTTCATTGTTTGCATAAATAAGTTATCTTTTAATCTTGATTATAAGTTTCGAGAAAATTTAAATCAGTTTAGAACGTTTGATATTGAAAATTACAAATTGACCAGCATTTGATTATATTAGCTTTGCTAACAAATAACTTATCTTAACAAAAAACGAGAATCCTATTCTTTTTTAAAAAAAAAAGAATTTTGACCTACATAGTCACCATTATTAGTTTAGTAAATAATAGCTAAATTAGAATCAGTGTAACAAACTTGTTCAGCATACTTTTATGTTCTTTGGATCGCAGCCAAGTCGTTATTTTCATTCTCACCTCGACGTGTAAGATATTTCCGAATTATTCAAATGACTTCCGACAAACCAGTTTAATATTACAAACTAAAAAGGCTTCAACAGTAACTAATTTATTAATCTTACAATATGTTAAACGCTCTAATGAATTTCTAATGAAAGACTCATGCGTCCAAATTTTGCACATATTATGTATATAACTTTACAAGTACGAATATATCTACAAATTAACAGAGTTCATTTTAAATTAAATCAATTATGTCAATAATCACGACAATTTTATCGCATTTTGAAAATTGTTAATTTCTTGCAAAATTGAAATATCTTACAGAATATTCATTAATTATTAATTTTTAATATTATTATCATAAACAATATTAAAATTAAAACAAGATCGCTTATACAAATGTCTCAACTAATTGTAAGTAAGAGAAATGCTAATTACGATCAAAGTTAGATGTTGAAATATAATCTTTTTTTATATATTTTTTAAATACAATATATTTATTTAAGATATATGACTGTATGCGCGATTATTTTTGGAGTTCCAACACAATCAACTAAAATAATAATAATCTCTCAAATTAAATTGATCATCGATTTGATGCTATTAATGATTGAAATCTATAAAGAATTTATTGTGAAAAATAGTACCTTACCCAGGATACGAAAATTTAAATTACAGACTCATAAAGATAGCTTTTATAGTAAAAGAAAAATTCGTTTTAAATTAGATCTGTTAGTTTCGATAAGGAGAGATTTTGTTATCTCTATGATGATGGTAGGAATTTTAAATATTTCCGCCTGACATGTCATTACATCCATGTTATAAAGTAAATATGCAAAGGATAACGAGCTACTCTCGTGGATGAAAATGCATTAATCATTATGTCATAACATGTATATTCTTTCAACAAAGTGACTACAATTAACATGTTATTTTACGCTAAGTCTATATGCAGCACATCCACACTCGTATCGAGCGATTTGATGTTCGCTATTTGATATGATGTCCAGAGCAGTGTGCAATTTACCATAATTATCCATCTTTGCATAATAATTAAAAGCTAACAATTCGCAGGGCAAATACCGCACAGTAGCATCTAATCATTACAAAAGCACTTGTTATACTAGGTACATCATGATCAATTTAGCGTATTTTCTCGCATATATATTGAAATCGCCGGTACTGCAACGACATAGTAATTTTCGTCGGTTGGATTGCACGGATTTGAATTTTTGCTTAGATAAATGTAGGAAATAATAATTATATTTAAATGTTATGCAAAAAAAATTGAAACATAAATATGCACGTGCAAGATAATAATATATTTATAATTTACATAACTTTTTATATAGATTATGTCATTAAACATTTTTTATGATGTCGAAAAAAGGAACTTATTAACGTTATTTTACTAACTGATAATTTACAATGTAAATGCTGTTCTACATTTGAATAAAATCATTACCTATAGTTGCACTCGCGTTATACAGATCAATTAAACGTACTTTCTCCAATTTCAACGCATGTTCATTAAGCCGTCAATGGCGTCAATGTTACGCGATACATTCAACGATTCTTCAATATAGAGGAGAAGGGGAACAATATTATAATTTGTTTCGAATTTATCATATTTGTTGTTCAGTTATTTTTACGTGACTCCGATAACAGATAGAATTTTAATATTATTTATACAAATTTGATCGAATCTGTTCTGCAAAGAGATAAAGCAGTAAAATTTTTCTGTAACGTTTACAAAAACAAATCTCATTCGGCAACCATTTTGATGGAATTGATAATTTCAATATGTCGTGCAAATGTCAAATTGGCATTAATTTGATATGCTTGAGTAATAAAACATATTTTGAATCTCGTATACAATAGTTATTAACGTGTATTATAAATTATGGTAAATGATACATAAATAATCTGTTTATATTTGACAATTTGACATAACAAAAACTGATAACAAAAGAATGTATCGAATATTTTATTTTGTCGCGTGGTCGATGATCGTTCGTTGAAACTATCACAGATTGATACGAAATTTTTGATCACACATCCACCGCAAAAAGAATACAAGTTTATCACCGTTGTATACCCCCCAAAACTGTATTGATTGACTCTCGTGAATTTTATATTGCTACTGTGGCTGAAAAATGGCAATTTTAATGCCTAAATATTAACGAATTAATCAAAATGTTATGAGAAAATTAAATTCTATTTGTTATAAAAAATTAAATTAGATTGAATAGTGTATTGTTTTTACAGATTTTTTAAAAAGAGTAAATAAAAAATCTAAGAGAAATATTAATTTATTCGAGAAAAAGTTTATTTATGTTTCTATTTCCCTTATAGCACCGAAGTTTGCAGCAACATTGCTACAATGTTTGCAATATTGCTGGAACATTGAAATGTATTAAAACGTTGCAATGTGTTATTACAAATATCATTGTATATTGAAATGATCTGTGCTATATGGGTTGTATTTAATTGTCTCTCAAGTATCTTAAAATTAATTCTATGTTAATAATACTCGTGGATATTTGTTTAATATCACAAACTCTAAACTTTTTCATTTAGGATTTCTTTGATGACGTTAAAGTCACTTGGAAAGAATTTAATTGAACGCAGTTTTTTTCATAATGTTTTAATATTCAGCATTAAACTTCTTTGACTTAATTTTTAATTAAACTTTTTAAATCAAGCTTACTGTAAAAAATTAAATCTAAAGGTAGGTATTTCACACGGTCAATAATACTAGTCAGTAATATTGAATCAGTAATACTAACAGTAATCATCAATATTTTTAGTATTTTTAGAATCTTATATTAACAATATTGTCGACAATATATTTTACTTTAGTTTTACGTTATTTATTGCACTGTCACGTACTGTGACATGGATCCTAATTAATAAAGCGAGACTGATGCTCCGGAACAGAAATCCAGATCACCGTCAGTATTCTTCGTCAATCCATCAATATCAATCATACACATGATCAGTAATATAATCAATATTTATTAATCTTTATTAACTATGTAGAGTCATCTCATGGCATTCCGCACATCTGCAACTATTTTTATTACGTCATACTTTAAATATGTATTTATTAATGCGAGAAAATAAAATCTATAAATATTTGTCTCTTAATACTTTGAGATTAGTTAATAGCGAAGTTAATTTCAGCATTGAGCTTGATAAATCTAGTGCATTATTTTAATACTTTATTGTTTCCTAAGTGTATCGATATAATTTAAATAGTATCTCTTTAATATTTTAAATACTCAGTAAAATATCGTTCTTAATCGGATAAATAAAACTGTCAATTGAAAAATAATGACCCATGCTAATTTTATTACAAACGCTACGCGTTTAAAATATACGTGATAGTCAGAGTGTTAAAAAACGGAGACATTTCATTGGAACAGTGGGATAAATTCGAGCAGTTTAAATATTGCGTCAATATTTAAATGCACAAAAACTCTGCATTATTTGCATTTTTCGACAGCAGAAATATCATTTTATAACCGCGAAAAATCTGTCTTGTTCACATAGTATTTTTTTAATTTTTCAAATTTATTTTATTTTTTTTAACACTTCGTTCTTTCCTTGTGATACAAAAATTTGCTACAACAACGCATGAGCTTTATATAAAACTTCATATCATGTCAATTATATGTAAAAATTTATCGAAAAAATATTTGCGTTGAAACGCTGTTACAAGAAATTATATTCGCAAGTCGTGCAAATATAATTACACGAAATGTCAAAACGCTGACTATTTTAATCTCAAAATTTTATGACCGTGTTTGTCAATAAAATTATCGCATCGGAATTAGGACGAATTATCAGTCATTGAATCATTAAATTTTATGAACGTATAAAACCGAATGAATGTCGCGTTCTCGATCTGCTCTTTTTCTTCGTTCGGGCGACTTTTTCTTGGAGTTACATTTAAATTTGTCATAAATTTGCGAGATGCTCATAGGATGTTAAGTTTAACATAAAACAGTATCCAGCCTTTGAGTAAGGTTTCTATATTACTGTCGTCTCGTTCTTTTTTCTTTTATCGCGATCTTATCGCTTGCGAAAAAACAGGTGGTTTATTTCGATTCTATCCAACTTTTAGTGCTATTTTTAGTGCTGCGTGTATATCGAATTAATATTAGGTACATATTGATTTGCTAGATTCCCGAAATCAACAAAAGAAATTCAAGAAACATAAAATGATTCATTAACATTACGCAAAATTTAACAAATGCTTACAATTTTGATATCGTTTTTAAACAAAAATTTTATCGTGTGTTCTAATCTCTGTTGCATAACTTAATTGGCGCAAAATGCTTCTCGTCTGCAATTGTAAAAAAAAAGTTTGATATTGGTATTGTAACTTTAGATTATTGTACATATTGTACATATTTATTACATATGACGTATAAAATCGCAGATGTATTCCTAGCTTTTTTATATGTGCATTTGATACATATAAAATTTGAAAATATTTTAATAATTGAAATGATGTGAAACATAAATATTGATTTTGTATACCACTGCGATATGGAAAATTTCAGTGGTAGACAAGGAAAAAAATTGATAAGGTAATCGATAAAGTGTACAATAGCCTGCGAATAAAAAATGATTATACAACTATATAAATACAATGGATACAATGTAAAAGTATCGAAATATATATTATAAAATAAATGTACCTATCATATTATTTGTAAAATATGTTTCGCACATGGTATTTTCTTTAATATTTGATAATAACACGTGTAATTGTATTTATAGAAAAGTGATCAATTCGATAACACTGTTCGAACACTATTTTGCAACACGAAAATTTTAATCTTTTTGTTGCATTATATTTTGTCAATTTTATGTTTCTTTTTTAATATGATTTGATTATGTTGTACAAATACAAAAGCTTACTTTATATAATATATATATTATATAATATAACATTAAAATGGAATAAAATGCCTTTTCTCGTGTATTATAAAAGAGCTATTTTCAAATTGCTATAGCTCAAAAAATTATACCGAAATGAAACAAAATTCATTTTAAAACTGAAAGTTAACACTTCTGTGGTGTTAACGAAATTTAGAAAAAAATTGCTGTCGGTGTTACAATGTCAAACTTTTCAAATCATCGTTTTTTGTCTCTTTGACGCCATTTTTCTCAGAACTGTGAAACAAAATTGGAACAACGAATTCGTATTCAGCAGGCAAAAATACATCGGAAACGACTATTCATACTCGTGATGCAAAAAAAATCAAATTTTGTCGGACAGTGTAATCACGAATGTGGACTCATGTTTGCTATTAACTTTTACTCATTTGGCTAACTGCGAATAGAACTTCTTTTATCGTCCACATCCAGAATTCCATAAAAATGGAAATTTACAGGGCACACTTATGGTACGAGACCAATCGATGCCACGGAAATCGTATGCGCTATACACGAATTTTTCACACCCCAGGTTACCGCGACGTGAAATACAAATCGCTGCTTTCGTCGGTCGATGTATCACAGAGGGAGCGTCATCTTAATATTCAAACCTATCTAGTACGCCAGAAAATTTAATTTCCTATCTTATACATTTCTTCCGGAAGATATACGATATAAATGCATCATCGCGCGAAAGAATGGAATTCCGCCGCGAGAAAACGCAAAAATCGTTGTGGACATGGATGACATAAATTTTATACGTTTTGCACGTAATATTCATGGTATATACGGATAAATAAAATGGCTTTGAATACTGCTATATAGAAAGAGGAACGAATTGTCTAATCTACATCTGCGTAAGATTGCAAAGGCAGAAATTTATTCAAATAACAAAAATTAATAATTAAGGCTCAATTGAATAAACACAATTTAAAATAAAAGAAGGATTATGAACTAACGCTAGTTGTTAAATGCTAAAGACTAAATTTTAATAAATCTTGTAAATCAAGTGTATATACGAAACGAATATTTCAATCTACTACTAGGTCATCTTTAATGTTAATAAAACATAAATATTGATTAATTTCGCAACGGAACAATTGTAAAAATAGTATAATAAATAATCGGTAAACCGTCAGTTGCTACAATTTCAATATAAATAAATTTAAATCAAGAAGATAAAAATTTATTGTGTATGTATACCGACATGTTCTTCGGATTAAAACCAATGATGTTCCAAATAGCGCTTAGTCAGTAGAAGTTACAGGAACATATTGTTAATAACATTATTATATTGGTTTTATAAACCAATATATAATATTGGTTTTAATCTTTAATTATTGAATAACAATATGTTTCGTAATATGACGGATAGTCAATTGCAACTGCAGGGAAACCTCGATTAACAATTGTCATATCTACTTATTAAAATGTATCGACGTTATGTTTAAAACGTGAGAAACTCGAGTCCCAAAATTCCTCAAAAGATGCCAAATTGCAATCAGTTGACAGAGCCAAAAATAATCTATAATTTTGTAAAAAGATAGTGTCACGACTGGAACTTTAAAAGTATCAAAGATAACAATCGCTGACTCTCGAATGGTCAAACAACAAATGACCAATTTATTCAAATAATTAGTATCGAAAGTGAGGAAGGATCAATCTATAACATTATACATAATATATACATAATATATAATAGCAATATATTTACATGAATATGTATTATATAATATCAGGTATATAAATAATTTCGAAATCTTAAGGGCGGAACACTGTAGAGAAAATTAACGGTACTTTACGAATTTTTTAAAAGAAAATAATACACGTAAATGAAATTTGGTTTTATTTATACAAAAAATACATGTTTTAATATGTAAAAAAAATGAGCCCAATTTCTATTTTTGACCTTTTAGAGCTGATGCTAGTAGACTTTAAAAAAAAGAGAGATGACACGATTCCTGCAAAACAGTTGATCAGAAATAATAAAATCAAAATTATTCTTAAAGTATAGATCACTCATTCTGTCTCATCGTAGTGAATTTTAAATTTTACAAAATTACAAAAGCTATTGAACTTTTTTAAAAAAAAATTACATTTTGACCATTTTTTATTCTATTTTTAACAAGTCTTTATTTTACATAAAAAATCCAACTTTAAATTTAAAAAAACTCTACGATGAGACGATAGCCGTTTATTTTACACGTATTTGAATATTTTTGAACCCCGAATAGAGTAAAACTGATCAAGATGTTATCAACCAAATCGAAAAAAGTAGCTTTGAGAAAAATATAATTAAAGCTTCTGTATTGGATTACATGTGGATGAAATGGAATATTTTGGACTAACGTCTATTCAGCGATTCCTGGGCCATAAAGTAATCTCTCCAATTTTAAAATTCGATCGGAGTTAGCCTGTCGGCATAAAGTACGAGCCTTTTTCGTCGTCTCTTGCGCTCATTGATTAGCAGCTGCCAAGCATTCATTATCGATTTCTATGTAATATTATAATACATTTTTTCGCCGATTTGTACTCCAAGCTACTTCAGAGGTTGCAAAAGACCCACGTGATTATCATTGAATAATACTGAATAGTATTTTTATTTTATTTTAGTAAAAAAAAGGAGTTTGCTGAATTGCTTGCTCACTTCTTGCCTAATTATATGCGTGAAGTTAGCATACATTTTACAACATGGCGCAATATATAATATAACTTCACACATATAGTTAGGCAAAAAGTGAGCAAGCAATTCAGCAAGATTATTTTCTTGCTAAAATAAAATAAAAATGGATCGCAGATATCCGATCGAGTTGTTTAACAGAAAATTCCATATCTCTGACAATTTTTGGAATTTTGACCTCAAATTTTCAGAGAACATTCTTAAAATGTGTACAGGGTGTTTCCAAATTAAATGGCAAAACTTCGGGAGCGTGTAGAGGAGTAAAAAACTAAGAAAAAAAGTCCTATAGACATA
>NW_017256854.1:977532-1078301 GCF_001594055.1 Mycetomoellerius zeteki | reverse complement strand
GAAGTTTTGCGATTTAATTTGGAAACACCCTGTATACCTCTAAAATGAAAATCCAAAAATCGATTTTTTGAAAATTCCACAGTATTTCTCCCCCTTAATTGAGGTAATATAAATATACAATGTATATATAATTATATTAATATTTTCCTATTATAGTATAACAATGGAGGAAATAATCAATTTGCCGCACTGTTTTTTCTGAAATTATTTCGATTTTACTTGTCGCGGAGTTTGCAGAGAAAAATAAACCTTCTGTTAGATCGAATTGAAAGAAAACAATCGGTGAAAATCTCTATCCTTTACTCTGAAACGTCGTGATAATCGACCTTAGGAAAACAATCAAAAGAGAAAGCACAAGAAGTTCAAATTGAAGTCGTGAAGTATTTCAATGATTTCTAGTGGCCACTTATCGAACCTTTCGAAAGCAAGTGTTGATTTGGTAGTCTTTAAATATACAAGAAAATAGATTTAAATAAATGAAATTAATTGATCAAAACTTTTAAATAATTTTCGAATTGTATTAAATTAGGACAAAAGTCCATAGCGCTATTTCTTTCGTATTGCGACTACATGCTTTAAAAAATATTTTTAAAAAGATTTAGCAATTACATCATTCGATACAGCAACGTTTCAACTTTAAGAATCTGCTTTTTAAATTGTGGTATGCGATTTTTAATGCAGTTATGAGCAATCAAAGTTAAAATGTTTCCTTTATTTAATTCACTCAATGAAAAACATGAAACGTTTAAAAAAAACAATTTTATAGGGAAAATTTCAAGCTTTACGTTAGAAAATCGAAAATTTTTGCAAGTTTTTCTTTTATATAACACATGACAGGATCACAACGTGAGAAGAAAATTTTTGATTTTGTCTAGCTCATAGTTTTCTATATGTAAAAATTACTAAATTAAAAAAAGCGACCATTTTTTAACTTTATTACCCTTTTTCAAATTTTATTTTATTTTTAGCGAAGTTACTGTTTGAAGTTCGAAATTCGCGCTACGCTTTTTAACCCAATATATTAAAGTGCCGAAAATTTGGAGTGCCTCCAGGGCTCACCCAAAATTACAAATATCTGCACAATTTGGATAAAATATTAAAACTACGCATATATCTTAATGAAATAGTACATTACAGAATATACGATAGTAAATCAAGAGTTACATCTTCATCGAACGAAAACAAGATGAGATTATGTTTACTTTTCGAGGTTAAATTTATATGCAAGTTTATGTACGTAAATATCTTTCCAAAATAGCCGTTAAACTATTACTTTTTTGTAACCATTAAAATCATAATTTTATTATAATCTCGTTTTTGCGAAAAGTCTATAATAAGATTTGTGTGCAATTAATCAAAGAAGCGTCTATGAGCTTTATCTGTCATTAAGTTGTAGGTACATGAAAAATTATATTTTCAACATTTTTTTTCTTTCTTATTTCATCGTTAACCTACCGTAGGGTTTTACACACGATAATTTCGATACTTCAACTTTATTATATAAAAAAATTAAACATTTCTACGGTAACTCGATTTACTAAAGAATCACCTTAAATATTTGGATCAATTTGCAAAAAGAAAAAATTACTTATTTGTTTACTTTATTTTACATAAATACCGCTTAACAGAAATAATTTTTTCGTTTATCATATACTTTTCTATGAAACGTAGAAGACTAGATGAATGAAGAAGTAGAATTGGTAGAATGTATTTTATAGAAAAAATATGGATAAAAAATACACTCCGATTAATTAAATTCTCGATAACTCCTCGCGGTTACGATTTTATATAAGAAAATATCGAAGTGAACTTTCCACTTTGTACCTTATTTTTTATTTCTTATATCATATGTCAGATATTGAAATGTCAAGGAATAGATACGTTTATCAAGAAGATCGCATGCATTATATATACAGTATATAACTGCGATATATCCCTCGCTGTAGAACATTGACAATCTTCAGCAGTCTTCAGCAGTCGAAAGGACAGCAAAGAGTGTCAAACAGGAAAGCTTATTACTCGGCATTATCCTCCAGAGAACTTTCCGGTATCGATTCGCGCGATTATGCAAAGTTTCTTTTGCTGTATTTCTTATCCCCAGCGTCGCATTTAGCGGATAATTTCGGATTATAGTTTTAAATCAGTTTTTACGCCAAACTGATAAAGTAAGATAGGCTTGGAAAAACGAGATAAACTTTATCAGAGAGAATAAACAGTAATATTCGTATTATACTGTATAACGTACAAATACACGCATAAATATCTGACGCACGTGAATATTTTTAACAAACGATGTGTAAAATAGTCGCGCTGATTTCGTATTTTACCGACTATACAAAAGCAATAGCTCATTTACGCAGTAATATGGAAAGTTACAATCAAAGCGTAAACTTTTTTACATTGCGAGCTATTAGTAAAAATGTACATGTTTAATATTTTGTCACGATGTTATTTACGAATCGATGCGTCGCGGTGCCATCGCGTAAATGATGTGGTTCTTGCGGTTTGTTGAATACAAGATTAACGTTTACAATCACTGATGCGTTACCAAATCCTATTACCTACAGTGGCCATCGATTTTATTATATCTTTTTTTTACAAGCCGATTGAAACTAGCCGATCGGACGCAGCCATCGGTGCCCAAATAAAGAATCTCGTCGTGGCATAAATCCGGATGAAGAGAATCTATCGATTCACCTTTAGGATTTCCGCCGCCGGCGAGAATATCTCATGAAAGAGTGAAATCGCTCGCGATATCGATGCCCTGCATTTCGTATCTTATTTCATCGTGCTCACCTAGATCCCGATAAACCGATACACTTGAGAGCAACTCTATGTGAAAATAGTGTAAAGAAACTATTGATTTTCTCTATGCGGCGACGCACGTCCGTTTCGCTTGACTATATGGACCTACGACGAAATAGGAAAATTAAATGTTTGTTTCATACATTGCAGGCGGCATAGTATCCAGATAAACAAACGAGAAACACAAACGTTTGAATGCCCGTTATTGCCGCTACGCTCTGTAAACGCGAATTTCTCACGAGTCGCACGGCGAAAAATTGCTTCGACTGCCGAAGCAAAAATTAATAATATTATTGAGAAACATAGGGTAATATTATAAGCAATACATTTACATTAATAATTTAATTACGTTTTTAATATACGGGTACAACGGAAAAACTGTGGACATCTAAAGGTAAAGTTAAATAAAGCTGATGATTATTTATTAATTAGAAAAGTCTTTGTTTACAAAGGATACTTCAGTTATTTTAGCTTTAAATAACATTTATAGCTCACCTCCGCAAAACAAACAGGCCACTGTAATGTTACATTGGTCTGTTTTTTTTTTGTGAGCATATTATCAATATAAAATAAACTATAATTTGAAATAAAAAGTAAAACTTTTTTTGCCATTCAAAGTTATCGTTGCCACGCGAGACAAATCTCTCTCTCTCTCTTGTTGTTTGTGTATATTTATAACATATAAATGATGGTTTTTATAATTTAAAGCCAAAATATATATTCTTTGAATAAAGACTTCTATAATTGATAAATAATTGGCTTTATATTTAATTTTTCCCTTAGGGGTTTGCAATTTCCTCTCTCTCCTTTACATCAAAAATGTCAAAACAATGTTTAATATTTCGGTATTTACTTTAAAATGGCGTATGCTTTTGTGATCACGTGTTATAGTTCGGCATTAAATATATATCGAATTATCATTGAGTGCTAGAAGTGAGAGGTTACTACTAGTATAATATATTGTAATAGTATTGTTCGTGGTTATCCTATATGTGTAATTTCTCCCGTTCTCCTCTGCGCATTAATATTTAATTGGACTCGGGATTTTCCGTAAACGTGAAATTCGGACGAATGACTTTGTAATTTCCTGTTAACCCCTCCGTTTTCTACTTTTGTGCATGCGCTCGCAAACAATGTATAAAACAAATTAATCAATAATATTTCAATCAATATCATAACCTTTCGAAGAAAGACAATAAATTTTCATTTTTTTTAAATAATTTATCACTTTTAAAATTTATCAATTTATTATACATTAATATACATTGCCATGATTACATCTCGTACGCTATAGAATGAAAAACATTGAGCAGGATCAAAATCGAAAAATATCTTGCACTGAAACATCTTTCTCCGTATAATTTTACATGGAAAATACCAATTTGCCGGCATTAAATATGTATTATACGCTTGCACGTTTATTTCGCTGTATACTCCGTGGACGCCATCGTAACGAAAGTTTTAATTACAACCAGAACGTTGGGATACGACTAGTTTCGCTGTGAATGGTAGAAATAACTTGCAGCAGCGAGGGTGGACTTTACTTGAGTTTACTCACGAATCTGATTTGTCACTTCTCATCCTATTCTATAAAAGAGTACTTTGGGCCGATAAGCGTATTTAATTTATGAATATCACTTGACAGTATCTCAAAATCTTTCATATGTGTATATTGTGCTGATCAACTTTATTAACTGATAACAACTGTTAATAACAACAATCGAAGTGTTGCGAAAAGCATGAGTCCTCCTTTTTGCTCTTTCTCTCTGAAAAAAAGATGTTCATATATATTTTCAAAACGATACATTATCAAAACAATTTTTAGAATTGACCTCGCGTGACTTTCAATAAAGATGCTGTATCCGATTAATGTTAGCGTAAAGTGTCCACTCGTATCTCTCATAGCATTCTCGTGAATGAGCTCTGTATCAATTTGAAGTGTACTACTGATCCGTCTTAAATGCATTCGGAGTGTCAACGATGAGATATGTATCGTAATTAATTACTCTTAGCAATCGGGATAATTGTTAGTCTGGGAATAAGACGAATACCAGATGCTAATAATTAAAGAGAACTGTAATTGATGATTAGAGATGATAAATTTACCTGTTAATCCTCTTACTTCTCTCTCACTATAAATTAAATTGAAAATATACTATTAAAGGAATTATTTTTAATTCGTTATACAAAAAGAACGATTTTGCTGAAGCAATCTAAAAATGTAGCTAGATACAAGTTTGAAAATAATTTTATTAGACCATTATAATAATTAATAATTATAAAATCTCAAACCAGTGATGAGCAATGCTGCAAATAGTTTATTTTGAAACATTATAATTATTTTGATGGTCCAAAAATTATATCTAGATCTGTAGTTCTCTTTCTAGTTAAATTTTTAGATACTCCAGCAAAATCGTCCTTTCCGTATAATTGTTGAAAATGCAAATGTACGATGTAAAATGTACATACATGTGAACACAATTGTCTACAACAAGAGGCGCTCTGTCCTTCTCGCAAAACTCCATTCAACTCGAACAAAGAGCAATTCCGTTTCGATGCATTAAACGCCATGCAGAATTGCGAAAATTGCTAGTTAGCCGGCAAACGGGCGGACGTAAGTTCTGTCTAGTGAATCGATGGCATGGCCAAGTTGTGTACATCGAGTAAGAACTCACGGTTCCAACTAGCCCAACTCCGTTTATAGCTCGGTTGCTTCCCTCGGCTGCATCACTCCACAGTGCAACTTTACGACTGGCCGAACACCTGCGGAAACGAACTATGTCTCTCAAATGAGAAAGTAATTCCGCTTTCTGACTTCTGCGCTTGATTTGCCGAGTTGTGTCAACTCTAAGTTCGGAACGATATATGGGGAATCTCGGTTTTATTATTGCAGCAATTGCAGCGTGTAGGCCCAACTCATTTCTCTATACGGAGAGAATTTACTCTTAGAATTTAGCCTGAAAATGTGGTTTGTGATAATATAATTGTGGTACAATATTTTAAAGATTTTTACCGCGCACTCCAAATTATTTTATATTTTATTATAGTTTTATTAGTGAGTGAGAGAGAATTACATAAAATTCCTCGAAATACAGTGTTGTCCCATGACTACTATATTTTCAGGGTAAACTCTAAAAAAAATTTTCTCCCTGTATTGTAGCAGTAATAAATTATAAATTAAGGAAATTGATATACGTCAAAGAAAATTATTGTGGATGAATCAAAGAAATTTATATTTTAATAAAAATATAAGAAGTTTTTAAAATAAGAAGTTTTTAAAATAAGAAGTTTTTAAAAATACAAGAAAATAATATTCTGTCTGATAAACATTACATAAAAAAAAAATATTATTTAATTGTATATTTCACATATAAAAAAATAAAGAAATATGATAAATACAAAAAATACATAGTTTAAAACAGAATTAAATATGCAGATACAGAAAAATTTATGTTAAATTTAAAATATTTCACGTGTTACAAATTTTCGTGTTAATTTAATTCAAAATAAGTATAGTAGAAAGTAGCACAAATATTACGTAAAAGAACTAAAATAAAAAATGTAACACTAACACAATTTAAAAGCAAATTGTGAAAACATATTTTTGCAATAACATTAACATTTATGATGTAGATGTTAAATTAACACGTATTTTATTCATTTATTTTAGAATTTATGTTTTAAAATACATTATTTTTATGATATTTGTTCACTTACTTATAAATTGTATTATTTTAATACGAGAAATGAATATCAATTTAACATAAAATATTTAAATAATGTAATCATATTATGTTAAATTATTTGCATGCTTATTTATAATGACACATCTTTTTCAATAATGATTAAAGAGGACAGTTTCAGAAAGCTTTTAAAACTTTACTTCACGTAGAATATTTTTTTACTTCTGATGTTTGAGATTATTTGTAGTGCAACGAAAGTTCAAACCAAATGGTTGTCAGATACTAGCAACATTCCTGAAGTGAAAGTACTTTAGAATTCAAGCTTTCATGTTAAACTTCCTTTGCTGAACTTGCGTATATTACACATATGCAATAATAATTTTGTTCAACAAAGTCATATTGACGGTACAATTAGATTTACAAGGAAATATTTAGCATTACATTATTTATTGTTATACAATATTACCACTACGCCATTCTTAGTCAATTAGTATGAAAGGATAACGTCAAATTATAAACAGGAATTTGTTAAGTTATATTTAATATGAATTATAATTGTTTATTTAGTTATGTTTTTTCTTGATTCTCAAAGAAATGCATAGTAAATCTTATATGTTTCTCAATCATAATTTTAGTAAATTCGATATGTATCTGAAACGATATTACACACAATACATTGAGATACATACGATTTCAAGTTTCCTACGTATATTGACATTAATATGTACAGGTGTATCAACGTATGATCTTCTTAATACTGCAATTACAATGGTTTCATGTTAGCAACCAATTGATTGCTAGCATTGTTAAATACGTATTACGGTATCACTTTATTTATCATTATAATCTCTTAAATATTTTATACTTTTAACATGTGTTTCACATTAAAAAATCTTATCTTAAAAATAAAAATGATGATTTCATTCTATTATTTTCATTAAAGTAAATAATTATAATTTTTACCTACTCAGAACTTTTTAAAAATGCTTATAGAAATGCAGTTGAAAAATTTGTCAAATCTGTTAATTTTCGAAGTTACTCATCTTTTTTTATAAGATGCGCATTTTTATTTGTTTCCATAAATATTGTCGAAATACTTATATGATACTTATATTTTTATAAGAGACACATTTTTATTTATTTCTAAATATTGTTGGAATACGTATATAAAGTAGAAAAGGAAAAGAGAAAGAGAATGAGAGAGAACGGCAATATTGACCTGACCCTTAATAAGTTGCGTTTACTATCGACAAGAGACGTATGTATACGCCAAAATTGAAGCAAACCAAAACGGTTCTATCAAACACTATGATACCAAGCACTATCTTTCTGGGACAAGAATAGAATTTTTTATCACGTCCTGTACCATTATCGTTTCGCTCCATTTTCCCTTAAGAGTTAGTTCTTTCCCCAAGTAGACTTTTCTTGCAAACTCACATGTTATGTATAGTATATAGAGACACTTCGCCCTCGATACATACCTCTGTCATTTTTTTTTATATTTATCCAGAAGAGTATATGTACATACCTATGTGTCACAAAGTGTTAATTTAGTAAATGTATACATTTACTATATAATCAATGTATATACATACTAATTTGATAAATAAATGTATTCACAAGCACAATGAGAAAGAGAGAGAGAGAGAGAGAGAGAGAGAGAGAGAAATTTGAACTTTTACTAGTAAATGTATACATTTTCACCTAATTTATTAAAATTATACACAAACAAAAATCTACCAATTTAAATAAACACTTTTGCTAACAAATGTTCACACCGCACCCTGGGGTTACGTGTGCATGCTCCGTGGCCACAAGCACATGCATTTTATGTATTATTATAAGAAGTGTATACATTTACCAAAATAAAAATAGAAGTTTAAATTTCTTTTTATTTTGTGAACAAGGTTTTTGCTTCCTTATTTTTAATTTTTTAATTAGTCTGAAATGTAATTATTGAGAATAGAAATAGTTTATCACGTTGCTACATGTAGTGATGTAGATTGTGGAAACGCGGCAAAGCGTATTGCAATAAATTATATAATAACCGAGAATTTAATTCTGTAATTTAAAAATTTTACAATGATACGTTATTTTTATAATGCGATAAATTTTTCGATCTCTCTCTTCGTTGACTTGTAACTTCCTCGGTGATGTCCATCTACTTTTGTGTAGTCAATTCAGTTTTAACGTTATGTTAGTACAATGACGTATTGTCGTGCAAGCAATCTGTATGAAACAACGAAACTATGTGATTTTTCTATTAAATACTATAGAAAGTAACCTTTTTTAAAGAATATTTTCCATTTTTCGTAACAATGAAGTTCAGCGAACCATCTTTTTAAAAAAATTGCCTTTATGAGTTTATGTTATCTATATATTTTATTGGTTTGTATTTGGATAAATGTTTTGCATTTATTATATTTATGAATATAATTTAAATTTATTGATAAATATTAATTAGATTTCGATATTTTATACCATCTTGATATATGATAAGAATAAAACAAATCAGAAACATATAATACTTTCAACATTCAACAACTGCATTAAAGATAATAAATTTTAGACTAATTATATGCATTATATGTTTCTTTGAAGATGTGATTCTTTAAAACAGGGATTTTTCTATGGTTTCGAGCATTTCGCGAATAATCGATCAACATTACTATGTCTATTCTAATTCTCATTGATAGCACATACGTTATTATTTTATGATTAAGTCTACACTTCCATTAAGGTATAAACCGTGCACTATGCACAACGTAACTTCCGACATAATTTATTTAAAGTCTGTTGTTCCACATATGCGGAAGTTATGGCCAACAAAGATGCATTAGGCAGCAAATATCGCTTAGGATCGACGAAACGTTACGTTAACAGCAATCATTATGTAGTGTTATAACTAAGAGATAACGTACGGTATTATTATATGCAAGGATGTTAGGCGGATACGCTCTGAATGCCTGCGGGATATCGTAGAAAATATCGACATATCTAAATCGCGTCTATACGCAGATATTTCCAGGATATACCAGATTATGTTACCTCCCTGTTGCCAAGCTTTACACCGCAATATCCAGAGATTCCCGCATGTTCATGTAAGAAAATAGAAATCATGGATGTACTTATGGATATTGAAAGATTTCTTATATGAATAATAATATGGTATCCGTTTATGTAAAATAATAACATATATCATTTTCTAATAGTATAAAAAGATTACAATATGTATATATGTGTGTGTATATACTGAATATATATATACACACACATATATATATATATACACAGTACCGGTCAAAATTATATCACCTTTCGATTTTTTGAGCATAACTTTTGTCAAAGTGAATCGAATGCGTTAAAATTTATACAGCAGACATTTGGTGGCAGGTATACCTTATAAAGTATAATGAGATTTGACAATGTACACCATATGATTTTTTAATTTTTTACTAATTTTTCACTTTGACAAAAGCTATGCTCAAAAAATCGAAAGGTAATATAATTTTGACCGGTACTGTATATATGCAACAAAAATTAGTAGATATCAGACATCATATATGTACAAGGTATTTCTAAATTCTGTTCGCATCCTTTTCAAAACAATTGAAAATATCATGAAACACGTATTTCTTTAATTTGGGGAACTGACCTTTTTTATTTTCTTCTTCCTTAGTTTCTCAGAAAAGGAATGAATGGAGGGTAATTCGAAAATTTTAAACAGCAAGGAAGGTTGAATGATAGATCTAAAAAGTTTTATTAAAAAAACAATTTTGATGCAAATTCAGATTTGTTATATTAGGCCTGTTCTTTTTGGCTGAACTTTTGCACTAGTTCATTTTTCTTCTTTTTCTTTCCACCAAGAGTAAAGGAAGAAAGATGAACTGGTGCAAAAGTTCAGCTAAAAAGAATAGCTTATTGCTTCTATTCAAAATAGTGAACGATGAAATTTAAAAAAATGACTTTTATATCTGTACGTTTTACTCAAACTAGCATGGTTGTAAGAATTGTACGAGGTGACAAAATGTCCAAATTGATTTCTATCAATGTAGGTTAACTTTAATTTCGATTCAACTTACTATTTATCTTTTTTTAATCTTAAAAAGTAAAAAACGTAAAGATTAAATTGAACTGAGATTAAAGTCAATGTTATACATTGATGGAACCAAAATGTTTCAATAAGCCCTTTATTTGTTTTCGAATTTAGTTCCTTTCGGATTCAACAAATCTTTTAAAGAAACTTAATTACCTCATTCTCCCTTTCTTTTTCAAGAAGGACAAACAACTTAGAATTTTATATTATCAGAATTAAAATTAAACTGTCGTTCATAGGTAATTTTTAACTGATAGCTAATTATTGCAAAAATTGATTCTCTCCTCCTCAACATGCTCAATATTCCTTTTGAGATTTGTTTCTTAGACTGTTCAAAATTTTGTAAAAAAGTATCATATCTAGCAATTCTTAATCTCTGTAAAAAAGTAGCTACGATAAAAGTAGCTTTGATTATTGATAAAACGATTAGCCCAAAATAAGGAAACGTCTGTTTGAACGTCGTCCATCTGGGTGTCACGATTTCTACTGATAATCGTGATTGAGCACTGTATTGCAATTATAATGTTACTAACGACAATTAACTATAAATAATATACGGTTACAGCATAAAAATGACTATCTTGTTTTTCACATACAATAGACATTTGTCATTATTTGTTGTTAGCATCATGTAACTTGTTACGTAGTTCGTTTTTATTGTTAGCGTACGTGTATATTTTATATATATTTTTTCTGGTTCTTTAGCTTTTTCCTTGGAAACTGAATGGAATACCATATATTTTAAGCTAAAATACAGAAGATATGAACAGAATATAAAAAGTACTCTATATATGATATCTAGTTTTAATTTTCCTTGCAAACAAAATTAAATTGTAACGTTAATCTCTAATTAAACTATGTCTGAAATTTCCCTTAAAAATTTATAATTACATTGTACGTGCTAATGTTTGTTATAATATTTGATAGTGATTATTATTTGCAACGGATCTTTTTTATTTTATTTAAATTGGCATTATTTGTTTTAAGAATTATATTATATTAGTGATTATAATCTAGTGCTTATAACGCATGAATGCATTATTCTGAAAAAGCAATCCTGAGGCAGACGGATCCGGCATTTCGCCCATAAATTATGCTCGAAGCAAAGATTCATGTGCTGTAAATGCAAAATACCAATATCCCAGGGAATCCGAGGAAAGTTACGTATATGGCGCGATAGCGAAGTTATGTCTTGTTAAGACACGCTACAATGTTAACGCGATTGATGTGTTCTTAACGAAACGAGCCGTCGAGTGAGTTTAAGAAACTTTAAATAAGTTTGGAAGTCGAGATGCATAGCGGAGTTACGTTAGATTGAAGAAAATTTAGTGCCTACTGTATAAGCACGGCGTTAACTACAATTTAGCCATCCTATCTTTCAAGGAGCTTGATTAAATTAATTAGCGAATTACATGCGTAACGCTAAGGTCGGCTAACGTATAATAGACACGCAATTTTCAGTTTATTTATATATCCACGGAATATTTTAAGCCTTTCAGGGATCGTTCTTATTAGGTGGTAGGTGAAGTTTTTTTAAATATTATAAAAAAAAGTCCATCAGCAATCAATATCCAATATTATTGCAGCAAAGGTTGCATTGCGATCGATGTCAAGTGTGAAAAGGTTAAAGGAACACGAGTTGCACTTTGAAGAAAAGTTTTTTTAAACTGAAGAAAGAAAATGTTTAATTTATTCACAGGTATTCTTTAGCGGAAATGGATAATTAAATTTGCTTCACAATTCACTTTTAATTGTTGCAATTGTAAGCTATCTAGCAGCAGTACAGTACAATAAACACAAGAAACACATATCTCTCTGATGTATGAAGTATTTAATTATTTTAGTTTTTAATGCAACTGAAATACATGCCTCGTGGTATAAAAATTTAATTTGATGGCATATGTACGAAATTATAAAAATTATTTTCTCGAATTTTTCAATTCTTTACACACATACACACAAAATATTTTTGAAACATACTAATTAAAACATATTTAATGAGACATACATAAAAATAGTAAAAATATTGTTTCAAAATTATTTTGAGCTTGATCGTACAAATTTTTGTTAAGTTTATAAATGAGTTTTATTTATATAAATTTTTAAATGAGATTTTTTTTTATTTAAATGAAAAAATGGATAAATTTTTTTAAGGAAATAAAATACCATAAAAATCAATTATTTTATGACATGCTTATATACATGTCTAAGAATATAAGATTATAATATATATATATATATATATAATATATAAAGATATTTCTAATCTCTGTTATCTTATTTATACATAAGTAAGAATGTATTTGCGGGAAATGATTTTATATAAGGCACACATGGAATATTATTATTTCTGAAGCCATCAATTCTTCAAAAATCCATAGAATAATCTTACAAAAAAATATAGACGAAATCTTGACGATAATGTTGCAAAAACAACATCGCACAGACATAGATGTCTTTATGAAGGAAAACTATTTCTCATTAATTAAAGCTTAATCACCATACGTATATAGTATCCATCTATCTTTCGTTTAGTACAAAAACATGTCTAATCTATTTCTTCTGTCAGCATGATGTACTCTACATTAATGAATACCATCTGTTTTAAACGCAGCATATCGCTGAGCAGACATTTAACATTATTAGCCAGTTGCATCGCCTTCAGTTTTTCCCGGCTCTAACGATCACGTTCCGTAAATGTTAGTGAAATAGCTTTTTCTGCAATATCAGTAAATAATTCATACGCGAAGACGTTGCTATTTCACGGAACTTTATGATTGTTCTAGCTTTCATCGCGCCGCAAAGACAAAGAACGTTTTACGAAGGAAAAGCTATATTGCCTTCCATCTTTCGTGCTAAATTATATTTGTCTTGCGAAGTCAGTACGTATTGCATTCACGGAAAATCCATCTGATACACGCAATTTTCTATGGTTGATAGTGCTGTAATGCCTGTAATGCATATACACATGTACAGTATGCCCCAAAAAAAGCGACTCTCACAATTAACACTTCAGTTGTCGGTTTAGTTAAATAAAGTAAATAGACGGGGACAAATTTGATAACACAAATATTTTATCTTTCTACCAAATATTTATTCGATATGATTTCCTTTAATTGCAATCACTGCGTTACTGTGTCACACTCAGCAAACATAATAGTGATTAAAAGAGAGTCGCATTTTTTTTGGCGCATACTGTACACACATGTGCACATAAGAACGTGCATGTAAACATAAATATATACTTTATTAAGATCTACTAAATAAAAAAATAAGATCCAATGTAAAGCTATTAAATCATGCAATTAAATATATAATTTAATTAAATAATCATTCCGTTTATAATAGCAAACGAAGTTATGTAATTATATAATAGATAATTAGTTATCTATAAGTTGTATATTCTTATCTATTTAGCGCTGAGTCAGTTATTCATTCTAAATAATTTTTACACAATTAAACAGTAATTCCTCTTGATATATGGATGAAGAAGACGAGAGAGACAGAGAGAGATACATTTTTCTTGTGAATATCAGAAAACGACGCGGTAACGATTGCGGCTTCTTTTGCCCTCCAGATCTTTTTTATTTATTAATTATATTAAGTATAAGTATTATAGTGATTACATTAGATTATATTTGGGAATTATGCTTCCAATTAGGCACGTTGTTTCTAACTATAATTTAATCTTGATCCACACGTAGCGAACTGCTTGCATTAATCCAGCTTTGACATGTTTGTAAGGGCTCATGTAAATTCCCTGTGGCATAGTTACTTATATGTGCATGTATTATCTCAATGTGTGCCTTAACGGACATTGCCCCAAGGTATAATAAAATCTCTCCCTCTCTCCTTCCCACACACCCACTCATCTCTCTCTCTCTCTTTCTTTCTCTGTATCTTTCTCGGCTATATTATATTACGACTATATACCGTTACGAGCTTAAAGATGTGCTACATTTCAAGTTTTTGATATCTTCTGCTTAATAGTTCTATAAAGCTCAAATTACGACGAGAAACGCCGATCCTTACACTCACAAATTTAAATATTTCTCGACGACACTATTTCAAATCATAATAAAATGTCAAGCCATGATTTATTCGTCCACGTTAAAATTTGGAATGAATGATAAAGAGATTATATATCGTGCGCTACATCAATGGCTACGTTTACACTGTGCATTTAGGCCGCGGCCTATACAATAGATGTCCTTGTTTATCCTGTAGGTTAAAGAAGGCACCGCGACAAATAATATCAAGAATACGATTGAGATATCAAGATAGAAAGAATTATTTGAACTATTATTAATAACAGATTTCTTTCGTATCTACAAAGAAAATGTACCTATAAATGCATTATAAAAATGTAGAATTATGGAGATTATGGAAAAACTGCATAAAAAGTTCTGTCTCCGAATATAAGCTTTTCCATGTTTCTAAAAATTTCACCGGAAAACGAGCCAACATACAGTTAAAATTACATCCACCCATTTATGCACTAGCTTTTACTGAAATTTTCAGAAACCCGCAAAGACGTGTGTATCTCGGAAAAGTAAAACTTCCTCATGACACATACACGCGCGCATCCATGTTTTAGTTTGCACATAGTTTTCTAGTAAATAAATATTTCTCTGCGTGAAATCGGTTAATCATGATTTCATAACTCGGTCTATTCACCTAATTTGATTTCGTTTTTAAAGTTTTACGTTTCATGGCCACTTTGCGTTACTCGTTTATTTCTTGCATGTTTCAATATTCTCCGAGAAACATTGAAAATGGATATATGCTAATGGATTATGAACCCTTTACAATTTTTCTCGCAAGTGCGATGAAGTCTATGTAAAAAGCATCCTCGTAAAGGAAATGTCAAAAGTACGATGTCAAAAAAAATGAAATAGCAACTTTTATAAAGATAATGGCCAAAGTTTTTTTTCCTTTATTTGAAAAAACTCGAGTTCTTTGCGCAAGTTTCATATATCTTAGGAACACTTTTCGAAGCTACACGTTTCGTACACGTTTATGCAAAGTAAAATGCATATCGTTCTCTACTCACTGACTTTATATTTTGAATTATATAACAAATCTTGCATAATACGAAAAAAAATTCTGTACACATGTTTCTGCAGATCTTTTTATTTTAAGAGGAATAATTCAGCATGGAATTATAATATTTAGTGTCAACATGCAAATATTCTGTACAAGGAGTTATATACACGTTTATTCATACAAATGACGTGAAGCATACTCAAAATACGTATTTTGTTCAGTTTTACTCATTCCAGTTTTCGTTAAAGGATTTCTCTTACAAATTCAAATGGCAGATCGTAAATAATGTGCATCGGACATTACATTGTCTGTTATACGACTTCGAGCTTATCTAAATGTTTGGAGAGCATCAATTATTATTCCTTCGAAAAAGGAATAATAAAGCTACGCGTTACACTGTAGGTCGCGGAAAACCGAGAATAATCTCATCGTTACGTTGGTGAAACAACGTACCGGAGTAACTGTATGACAAGGCAAAAAGGAAGGAGGAAAAAACAAGATCAACGGTAGTTTGCCTTGAATCGAGTTCACCGGATTAACGAGCGACGTGGTTACCTTCGTAAAGATAATATGCGCGGTCAAAGCCTCCGCGCACAAAAGTCGACCGTATCGATCCGCGGCGTTTTAATCAAGCGCACCGTAAAAACACGAGCGAGAGCGCTCCGCTTTGTTGCGACGTCGTAGCGAATCACTTATTGCTAGAGAGATCCTCTTGGGTCGTCTTACGTGAATCACATTAAAGTTAGACTTCGTCTTTCCCTGGCCTCAAAGATATCGCTTCACACGCGCGCGCGCGCGCACTCGACTAAAAGTTAGTTTAAACACCTCGCGAGGATAATCCTGCTACACGTAAGGGAAATTCACGAGCGTGAAACGCGCAAAAACTCGTCAGTACGTAACCTGAAAACCAGCTTATCGCTTTCGCACCGCCTTAGAGAACTTGCGTGCTGGCGCCTTATAACTCTTCGTCTCCCGATGGCACAATCGAGAAACTACATCTAACAGGATGAATCCTAATTGCTCTGTAAAAGTTTCGCGAACTTAATTTCAGTTCCTTAAATTAATTAAGCAGTTTCTTCTTAGGAATTTTTTTATGATATGTTGGCGTCATAACCGAGGAAGCATTACGATATACCTGTTTTATTGTACAAAGAAGGGATTGCAAAAATGGCCAAAATTGACATCAAACTGACACTTCAAAAACTAATTCCACTGTCTTTGATACATATGAAAGAGAAAAATAATATTTATGATGCTGGAAAAAATACAGGAAAAATTGAAAACAATAAAATATCATACAAAATATGTAATGCATACAAGACTGTTTCAGTTTTTTCCTTATTTCTGTATGATTTTTCGGACTTGTGTAAATTCTAATATATGTATATATATTTACGCTTAGTTGTAACTGATAATACATTTTACATACAGACTTATACACAACATCTATTTCTATTTTTCTATCATTCTTTGTCTTACCAGTATCAACGACGAGAACATATTGAATTTATTTTTGGTTATTTAAAATTGTTTTTCCTCTTTGTTTTTATTTTATTTTCTTTTTTTTATCCATTTCTGTTTTTTTTAAATATTTTTTAGATGTGCAAAACGCATTTGCAAATAAGTGTAAATATATGTACATACATATATACAGGGTGTCCCAGAATGACCGCATTTCCTTTTCGTATTCTTGAGGTAATTTTAAGATAAAAATTCTAATACGAAAAAATATCGAGATTACAATAATTTTTTGAATTATAAGCTAACTTTAAATGCTTATAAATCAAAAACCATTTTACTTTTATAGCCTCTATTATTATTACTGAATTTTTTTAAACATTCTAAGACGAAAATCCTAATATGAAAATATGAGGCTATAATAGTTTTCGAATTACAAACTATCTTTAATCAATTATAATTCAAAAACTATTGTAGCTTCGACATTTTTGTATTAGGATTTTCGTCTCAAAATTACCTCAAGAATACGTTCTTAAGAGGAAATGCAGTCATTCTGGGACACCCAGTGTGTATATATATATATATATTAGAATTTATATAAATCTGATCGTATAGAAATAAAGAAAATTGAACCATAATTGTCACATATGCATTACATACTTTGTATTATAATATTTTATTCATCTTAATAATTTTCTCTGCTTTTCTTGTGTGACATTATAAATTTTATTATTTTTTTTCCATATATATTAACAAACGTGAAATTGATTTTTTAAGTATCGATTCAGTGCGAATTTTGATCACTTTTCCTCCTTTCGAATTTTAAATATAGCCCTTAATTTTTTATTGATATTTCAAATCTTTTTCAGTAAAGGAAAAAAATAATAAAATAAAACAAATGATAAATATGGAAATATATACCTCCAAACAAATCACAAAAACTACTGTTTTTGCTTTCTCTGAGATTGAATTCAATATAATTGAGTAATTGATATTATTTTTTACATTTCTTTATATTTCTATTAATGTTATTTGATAAAAATCTGTGATTCTTTTCCTGACATTTGAATACGCTTGGTGAGATCTACTCTTGTATGAAATGTTTTTTTAAAACGGACGTTAAGAAAACTCCACGCTATTTTAAAGCATAAAGTAGAGGAAATATGTTGCTCGCTAAGACTGCCGAGTAAAACAGCGCAAGTTGTGTGTTCACAAACAGCACACCTTTCCTTTGTGCAACGGACGGGAAAGAAAAGAAGTGGTGGGCAATGCCTTTCGCACCGCAGAAAATTCATAGAAGTTGCCATTGTTGTGAGACTTGACTCGCGCCCTTTGCGAGTTTTTACGCGGAAAGTCCGCTCGTATACAGGGAAAGTATTACAGTGTGACGTGATCCTCAATAAAGATGATACACGTTATTGCACGTCATCCAGCTGGATCGTACATTCATGTTGAACGCAATGCGAATCCAACCCCACGGTCGTACATCGTAAAGCATAATAAATAAAAATGATATGTGGGCGAGTCGGATTTTCCGGAAAAATTTATCTATGCAGAAAGTTGCAAGACATCACACCTTTGCAACGTCATACATACTCCGTGCAAATAGAGTCAATTTTTTTCTTCCCAGAGATGTGATGAGAAATTTTTTGCTACATTTTAATGCAAGTTCAATCTTATATTTAATTAACAAATTGAAAAAATCTGTTATGTGCAGAATACGCAAACCAAGGAGAAGTGATATAATAGCGAACTACTTTCATAACGTAAGTATGAAAAAGAAATGCCATATGTTCAAATGTAATAACGAAATGAAAAAGTAAATGAAAATGAATACGTATATTGGACGAGAGCATATCTCTTCTTTGTACCTCTTTGATAAGACAAATATATATGCCGCTAGAGAGGGCACATTTTTCTGGTTATGCAAGACGGACGTAATTGAGTTTCCTCAAGGATGTCCAAGACATTGTATGCGCTTGCCTCATTTAGACATTCGCCCTCACTTATCTTAATAACGCCACAAGGAAGCACGATAGAGGCCGTTTGCGTATCAGAAAGAGTAGTTGGAGAACGAAAGTATAAAAGTATGAATAATATTCGCGGCGCTGTATCGTTTTGCATTCTCGGTGTGCAATTTACGAGCAACCGGGGATAAACTACGTATTAGCGCGCGTCGTATTTTCCAGTAAATTTCTGGGTATCCAGCAGAGAGGAAACGATGTGCATTTTTAGGCGAGTCAGCGCAATTCTCCGCATGAAAGACGAGAAAACCAATTGCGTGGCTGCTCGATTAGTGCATTATGACGTTGCTCGGAATGACGATAACGCCGATATTGCTCCGCACTGCGCGCATTACGTACGTAGAATGCAGGCTGGTATGTCTTTACGGTGGGCGAAAACTAAGATTGCGATTGCAAGCTCGCACGCAGCCGACGTAACGAGGGGATGAATCGACTCGGTTGTCGTAACCTCGATTATTTCGCTGACATTTCGCGATGGTGGCGATACCGCCGTATACTTATATCCCTTAGTCCTTGTCCCCGAACGTGCCAAGATCACTTGGAAACACGAATGTTCGATATTTGAATAAAAGTAGTAAAGTACGAGACACCAAAGGGGAATCGAGAGCACGGAATATTTGAATGAAAATGATAAAGTGAGACGTTGAACGTAGTTCCCTCGAAAAATGAAAATTTAAGTGAGTGGTGTGAGTTGGCATGTTAAAACTGCTGACTCGCGTCATGTCTACAGCAACTTTATTTTTTGATCGTTACCTATGCGTTCTGCAATGACATTTAGTAACATGGTTAACCTTTTTTTACATTCTATTCTTCACCATTTAAAATGATGTATTTTACAAGTTGAACGCTTCTAAGAGAAACAAAATAATACTTCAAGCGATTTGATATCTCATATTTTACACATTTCTTTCTATTGTAAATCAATATCTATATTCGATCAAACAAATTTAAATAATCGGTCTACATTGAGAGAAAAGTATATCGTATTTGTGACTGTAACGCATGGTAAAATAATTATGATTAGGAGCATCATTTTTATAATTATTGTTTCTATAATGTTAGTAACAATAACCTTATATGTATAGTTACAACATTTTATAGTATAATTTACTATATGCAAATATGATTTATGTGTAAGATAACCATACAATTAGTTAAATGAATGTATATTATGATCATTACGATCAAAATTCAGTGTTCAGATTACTATAATTCTTATAGTCAAAACAATTATAAATTTATGGTTGTCCTAAAAAATGACTAAAAATTATAGTTAAATTATGGTTATTCCAATCATTTTTTCTTCTCAGTGTATACGTGGATTATTTTTCTTACCACATATTTATTGATTTTCTATAAGCGCTCGCGAATTAATGACGTTCCACGGATACTGTATGACATCGAAAAACGCATTAACCTTTGCCTCCGGTAAAATGCGATTTATTCGTGAACAACCTCTTGAATTAATTGACGGAAGGATTCCAGGATGCAGCGTATGGTAATGGAACAAACGCGTACTATTAAGGAAATGCGCACGAAGGCGTCCGGAGGAAATTACTTTGATAAAAGGAAAGGGGTGAACAGGTAACAGCAGAGCCGTGTTCTATCATTCCCTTGGGATTACGTAAACAACCCGTATGCCAACACGCGCACTCGAATTAGACACACCCTGCTCTCACTCTGTGGTATCGCCCGAAATTTCGGACGTTGAACGTTTGTGTGTTGCGTAGATTCGTATGTGCGCGAGCAAATAAGGCGCCTGCGGGGAGCGCTGTCAAATTTACGGCCCCGTAATTTCGCGTTCGTGAATGTGCACCATTTCGTCATATAAAATCGAGCTTTAACTACGCTGATACTGGGAACGTACGTTATCCGATCGTCACATTCGCAAGAAATTAATTAACGAAAGAAGTTAATTAATTTTTAGCATAAAAATTCGTACTTTTAATTAATTTAATTTAATTTAAATTTTTTACGAAAGTTTTTAAAACACGTAGATAATGAAATGAACCTGTTCGATAAGTCATTGAATTTGATTCATAGTTTTATCCCTTTTGTTGTATCTTCGAATTGTTTATGCTACGGAAAAGACAGAGAATGAAACTTTGACTTTAATTTAATTTGCTTCCAAGTTCACGTCTTGAATGAGACGTGCGCCACAACGATACATCCCCGGAACTTCATTGTTTGATCGTACACGTATGTCCCAGGGATAGCTTGATGAAGTCCTTTATCCGATATGCGAGAACGGTAATGTTCAGCGCAAAACCATTTTCATTGTCGCCAAATGAGACTAGGGTCTCTGAATAATGGTCAGACTAACGCTTCACCATCGTCATCAACGCGTTGTCTGCCACGAAACGGCGAGAATTCGGAACAATAGGACAGGACGGAAGTCCTACGACCTGAACAAAACGGAGCCACTTGTTACGCGTAATGCGATAGAAATTGTTTCCTCGACGTTGCCGTGCACGCTCGCATGAATCTCGCGCCGCGATCGATATGCGCTTATTCTCGTGCAATGGTCTGTGGTAAGGCCGAGACCTAAAAAGGAATCTCCCGTCATGATAATTGATGGACAAACGTTCGACTCCGGGATACCGCATTGATTATCCTCAAAGCGCACTCAGGCTATTGCACAACAAAGAGAAATAGGTTTGCTACATTTGCAAATGTAAGCTTCATTTTCGAAACCTATGTGTCGAACAAATACGCGCAGTCTTTCCAACTAATGTAATAAATAGATATAATAATCTAAATAGCACACTTTATTCGAGGAACGTTCTGGCAAATGTTCTTAGGATATAAGGATATCCTCTGAATGTTCTTTGGAACGTCCCTTGGAGATCTGTGCTATTAGGGATTGCAATATCATGAGAGAGAGAAATACTTCTTTGCATGATAATTTTTCGAGAACTGAATGTTAAAGAGAATTATAATATACGTTATATAAAACATGTACTCTCTAAAAGTGAATGAGTCTATTATTACTGATTACACCAGTTATAAGTATAACACTGAAGTCATCAGCGAATATTTACTATTTTTCAGTGATAATATACTGATTTATTTTAGAGATTATGATTTTCTGCTGATTCAATCTGTAGAAATCATAACTTCTCAAAATGAATCAGTATATTATTACTGAAAAACAGTAAATATTCGCTGATATTACAGTTATAAGTATAACACTGAAGTCAGTGATAATACACTGATTCACTTTTAGAGAATATGTATGATAAAGTATTTTTCTCGCATATTCTACTATATTGTAAAATATAAATGAATATATACGCGTGTTTTGAACTAACGTAATAAACAAAGAGTAACTGCAAAATTTTAAGAAGTACTGTTTTTCATGAGAATTCTTTAAAGACTAAATTCTGAAGAAAAATATTGAGATATATTATCATGAGGCATATATGGCAAAGTGCAATATTTTATTACGATTTTCTTTCTTGAATGTTTCTACTATTGTAAAATACTAATGAACACGTGTTTTCAACTAATGGAATAAACACATAGTAATCTTAAGAAATGTTTCTTTTTTTCATGAGAATTCTTCGTCAGATTAAATTTTGAAGAGAAAGATTACGATGTGAGATATGAATAATAAAGCATTTTATCACAATTTTTTTGCATGTTCTACTATTGCAAAGTATAAATGAACAAATACATGTGTTTCAACTAATGTAATAAATAAATAGTAACTGTAAAATTAAAAAAATACTTTTCTCTATGGAAATTCTTTGAAAACTAAATTTTGAAGAGAAAAATTACGATATGTCATTACGAGGTACAACAAAATATTTTATCACGATTGTTGCATATTCTACTACTGCAAAAGAGGTGAGGCACGATCGATATATGCATGGCACAACAATGGTTTAAAAAATTCACAGCAGACATGACATCGAAAAAGAAGGGAAGCACCAGAAATAGTAGTCTGTGTAGACCGTTGTCACTAAGAAAATGTTAAGTATTTATCTATAAGAATTTAACATGAAAATGTAGACTTCTTTTATATGTATAATAGGAACAGCTAACATATGATTAATTTCATTTAAGAAACTGTTGCTGTGCTTCGATTTTTCTGCAGAAGAGAGCCGTAATTAATCGTGAATTTAGAACTTTTATATTTCATATTACATATACATTTTAAACGTGCATATTTTTAGTTTTTCATTTAACTTTTTATTAATTTTTTCATTAAATTTTCACGAGAAGCGATTTTCTGAAACTTATTTGTGCATGAAAAATTGCATTTGTCAATGTCTCTACTATAGATATTTTTTCATGTCAATTTCAAAGCGCAATTTGTCAATTATGGACTTTGTGATAAACTTCATTATATTAACTTTGATTTTCAAAGAAGACTCAAAAGTCATTTTTATTCTTCTTTGTGAACTTTATGAAAAATGTATCGAATCTCATTTTTATTTTCTAAGAACATATATTTTTTATATCACATCTTGCAAGTTTATTTATGCTACTCAATTATGAAAGTAATAACTAACTCATATTTGTCCGATAACTGTAACACAAAACTCATTGCAAACCGCGACCAAACTTCCCTCGTTGGTGTTACAAATTGTCGTTGTTAAAACTATGAAACTTTAATACAGGCACCATTTTGTGCTGTGAATCGTGATTTCAGTAATTATAACTACACATTTAAACTTCAATGTCGCTACGACAGATACTTGACGTCGCGAGGGAAATAAGTCTACTACGCACGAGTATAGTATAGTTTTATGGGTCGTGACTCGATCAATAAATCAGGGAACAAAAGATGGATCGTAAATCTTTTAATATTTATCTTATATCGTGCTTTTCGACAAATGCGATTGTTCAATTTTCAAAGATTGCACCTGAACGAAGATTATATACAGGCGGAAGAAACAATTAAATTCAACACCTACCTAACTAGCAATTTCGTGTCACGTTAATCAAGTTTACGTCACAGAATTTCAGTCTTCTACAATGAAATTTCTACGTCGTCACCAATAACTGACGCGTTCATACGAAGTTCTAGTTCGTACGCTAGTTTAACAGGTGTCCAACTTACGCGCGTCGTCTCCCCCGTGAACAAGCGGGCACCTTCGAACGGCGGAGCGTTCGGAAAAGGCGAATCTTCCACGGAGAAGATTTTTCGAGCAAGTTGTACGAGGATCCAAACTTCAGAAGGCAAATTTGAGAAGCGCCACCGAATTCCACCACCCGCGTCTTTCACTTCACTTTTCCTCTCGACATTCCCAGAAATGTGAAAAAAAAAACGAAGGTGCTCACTTGTTCACTGGTAGTCCCTCAACTCCTTCGGGATTTCTGGAGCTGCCAGGTACTTTTCAGATGTCGGATTAACTAATCGCGAACCAGACGGAACATCCGCGAACAAGACTCACTCAGACATGATTCATGTATACATTACAACTCGCGAATTACAACTCAACTGATCGCACGATTGAGCCACTGATCTCGCGAACGGTAACGAATCTCTCACGTATGTGACGTTATCGTGATACGTCTCTGACTGACCTGGTTTCCGGAGAGGATTCCCCTTCCTAGCTGACGAACGCGCGGGAACCGAGGCTCATGTCAAAAGTCAGTCGAGCGACGAGCAGCGAACCCGGCGGAGAACCGACTCTCTACGATGGGACCTCGCGATCCTCTGGGCTTCGGTCGCACTCTGTGGCGTCGCGCGTACCTCAAGCTATGCGTATATCCGACGGGGAGGAGGAAACCCCGACGACGCCGACTCCAACGTCGCGGCGCACCTGCGCGCCTTGCTGGTAAACGCGCGCTAGCGAACCCGGGCCCACCGTCAACCGGGACACCCGGAGCTTCTGTTCCAGCAACCCTCCCTCTGTTCCAGCAGCCCCTCCGGCCTTGCTGCGTTTCGAGCGTCTTCCGGCGACAATAAAGTCGATGACTGGCCACCTGACGATTCTCTTGGCATTGGTCCAGCCTAGATTTAAGTTGTTGAAGGTGCAAGTTTGATAAAGGTGTTAAACTCTCGGAAGAAAATAAAGTAAGGAAACGATAAAAAAAAGATTATGAAAAGCTTTTGAAAATTTTTACTACGATGAATGGAAATAAGACAGAGAGATAAGAAATTGCTTATTATTATTTTAATGCCGTGCAAATTATTAAAAGCCATATTACAATATAGACAGAGTTTGGAAAGTTACTTTATAAGTTACTTAATTATAAATTATGTTTTAGGTTACCCTATATACGTTTGTTATAGAAATTGAGTACAAAAAGTAATACAAAATTGGAGTAAATGGTAAAATATTGTATAATATAAAAAAGTAAAATACCTGAAGTTATTGTATTCAATTTTTATAATAAAAAGTGACTTATAAGTATAACTTGTAAAGTAACTTTTCTAATCCCTCCTGAATATGGGTATATTTATATTATAATATAGGTATATTTTTACTTGATGTACATACATTGCTAAAAATATATAAATAAATATACACAAAGGTATATATGAATTATAAATAAATACCTATATAGAAATGACGTATGAAAATATATAAATATATATAATAAATATATATAAATATTCGCATGGTTAGCTTTTTATTAAATTTTTTTTCAATAAGCTTTATTATCAAAGAGAGAAAAAATTGAGAGAGCATTGAAATAATAATTTCTTTCTTCAAAACAAGTAGTACAAACATAACACTTCTCCGACAAATAATTGCAATTAGAGCATTCAGGTTATTAATGGCTGCTTTTCCAACTTTTCTTTTAAGGCTGTTTTTCCAATTAACAATTAACATTTTGTCGAAAATGCAAGCATTATTTGAATAAGATGGTTCAAAGACATATTGTTTATTCAGTTGGTATTCAGAAACGGTTTCACCACCTGAGTTTGCTCTTTACTTTAACATTGCGGTGAATATAACGCTGAATATATGTATTATGATGTTAATCTTCCAACTATAATATCTCTATATAAATCCACAATTCTGTGACCATAAAACATTACAATTGAAATTTCGTGGAAAGAGAAGACTTTAATCGTAAGACCATTATAATCACAAAATAATAAAAGTTGAACTTTTCAGCATTTACTAAATGACATTTTACGAGGGATGACGTGAGATAATATATACTTGTCGTATACGAAACATCTTTGCCTTATTTTATTTTGCTTAATATTGCCGGGAATTTCGCGCGAAATTTGTGTCGCGCTTGCTCAATTTGCTCGCATCGTGAAAATCTTGTGACTCAGTAAGCATCTTGAGAAACGTTAACTAAATCTTGAATATTAAAGCACTTCTCTCGTAATAAGTAAGTACTTCTAGTTATAACCAGAAAAGTGCGAATTTGTCATGAATTCTGCATGATTATAAATATTCTTGAAATTTTATTAATTTCTCTTAATGTTCGCAAATTAATCTGCCGCACTATTAAAATGTTATTAAAGCATTGAATATAACAAATGTATTAAATAATTGCACTAATACATGTTTGATGTGTCGATAATGTCAACTTAAAAAAAGTCAATTATAATCGGAGTTATAAGTCGAGTGACATAATAAGTATCTATAGATACTTACAATGTCATTCGACTTATAACTCCGATAGATTGAAATCGATGAGACCGTTGAATCATTTATTCGTTTTGTTCCGTTTTGTTCTATTAAGAACCTTGTGTTAACTTGTAAAAAGGTTTTCTTTATGTGAAAAAACGAGTGGAGATTTATGTCGCTCGAATATCTTGTGAATTTAATTCGAGAGAAATTGTCATTACTCTTCTTGGGATACGTGGGTATCTCCCGCTCTTTTATAAAATGTATATATGTATACAGTATGTATTCTGTACACATCTGTACGTGCGAACGTTCAATGATACATTGAATGTCGCGCGTATTGAACGGAGAGTAAAGAATAGATTTCCAGCTATACATAATATCGTGCGACAAATGGCACAAGTGACCCGTCAGCGATATATATATATATATATCGCTTCTATATTATTGGCAAATATGAAATTCTCAACGAGAGTTTCTAATGTTTGATTTATCTTATATAGGGTAAATGTCCCCAGTAGCCGGACGTTTAAGCGTTAGGTTCTCATAAATAATACAATTTATAATATCAAAAAGGTTTTTAATATAAATATTTGTATTCATTTTAAAACTCAAGACTCCCTTAAGCAAGGAAAAATTATTTGAACCCACTTATAACAATTGTTAATTAAAATATTTAAATAAATAATAGAATGCGTCAATGTACCAGTGGCCGGACAGGCCGGTCGGACACTGAGACGTAATTGTCCCAGTGTCCGACCACAATTGGAAAATTAATATGCTGACGGAAAATAATAATATAAATAGATGTTTAATGACAAAAGACAACTAATTCAAATTGATCTTTAAGGTAAAAAAAGTATTTGAGATTAATATTAATAAATAAAGTTTTGTGTAACTGTCCGGACATAGGTACTGTCCGATCCCAATGACTGGACATGTACCTATGTCCATTTACATAACACTTTATTTATTTAAGTTAATATTAGTCTCAAATACGCTTTTTAAAACGTAATATTATAATTTAATTGTAATCTTTAAATGCAATTAAATTATAATACTGTAATAAAACAAGCATTTGAGATTAATAATAATAAATTTTGTGTAAGTTCATAGGTACATGTCCGGACACTGGGACGTTTACCTTACAGCAATTATAAAATCATATCTGAATTACAATGACAGATATTTAGCATTCAACTTTTCTAAACATACTGAATAAATATAATTAAATTATTATACATTGATGAATATATCGATAGAGAATTGACAGAAAATTGAATTCGTATTGTCCTAATAAATAATGAATATAATTAATTACGGTAGAACTTTTATGTAATTTTTTAATGAAAAGAGCAAATACTTTTTTGTTCCTTTGTAAAGAAGTTTCTACATTACATTTATAGAAGTAAATAATTTAAGTGACTATAATATTAGAAACAACAATATGAAAGAGCATGAACCACACTCGCACGATTTTAGTGGCGGGTAATTTTATATTTTAATAATACATATGTGATATTAGGTTGATATATAATATTAGGCAAAAAAATGTCGGTTTTCGATATTATAAAATGGTTGGTTTTCCTTTTCTAATATATTCTATTATATTTTTAAAAAGTTAGCGATTATACCATTTGATAGAGCGAAGTTTCAGCTTTAAGAATCTCTATTTTTTTATTGCAATATAATGATTTTTTTAATGAAGTTATGAGCAATCAAAGTTCAAATGCTACTTTTACTTAATCCGCGAGTAACTCAGAAACAAAAAATCGTAGGAACACTATTAAAAAACGATTTTGTAGAGAAAACTTCAATCTTTCACAACAGATAGTCAAAGATTTTCTCGATTTTTTGGGGAGGACGTAATAGACCTATAAAGTGAAAATAAATTTTTTCATTTTTTTCAGCTGGTAGTTTTCTACATGTAAAAATTATCAAACTCACATAAACTCAAAAAATACAGTGACCTTTTGAAAGTAAAGATTTCAATCTCTTTAAAACTCTTCTTTTAAATTCAAATTTCGTTCATTTTTTAACGAAGTTACAACTACTCTTAATAGCAATACAAAAAAACCGACATTTTTTTTGCACCAATCTAATATAAATAGTTTGTTGATTGACGTTTCGGCCTAGATTAGGCCATCTTCAGTATAGTAGCAATATTAATTACAGAAGAAAAGAAGAAAAAAAAACCTCAAGTTTTTCCTATTTTGTCCTCGCTTATTACAAATTAGTTGAATAATAAATTTATCGCAGTCTATTACAAGATTAAAGATTAGAACTTTTTTGCTTGTGTGTACAACAAAACTATTTATATCATATCTGTATTATTATTCGCCACTAAAATCGTGCGAGTGTGGTTCAATACCTTTTCATTACTATTGTTTTTATATTTACAGAATTTAATACTTTTTTTGTACCAATAAAACATTTGCACGGATATCAATCTTTGTGAGCATTGATCGAGTTAAGCATTTCAATTTTGTAAAATATAAATTGTGTTTTATAATAGTTTAACAATGCAATTTGTTATAATGTTCCAGATATATCAAATAATTTAAGCATCTGGAAAAAGAACACATTGTTTAATGATTATGATATAATTTGCATAAAGTAATTTGTGATTATTAAATAACATTTATTGGATTATCCGTAATAATAATAATAATTTGTGTATCGCTACAGAGGTGTGTGTTTTTAGATGTTCCAGTTTTAACGAATCGATCGATGCAAAATTTTCATGTTAATAGATGCGTTGGATCAAATGGCTCATAACCGAAGTTAAATCCGTGAAATCGATCTCATCCGTTTTATGTGCTCTATATGTCGCGTACAATGACTGCGTTCAGCAGAGAAAGCAGCTTTGCAACTGCTGTAAAATTCTTCAGTACGATTGGTTTATACATTTAAATCCAGCGAGTAACTAAGGGCAAGACTAATCACATTAAAGAATTTTACAACAGTTGCAAAGTTGCTTTCTCTGCTGAACGTAGCCAATGATCCGTAATATTTTAAATTCTTAAAAACCCATATTATGGCTGATATTTCATCTTTTAGATGCACTATAATGTTATATAACTTCGTATCATTTGTCATTTAGACATTTTTAGACACATCCTTTTTTTGTATTTATTCACGAATGTTTATCTCGTGACAATATAAATCTATTATAACATTATTAAACAGAAATTTTGTATTATAATTAGTATCTTAAACAGTACAGTATATAGACAGACTTTATCCAAGAATATTATGTGACGCAAACTCTTAATTGTATACTTTGAGAATGAAGTCTTAAATTAAAAATTTCTCCTAAGAGTTACAGTCTACGTACAAATATTTGAAGGACAACATTTCATCGGAGCAAAATATCCACGGTGTTTGATTAATATAAACTCTTCAATTTATTATTATCTAATAGCTTTGTAGAAATCGATTAGTGAAACCATCAGCAAAAATGTTTTGATAAAAGTAATAAGATAACACAAAATGACATTGTTTTTGTTTTTAATTCAATCTTTAATATCTGTAATAAAAGCTTTACTTTATCCGGCAGTTTTGGAAAGCTCTGTGTCAAATTAATTCAGATTACATTGCTAACATATCAAATGTGTCGAATTAATGCCCTACATTCACAGGATGACCGTGACTAAACTGTTAGCCGTAAACATATCGGTTAGCGTCATTAATGCTCAACGCGTGTACGCATATGCGTTTGCCGTAGCAACTTCGGTCTAATCAACATCGAGCGTGAGGAAAGAGCGGAAGGGCGAAGAGGGTGAACGAGCAACAGCGAGCGCCACCGGCAACTGGGTCAATACTGCCACTCCTGTTCTACGTTCGCTTCCACCTCTAGCCACTTCGCTTTCTCTTACCTCACCATTCTTGCGAATGCGAAAGTATGGATACGATAATGATTAAGTAGATATGGACACGATAATAAATGTGTGCATGTGAAATTATACGATGAACTAAAATCTGTGTCATTGGAGATTGAGGGTTGCGGATTGAAGATTTAATCAGAAATGAAATGGATTACGATTAAAATTATTTGGCTGGTCGAATTCTAATCTTTAATTCGCAATCTTTAATCTTCAACGCGTAGTGTAATACGAACTCAAGCGTATTTATCGCGAATTTTGAACAGGATTTATTATTAGAAATACTTGTTGCTGGAACAAAAATTAGAATTATTAAACGTACTTTTGCAGCCAAAATTAACTCCTTAATTGTAATAATTAAAAATCTTTCTTCACTATGATAAATATAATTAATAACAAACGAAATAAAAATGCGATTATGATGTACCCTTTCGATTTTTCATATTAACCATGAAATATAATAAACTGAGAGAGATGTCATAAGTTACAAAGAGAAGCTTAATGGGTTATTTATGTAATTTTTATTAGCTTTCATGGTATATTTTATAATATATTTTTCAACTGATAGTCATACAAGGTTTGTAGCTAAAAGGTTTAAGAAAGAGGATATGAGAAAAGAAATGATGTTGGAAATTTAAACGTTGAAAGCAGACTAGTAGCCGCATGTATCACACATGTGATGTAGTGTAATATTTTATATTTCAGCTCATAAAAGACCATATCCTACGTACGAAATGTAAAATATCACAATAAATCATGATTATACATGACTCACATTATGTCTACTTTCAATAATATAATAAATATATCATCGAATTAATTTGTGAATAGTTTTGTATTATAAAACAAATAGTTTTGGATAGAAAATTTGGAAATTTTTATAATTATTTTTTAATCGGGTACAAATCGCAAGGATATTTGGAAGCATGAGAAAAATGGAAGCAAACATAAAGTAGAGCGATTCTAAATTTAAAAAATACTAAGTTTTAATAAATATTTGTTTGAATAGTTCTAAGTAAATATTTACTAAATGTAAACATATATTTTTTTATATAAAAATAATTAATTTTTTATTTAATTATAATTTTTTTAGTAAATATTTATATCGTATTATTAAATGTTTACTTATTGTTAATACTATTCAAAGAAATATGTATTGAGATTTAATAATTTTTTTCAGTGTACGATTGGACAAAAGTAAATTTGAAAATCTAATGATCTTCTGCTTCACAAATTCCTCGACGTATTTGAGGAAACCAAGGGAGGATTTTACGCAATTAAAATAATTGTAAGAAACGCTGGAAAAGAAACGAAACAACCGTAAGGTTCTCCCGAATAGTCGTCTCAAAATCTCAGCATCTCGCGGCGAAATTGCGGTAGTCGTCGAGAGGAAACCGACGCTCCTCCATCATGAACAGGATGCACGTAATACTTTCTCAGGGTGTGTAACCCAGACGCCGCGACGATGAAAAACGGAAGAGCCGCGGGTGTAAAGGGGTTGCAAGAAGGGTGAGACGCCACCGGCGTTTCTTGGATAAAATTCAAGGAAGAGGAAGCGTAAGTGACTAGCCAAGCGAGACTTTCGTGTTATATTGTCTTCGGGTTCTTAGCTACGTGAAGGAAACCGTAGTATTCCGCTTCCGGTCTTCGGTCATGATATTCGACATATTTTGACGTTTTTGACTGTTTATTGCAGTGAAACGAGAAATTTCGTTCCGATATCCATGCTTCATTGAGAACCGAGTGACCCAAAAACGTCGAAACTGAATTTAAAGCGTTATACGAGTGACGGAACTTTTCGAAAAGCAAAAATGATAGTTGAAATTATGAGATTCACTTGAAATGTTTATGAACTATAATAAAAATGATCCTTTATTGCATTCCAATATTTTGATCATTAATCATAGTTTATGATAAAAGAAATTTAAATATATTTCAGTTGCTTTGCGCTTTTCATGCAAAATTTCTTTTTCGTACACATTGTGCGTTGTCATGTTGATGCATTTATCTGTAACTCTACAACTGTTCAACACAAATGACTGTTCTTAAAAGCACGTTATTTGCGTTTGAGTACTTATCCAACGGAAAGCAGACAAATTCCGTTACTTACTGTTAATGCAGTGCAAGAGGATTTCTTGAAAGCGACGAGTAATCTTTATCACCTTACCCATGTCGTCGCTTCTTTTTTTTCTAGTTGTTAACGGATTACCTAGAGCTTCTATGAGAAATGTGAATAAGCGAGTCGCCATGAATAAATATTTATGGAAGACAAATCTGAGCTGCACTCGCTTACTAATTAATATTACTTGGTCGTAATTATACTTTAACATTTAACGACCTGTGCGTTTTAAAGAAAAGCGGGTTTTACCTATTTAAAAAAAAAAAGCGCTGGGAAATTTATTTTTGTACGCCATCATATTTTTTCATACTCCTTTTCAACTGGTTAAATATTGGTATCGAACATGAAATATTGAAACTGTTTATCCAATAAAATATGACATAACATTTTCCACGTCCTAAATTATATTGTTGTTGAAAAAATTATTCTTTCCGATTTATGTGTTTTTAAAAGTTGTCGAGTTTAATAGTTCGATTTTGTTTCACAAACACAAGAAAATGATCTAATATTATCGATAAATCTATAAATACAAATTCTATAAATATAGAAACGATTTTCTTTTTTAAAATATTACGATTCTCTTTTTAGAAATACCGTTGTAAAATTAATAGGAAGTTCTTTTAATATTTATAAATGACGGAAACTCAGCTAAGCCTTACAAATTTCTAATAAAGATTGCCAGTCTTTGTTAGAAACTTCATTCTTTATCCTTAATGCGAAAGATAGATAAAGCATATTTTCAATGTAAAATAATTTGAAGTAACAGATACTTTCCGTTATTTTCTATTTCGACGTATTGGAAAACCAAAAATGACAAGATAAAGAATCCGTCTATCTCGACGCTTTAAAACTGGAGCGCTTGTGGTATCGAGAGGGCGGGCCAAGTTTCGAAACTTGATGCGACGTGAGACGTTGAACAAACTTCTTTAAGGTTTCGTTCTTGCGTGCAACACGAATATATATAAAGATATCAGATTTCTGCATGAAGTATAGACGGGCACTTTGCAATACACGAAGCCAATGCACGCCCAGCTAGGTTACAAAAAACGCGATGCATGATGCACGTGAAATTCTTCTAATTCATATTCCCGCCGTGATTACGAAATCGCGTTATCTGATATGCCGGCCGAGTAATCGTTAAATACAAGACTTTATACGGCCTACAACCGCGAAGAATGACGGAGCTGCGTTCTATCCGGAATAGTCGCCCCATGCAATTTTACGTCTCGTTGTAAATGCGAAACACGACAAAGCTTGTTGCACGAGAAATGAATAAATCTTCTTTCTTAATGAAGCATTCACATTATTAATCACCTCGCCGCTTTCGAATCGAAAGCGATTGATTACATACACTGAATCCACCGTAAAATGTTTTAATTTTAGCTTTTAAATTTTAGTTTACGCAAAACTTCACATCCGTGAAACTTAACTTTAATTGTTAAATAATTATACGGTGTTACAATAATTACATGACGCGGAGGTAACGTTACAGCGGCAAAATTACAACAGTGAAACGTGGTAAGCACCGTGAACTCGATCATGTAATTCGATACGTTCGACGTCAAAAATTCGAGCAACAAATGCTTTCATGAAAATTACCGAGGGATAAATGAAAATGTTAACGGGTAATTACATTTGGGAATTAAAGGTCACGTAATGAAAGAGAGATCGGTATTATTTTTTTTATGTTATTCCCCAAAACATTCGTCAAGCAGTAGAATATGTGTTGCGCAAACATTGTTATACAGTAATCTCGTTTAAATACAAAGAAATTGATCTATTAATCGGAATTCGTTTTTATAATCGCCAGTTTTTATCGATGGTTACTGCAGATGTCTTTATTAACAAATCGAATTATAATTTCGTGATTTTATGGTAAATTTAATTTATGAGAAATAAATGTCACATCGAATTTTATTTCATTCGTTATCGATGTTCGTTGTCAGCGGAAAATATAAGGGAGTTCTCTTTCATCCATAATTTAAGGTTAGGGTCCCTGATAGCAAAATGTTAATAATTTGCGCGTAAATTGGCAGCAAACTCGATCAGATTTTGATTACAAAACTATTGTCATCTGTGTCCGCATTTGGCTATGGATTTGTCGACAAAGTCTGTTGACATGTTTTGCACATTGCTGACAAAAACAGAGCAGCGAGGGGGTAACCACTTAATGTAATCGTGGGAGAGTCCTTGAAATCATTATAAAATTCATATGAAATCTCTATGTATTATATAATCCGATAATTACATATGTAACTACGAGAAATCATTATATAATATTAAATAAAATCGTATTATATTTTACCAAATTACTTCATATGTAGTGAAAAAAATTATTTGTAATCAGATGAAATCATATGATTACAGATGAAATCATGTAATCTGTGGGACAATATTTCAGCTAGTGGTTACCCCCTCGCCGAGCAGAATCTGCTGCTTCTTTTATAATATTAAGAAATAATTACGTATTGTTAAGATAAGAAAATAATATCTTGACTTTGAATGGAAAACATAAGTTGCTTAATGAAAATATAAATTGCTACACTGAAAGAAAAGATTGACTGCTGCAACAAATTAGATGGTAGAATATGGCATAGCATTTTTAATTGACTGCAGCAGCCAATTTTTGGTTGCATTAGCTAATTGAAATCCTATACTGACATTGCGGATAGGCTAATAATTAGCCTATCCGCAGCCAATTAAAAATGTTATGCCATATTTTACCATCTAATTTGCTGCAGTAGCCAATCTTTTCTTTTAGTGTACTGTTCGACATTAATTCTATTTTAAACTGTTATCATCAACTGCAAAAAGCTTACTTCATAATGAATTGATACGGATTACTTATAGGAAAACTTGTCCATTATTGATGACTAAAAGTGGTAAAAACACAAGAAGTCTTCGAAGCTGCTTAATATTGCACACTTCAGATCTATAAGAACATTCAATTGCTAACTAGTCATATGATACTCGACATATTCTCTTTGAAATACATGATTTGCGTAATATTTTATAGATCAAATGGAAGTAGATGCAATTTATAAGTAATGTCTATTAATTCAATAGACATTCTACGTTTCTCGGTTATAAGATCACTTCTTCTCGATTAGAAAAGCTCTTCTTATTTAGATCGAGCACGTCACCTTTTACCCCGGTTAGAAAATTATTCCTTTTCTGAAGTCATCAGATCTAGGTGTCGAAATACAGGATTTTATAAAATATCATATCTATCGTATTTTCGTTCTTGTTCAATTCTCGTTCTCCGCGAAATGTTAGAACTTCTTGAAAGCTGAGTCTGCATTCTTGACAGTGATTTTATAGCCGGAGACGCCAAAAAATAGTGTACTATTATTATAATATCTAAAATTTTCGTTATTTTAGTGATGATAGTTGAACAATTCATTGCTTTGATGATAGCGTTAAACAATTAATAAATTGATATACTTATATGTATTATATATAAGCAACAAACAAATATGCAGTATAACATTTGTAAGATATATAAATATGCGAAATCTATTTTCGCGAGTTAAACATGATTCGAAACGACTACGACATGCAAATTAATTGGGGCATGTTAACCTCTTCTCTTATACATATGTATACTCAAATAGACGAGCGAAATTAAAATATTCGTAAATATTGACAACACGCTAACTACTGATATTTACCGAATATTCGACATGTTGCGAAGTTGTTGCAATTCTCGAGCACACACATACAGTGGCCTCACAATTCTCTCACAAAATTAAATCTATAGAATTTAATCTTGAACTTTCGCGTGTTAAAGCAATCATTAATCGATATAAGTAACCACCGTTATTAAACGGTCTCTTGAGAAATAAAGTGGTATCTCGTGAAAGATAATTTAAAAGAACTACGCGAATCATTAATTATTCTTTAAGATAAAAATAATTTTATGTTTCTATATGATTTGTGGTCATTTTCTTTTTTTATAATAATTACATGTTTTATTCTCTCAATAAAAATGCAAAATGTTCTTTAAATTTCTAAAATATAAATTATAGGACTTAAATTTATAGAGAATTTAAAAATAGTTTATTAATGTTTATTATTGTTTGGATAAATATGCTACAAACGATTCATGGATTACAAATTATAATATTTTAGATGCGGCGTATTTAATACAATATCGAAGAAATGTGATGATCTATATCTTCAGTTATTTAAATCTAGAATGCAAGACTGGTCCGAGACATCGAAGTAAAGCTCGTGTCAGTTACAATCGTCCGCGGAATAAATCTTCGTTATGCGAAGTCTTTTGAAGCAAGCTTATCTCTTCTTTAAGTCTATTCTGGTTTCCACTTGCATACTTCTCACATCCGTAAATACAGGGAAATTTTAGAAACCCCGGAAAGTTTTTAAGTTACGGAGTGTCGTGAACAGTAAAGTATACTCGACTAAAAGAAAATGCAATATGTGAAGAGTTTGCTCTTCGCGAGTCTCTTTTATGAATTTAAATGTGCATATACCATGTATGAAAAATGTTAAAGTGTCTACGTTCTCTTTAATCTATTAATTGTTTAAAAAATATAAAATATCGATATACAAAGTTGTAAAATATTTCCTTGCGATAAAGGAATTTATGCAATGCGTATTTTTTTCTTTTTTTTTAATGGAGGCAAGTATTTTTTGAAACGTTCGGCATAATAAAAATTTAGTGATTTTATTCCTTCTTTTATTCTTCTGCAGTTGTAATTATATTCAGAGAATGAATTTTTTATTTTGAGCAAATGGGTAAGTTGGTAAATAATTTCTATATAGCACATAATATTGTTCCATTGTTAGAGAAGAATGCGCTCTTCGGATAAAAATAATTGCAATCCCGATGAATTATGCATAATCCGCGGTGATAAAGTAAAGAAACTGTGATATAATATTATACAATCAAAGAGATCCGGTAAGAAAATAACAAAGCTAACATAAAAATGATCGTTAAAGTGTTATATGTGAAATAATAAACCCCCAACATTAAATGTAGAATGTGCCTAGAATGTTACTAGTCAGCAAAATGTAATATAAAAATGTTTCTTTTTGCAAAATGTGCTAGTATTACTAACCAACAGAATGTAATATGAATTTTTCTTGTATTTAAATACGTAATTTCTTGAAATTATCTTAACGTAATTTGCGGAAACTTTCGGGCATATGTACACAAATATGCACGCACGAAAGTAAAATATTCTACAAAGTTAAGAGATATTGCAAGCCAGATTTATAATAGTTACTTACAACTCGACACGAGAGTTTATTCGCGGTAATTTTTTAAGTGCACTTTAGCTTTATGTATATACTCTTGCATCTTAAAATACTGTTTGCTCATAAGCATGAGAAGTTGTTGAATATATCAAGGTAAGCTTAAAGGTTTATTGCACTTTTGTAATTATAATTACAGAAATAAGACTGCCAACATTTTAAAGCGAAAAATAAGTATATAGATAAAATAAGTATATAGATAAAAATAAGTATAGAGATAAAATATTTGAAATAAATATTTCTAAATTGAAAAATGTCTCATAAATTTTTAGTTTCTGAATATTTATGCCTACATATTTATTTAAGCAATAAATATAATCACATCTATATAAAATGTTATACGGTTAATCTAATCACATTTATGTAAAATCCAAAGTAGTTTGCTGCAGGAAATGCGAAATAAAACCACTGACAGTGGTTAGATATAGGTAGATAAAACTCTGCATCTTTCACTTTATGTTAATTTTATGTACTTGTATTTTACGTTTATTTCAATCTTTTGCTTTATTTCTCTTATATACATTGATCTACATATAATAGATTTTTTACAGCAAATATTTTTTATTGATTATAATTTTATCGATTATGCTGAAGATATAAAGAAAGATTTTTTTAGTGCTTTCTTAATTGCATTACGTATAAGAAAATTTATTTACTTATATGTTCGGATATAAAAAACAATACGTACAAAGTTAAAATCTCTTCAGACATAAGTTCCTCCCTATCGCGAGGATTATGTTTTTTTAAGACGAAGAATATTTAACTGGATATATTACTGGTCGAAACAGAAGTATATGTATAATATGAGGGGTATCGTAGGGACGCGGTGCGGACTCACATCCTAAAGCGTCATGTTGCTTAAAGGTCCTTAGCCTTGCATTTTGCTGTCAATATCATCGTGAGGATAGAGGGATCATGTTCACTAAGTAGGTTATCCGAGCCTAGTGACGAAACACAGGACAATGCTTCAACGTGATGCCTGCATTTCGCAAGTACCATTAATTGCTTGCTAAACTATGTTACACAAAGTCTGCCTAAATATCCATATCGTAGCGATGCTTTCCAGAAATGAAAAGAAAGTGAAAATAAAAAATCAGTTTATTACACACATGATAAACTCAAAATATGTATACTTATAAAAATAGTTATCTTAAATTTTCATATTTTATTTTCATTTTTTTATTGTAATTATATTTCAATATTTATCATAGTTAATAGTATCTCAATATTTACAATAAGAATCTCATTTTTAGACCATATATGTGAGAACACAACTGATAAACTAGAAGCCTATACCGATCGAAGCTAGATCTTTTTAATGCTTTAAATAATTTTTAATGTGAATTATATACATGCTATAACTTGCATATATATCATATTTATTCTTCAAACTGCCGAATTTGGTTTTCCGGACTTATAAACGCAATTAAACTACTGGAATAATACGAATTAAATTAATTGACAATTTTGATGCACGGCATCATATTAGCAAGACGTTAATGTGCTGAAACTGTAAATAAAAAGATCTAACTCCGACCGGTATAGGCTTCTAGTTTATCGATTGTGATCTCAATATTTATTATATTTTTATAATATAAAAATTTGCTATTTTAATTATATCATCAAACGGTATTTTGATAATATTTCGGTATATTTTGATAATAAGTCATTTGTTGCATGGCTCTAGTGTTTATTTTTGTGTTATATGGCGCGCCATTGTGTACTCAAACTTGCTGTATCATTCGCACGGTCGACAACTATTATTACCCGGCAACACTCGAACCAGCAGGTAGAGATGCGAGTTGCTTCGCTTAACAATCCCTCGAAACATGATCATTCTGTACTAGCAATTAGTGATTATCAAACAGTATGATCAAGTTTCCCAATTAACATTTTGTTGCATCGAGTATTTATCGATGCAAATATGTTGTTAAATCCAAAAATTTCATCCAAGAATATAAAAAGGATTATAACAAATACAAAATAAAACAATCATTATTACTTTTAATTTAACTTTCATACATTTTTCAGAACGATAAATTGATTTTTCTATGTTGCTATAAAAATATTTTGAATGCTTGTCTTTAAAATGATAAATTGCGGAGATCACTTCTTCATCATTCAACCTAATTCCGACTTATGCCTAAATTCTAAGCAGAATCGTAAGACTCGTAACATGTTTCTATAAGACTTGTAAGAATTTTTAAGTACTTATACCTTTATACAATATTTTTTCAAACAGCTCCTTACTAGCCATATAATTTACAAGAAATCGTAGATATTTACGAATAATCGTACGTCTTACGATACATACTCATAAAATTAGAATACTAGTCATAAGTTCTTACAAGTTTTACGAGAACACATTACGAGTCTTACGATTCTGCTTAGAATTGACTCATTACATAGAAATCCGATTTACGTGGAAAAAATTTAGTAACCTCTGCAATATAATTAAACTACTTTAAGAACAAAAATTCAGAACAATTTTCTAGTGATTAAAATAATGTATTGAAGTATAGAGGATGATTATATTAAGTATATTGAAAAATAAAAATAATTATTTTATTTTATTGTCTTTTTTGTATTCTTATAGGTAATGCAACATAGTAAACTTTTAGACTCTTCTCTCTCTCTCTCTCTTTACTATATTGCACAAGTTGTATGAAGTATAAGGAAAATGAGTAGAGAGAGAGAAATTATATAGTTTTTCCATATTGAGATTCAATAATACAAAGTGATACAGATGATCAATTGCTGAAAAGATATAAATAATGGAAAATATCCATAGACATTTTTATTTTTTTACTGATGCATATATTTTGTGTGCTTTGTGCGTTTGCATGTATTTTAATTGTATATTCTTGAAAGGTTATCCCGTTATTCTTTAAGATGCGACAAATATGTCAAAGTGATTATTGATATCAACGATTATCTGTTCATGATTTATTAATTCCCCGATTGTAATTCCTATATATATAGACCAAAGTAATACATATTTATCGAAGCAGACGTGATTTATGTAAAGCAAAAATTGGAGCGTTAGCGGATTTAACAATAAATTATCATTTCATTATTCAGTGTTAATAGACATGCATTTCTTAAACGATACTGGTTTTCAAATTGCTATTTTCTACTAAGCGTGTTTTTCAATATAAGTAAATTGCTCAATAAATTAAGATTACGAAATAATATATGAATTGCCAAGTCAAATTTACGAAACAAAGAGCGAAATATTTGATAATAGCTATTTTAACAAAGTTATTTTGAAAAGCAATATGAAGAACATACGTACGTATGTATATTCAGTGTTTATTTTACATATTATATTAACTCTCCGGAGGTGACATGAGTCCATTAAACCCACTCAATTATGAATTTCTTTGTCAGAAATATTAAACAGTTCAATTTTCTTTATGTTATATCTGCAAATTTAGGTTATTTTTGTTAAAATGTACTTAACATTCATTCTTAATTCTTATACAAGTATGTCATTTTGATAGCAGCGCTAATCACTCCGTTTTCTCTTGAAATGTGATTCCAAAGATTATTACATTTTATGATTATTGCAACATGTGATCATTTGCTTATTCGATCAATAATTCATAAACATGGTGACGATTTTTTATTAAGGTAAATATTTCGCACAATACAACACATCAAGCATAAATTCGATCTCATTAAAGTAACGGAGAATTATCATACATGGAGATAGATATTTTATGTCGTAAGTTTTAACTTCTAGAGTGCCGTACATGGTGTTGAGCAATAGTCGTATTTTAATAATTATCACGCACATTGTTTTTTTACGTTTACATGAATGTTGTACAACGATTTCTGTTAACTTAAAAGGAAGAGAAGACCGATAACTCTGTTGTTATTCACCGCTTACGATCGGCGAGTCACGCAACGTATTCAATTTTATGTACTTTGAAGTAATGGATGTACAAAAGCTATTCGATATAATGTTTAGACACATTTATACAATATTTAGGCACATAAATGTACCATTTTAATAACAATATAAAAGTTACGGTTAAATGTAATATTATATAAATTCGTTAATGGATAGCTTACAATAGATTAAGTTGAATAATTTTGGAGCACAATGTTCCAAATAATAATTTTTTTAACAACGCTTAAGTTAAAATACATTTTGTATCGCAATATTAAAATATGTTTCTTTATTATTATTAATAAATTGAGAGCGCGTAGAATAACAAATGAATCGAGAGTCGAACAATTCAAGTAGAGAACCGTATAATTTATTATATGAGGTTTATTAATAATATTTGGTAACTTTTTTTTTGTAACCAAATTACACATTGCATATAATTAATAAAAATTGAAAGTATTCAGAAAAATTCTATTGTAAAACTTTTATACGTAATAATTATTTTATATAATTTTTATTTATTCTCTCTCTTATTACTAAATTCAGAGCGTAGAGTAACAAATGAATCGAGTCGAACAATCAAAGTAGAACCGTGTATAATTTATTACGAGGTTTATTAACAATATTTGGTAACTTTTGTAACGAGAGAGAGAGAGAGAGAGAAATTACATATAATTAAAATTGGAGAAGTGTCCAGAAAAATTTTATTTTAAAACTTTTATGTATAGTAATAATTATTTTACTAGCAACACTTGAATTCGATATCTAACGTAACTTTTATAATTAGGTATATATCAATTCAAATAGGATTTGTCTATTACTTATAAATTAGAGCACAAAACAATGCGAAGCATCGGATCGATTGAATTGGAGTAACGATAAATCCTTATGCATTAATTATTTATATATGGGACGTTCCACGTCAATCGGATCACCTCCCTGTCCAAAATTTGACTCAACATAAAAAAACGTGCGAGGGCTCAAATTATTCGTCTTTACTAGTACTTTCGCATGAAAGGAAATAAGCAGGAAAATCGACAAAATTCACTGTCTCGATTTTCGATTAAAGAGTTTAAATGTTTCGGAAAACATTTTTTATAAAAACAATTTAGTATCCTCACTCATTCAGAAATAAATCACCGTATTCAGTTTCCGAGGAGAAACAGGATGGCAACCAAAAGACGGGAATTAATCGGAAAATTGACCGAAAACCGGCACCAAAACTTCAAAAAACATAATTAAAGTAGAGGAGTCGTGTATGATTGAGGAAAAAATTGTTGGAGACTGATAAATTTTCCATTATGATGCACTGTTATTTTAACAAGCAGACCATACACAGAGTTGTCATTATGATAAACGAAATTATTTGAACATCTCAGTCGTAAGTTATATAAGATTATGATAAGTAATCAAATCAATGATACTTTCTTATGTCCCCCTCCGAACCATACAACTTTTGTTTGAATATTTTTCCGTATCTACCATAGTTTTTGAGAAATGTTAATGCATTATTTAAAATGGGACACCCTATATAACACATCCTTAATTACACAAAGAGCTCACAAATGTTTATCCGAGCTGTATAAATATATATTATTTATATATATTATTTATGTTGTTCGATAATGTAAAAATAAGGAGATATTAATGATGTTATTTAACCAATTATTAATTTTGAAGTATAAATAATTACATTTTCAAATTTAAAAGGATAAAATAAATTTTTTAATTTATTTATTTTTCATAATAAATAAAAATTGAAACAAGATATTTATGCGTTGTGTGTTCATGCAAAAATAAATAGTTATCTCCAAATAAGGGACAGGTTATTGAAATAATCAATTGTATTGCTTGGATTGACATTCGCTTAAATGAATAAAATATGAAGAAATATGAGAAATGAAGTGACATAATTGTGCGAAAAGTATGTCTCTTTTGAATTTTATATTCAATTTATTATCCAATTTGAATTTTTTACTTTTTAAAGTAGGACAAAATAAAATTGAGCAATGACATTACAATATATTTGATATCATTTTTATTATCATATTCTGCAGATAACGTTACATATGTTATAGAGAGGCTTTAAATGAATTGGTTTACTCTCCTAACAATTTTAATTAATTAATTTCTGATCGAATTATAAAGTTCAATACTTAGCATTCACGAGATATATTTGAATCTTTTTTAATTAGAGCAACATTTAAAATTTTCAGAAGATTAAATATTTATAATTCTGAGTTAAATAAAAGTCGCACGTGTCACAAAATAATGCAAATTTATTTAATTAATATGCTCGTGCATTTTAACACAATTTGTACTCATAATAACTTCGGGCAATTAATGCAATTTGTGCGAGTTTATTTTTTTCAATTGATTGATTATTTATTGTTGTACTGTGATCGATGTACGTAAGCGTAGAATAATAAATCACGTATAACGTTATCTGTCGACAGTAATTAACCAGCAATAAAAGAAATTTTTCTCCTGTATCGATCAAGTTGCAATGTATCATAATGTACATATATGGCCAAATCAACAAAGATATAGATTTGGTTTCAAATTTCGAAGATTCTACGCAACGTATATCACATGTGAAGAATTTATGCAAGATAGCCATCATTCTGGCTACAATGAATACACTATATATAATTCCATATTATACCTATTATATATAATCCCGTTAAATAATTACTAAGTTTAAAATGTGCAATATTTGTTACATGGACTTTGTAAGGAAGAGACAATGAAATGGACAATGAAATGGACAAATGAAACGTTTTTTCTATGTTTTTTTATGTTTTTGGCCTCGTCGTAAAAAGACATTATTACTCTTGCATCAGATGAACGTTAACGAATATATTCGTATCATCTGAATGACGATCTTTGTCATAGAAAATTATTTTCACAAAGTCGCGCCCTGTTAAAAATTAAAGGCTTCTTGCAGATAGTCAGAATTAAATCTAGATTTAATCTTAGATAAAATCCGAAATCTTAAAAGCATTAATTTTAGCAACGAATTGACGTCAATCATACAATTTTTAAAATCAAAATTAATTAATATATTGCGAGAGAAGTTTTTATTTTCAGTAAATATTCTAATTTTTTGTAAAATTTAATATTATAAAATCATATTTTGAGTATTACAGAATATAGACTAGAGAATATTTAACAGAAATTCGAAAACCGATGTTATCAACAATTTTAAATAAAAAGCGGAATATTTTATTTCATTTTTTTCAATTGAACACATTTGCAATTTTTATTGCAAATATTTAACATTATGTTAAATATTTGCCAAACGAATTTAGATACTACATTGATTTCACGATAAATATTTGTTATATGACATTGCGAAATGTCACCGCGTTCTTTTCATGTTCTTGAGTAATCTTGAGTGCGATCGTTTTACCGTGATAAAAGAAATCGTATCGCTGACCCGTTCGTTAAGTGGATATTAATGAATACGTTTGTACCGAGAAGTTATGATGATTTGTGCATGGAGAATTATTTTTTATTGATTTGATGTACCCATTTAAAATCAAGGATCCATTGCAGAGTCAGAATTATAAATTCAGATTTTATTGAATTAAACTCGAATTCCGAGAAGCACTAATTATATATTATAATTATATATATTATAATGAATTGAAACCAATTTTTAGAGTCACGAAATTAGTTAGTTATGGGAGAACATTTCACGAAATTAATTAGTTACAAGAGAAGATTTTATTCTTTTCAATATTCTCTTATTAATGCTAATATTAGTATTTTCTCTTATTAAGAATAAAAAAACAATAATGAAATAAATATGAATGTAATAATTGTTCTATAGAAATCTTTCTTCATAACTAGAAGAAAGATTTAAAGATGGAATAAAAGATAAAAAAATGAAATAAAGAAAGATGAAAAAAGATAGAAAATGAAAATTACCAAAAGAAAATAATTATGTAAACGGGTATATTTCATTTATACATTTCCGTGCAGTATGTGTACATTTCTGTATATCAAAGTGATTATTGGATGAAAACAAACTCTATACGATATCGCTAGTTCGCTTTTGTTTGCTTACAATTTGAAAACTGTTGACTAGATATTTTCATATCTCAATTTTCGTTTTAAATAATCTCTATTAAAGAGTATTATATCATGGCAAGATGTTTTGTAAGATGTCTTTTATTTTGTACAAATTATTGTGCAATAAATAGAATAAATCATGTATACGTTTTACGTCTACTTGTATATTCTACATTTTTCTGTATATTTTTAACAAGCTGTAAAATTAAAAAATAACGATTTCTTCGTTATGCCGAAATACGAAGCAATCTAAACAATACTTTTAGGCAGATAATTAAATCATTGATAATGCTACGCATTGCGTGATTTCTCTTTCAGTTCTCAATCTCAACGTTAGTATCTCTGTGATTTATTTAGGTCAACAATGATTGATAAATTACTTTCATAGAGTAGATAATAATTTATAGTCTAACTTTAACATGTTATATGTTAAAGATTAATTAAGAAAGAGAATGTTTCCTAAATACGTTATCAATAATATATTTATGCGTTTGTACTTAATTATTAAATTAACGGATTGTTTTTTCAGACTGTTATTATTAAACTATTATAAAATGAAGTGAAGTGAAATTAAAATTGGCTTTGAACAAAAAGTTGAAATTTCCTTATTTAATTAGCGAATTAGGTCTTTTTATTTAATTAACGAATTGCTGAATTGTAACATTTGAATAAATATAGTTAAGAACTCTTATTACTTTAAGTGAGACATCGAGATTGCATAATTTAATTGTAATGAAATCCATATAAACAATTAACTTGAATATCTTACATTTACGAAGAAGGGAAATTAGCACCGTGAATTTTCTTGAGATCACTTCGCAACAGAATCTGATCAATCGGATTTGATCAGCACACGAAATGCAAGCCGAAGGTGAGCAGAATCGAAATCAGAGTGCAGCTTGCTATCTTCACGGTACAAATGTAATACGATAACGTATCATGGTTGTCTTTTGCCCCGTTTTCCGATAGCTAAACTTAGCGGATCGGTTATAATGGATATAGAGCACGAAGAGCGTTAGCCATTTACAGTGGCCACACGAAAACAGTAATAAAGCGTTATTCTTAGATCGTACGTAGTTATATGTGTGTTGAGGAAAAATAATTTAATTAAAAATTTTCGCGTAATAATGTTCACTAAAAATATGCAGCATGATCCATTTTACTCTAGTAACCTTCTAAGGACTGAAGCTTTTTGACAAAGTAACTTATTTTGTTTATCTTTAGATAAAGATTTTGTTTTCTAAGGAATTATTGAATTTGTTTCTGACCTCAGAATTCTAAAATTAACAATTAGAAAAAATAATCTGATGGTAAAACTCAATTTTAAAAGATTCTTGGTATCTCTGAGTTTGACTAAAAATGTCGAATTTCAAAAGTATAATAACCTCCATAAAGGAGGCTGTAGGGTCAGAGAGCTCGTAATCAAAATTTAAAAATCAATTTGAAAATCAGATATTATCCAAGTAGCAAGATGAACATCAAATGACATTTTAATAACATCTTAATAACATTTTTAAAACAATAAGACGCTATTAAAACATTTTTTGTAGCACTGATATAAATAAAATGAAACTAAAAGCTTGATTTTACTTTGCAATTAAAAATTTCCTAAAACTACACTGTTAAATAATTTATAGTGTAAAATTTAATTTGATTTAAATTACCACTGTTCCTACTCAATATATCATTATTTTATCATATAGTAATAAAAACAATGGATAAATTTGACCTTATATAGTGTCAAATTAACATTATATTATAGTGTCAAATTTATCTAATATTTTAGTATAAAATAAGGATAAATTGAATAGAAGCAGTGGATTTAAATTTAACACTATAGATTTAATAGTGTAAGTTTTATGATGATCGCGTTAAATTTCTGTCCGCTATATTGAATCTATCATTTTTTATTTTGAACCTCAAATTCGAATAAAACATCAAATTCCTTATAGGCAAAGTTTTATACTAACCGAGCGAGCAATTTATAAACTAAAAGGGAGTGACCCTAAATGAGGTCAACAGTCCACAAAGAGTTAAATAAGCCGTGAGTTAAATATTAGTGACTGAATTATAATGAATATTAAAATGTGTGTTTTAGCTATAAAAAACTATTAAAATTATGACTTTTATTTTATGAAGAAATTAAATATATACTCTTGGACTTATTATAATTTACGTCTGCTTCATACAGCTTTTTGAAACTGCAACATTTTAGTTCTGTGTCATTCTCTGATTTTCATTTCTGGTTAGTATAAAAAAATTACACAAATAGTAGACGTTCCTACGCGTCAACTTTCAGACTTAGAGAATTTTTTAAATAAACATTCATAAAACGGTAGAAAAAAACCGAGTTCATTAAGAAGCAAAATTTAGAAATAAAAGATGTACTTGAGAGTCTCATTACTTTTTACCGTTGAAAGTTTTGCAAATTACAAAATTAAAAACATTTTTGTTGTTTTTCTAAGAGATACAACAGTACATTTTTACGTTTTTTTTAAAGTGGTGCGTTTTCTTTGCTCAGAAAACCTGTACTCGCGTATATTTACATGTGTCAAATCGAAACAACAGAAGAAAAAAATGAGATAAAGAGGTTCAACCTTTCCGCAATGTTATTTATTCTAATAAAATATATTTTACGCGCAGCTCGCACAGTTACGAGGCGTTTCATAAGAAGATTTTAACGGTGACGCCCATCTACGTAAAAGGAAATGTCGGCGACCTGAGTAATAGGTGGGTCCTATAGAGAGGATGTTAGTATCCTGATAATAGTCCTCACCGCAAAATAAAAGACCACGTAACGATCGGGTTTAGTGTGGTAAACGGGGAGACATACAGGACCTTTCGCATTTCCGTCGCCCTGTCGTTGCTTTCCGTCGTAAAACACGACGCGGAATGATACGTCGTTTCACAAAATGAGAAAAAATCTAGCTTAAAACGTGCGTAGCGCGGGGAAATATGAAACCCAATCGTTGCGAGTGCGAAAGACGGTTCACGTTTCCGTCATGACATATCCGTCCGCGCTTCGTCAGCGCTTAATTAGTAATTAAAATACTCTTGTCACTGTTAATTGAAATGCACTGTTATCGTCATATTCTGTGTGAAGAGCTTTGAACCGAATGTATTTTTCGACAGTTTCTTTTACGAGCTTTCGGTAGAAACGAATTTTTGTTTGATAAAAGATAATTAATATTTTAAAAAAGAAGTCCGACAATTCTATATCTATTTAACGTACTTATTTTAACATTCTGTTATTATAGTAAACTGTGCACTCGTTATAATGACTGTTTTGCGAGACAAAATATTACAAATTACTCATTCATTACAAATACAATCTCTGTCATCGTAAAATTTTACGTTCATATTCGTTAATCATGAATCATCTATGAGGTATTGTATACGCAATTCTATTGACATTCAAAATATTGGTGATAATGGTTAATTGACATTTCTAATCTGCTTTTATCATTCGTTTGAAATAATTATTAAACAATAGATGAATGCGTTACGAAAGCAAATATCCACAAATGGTGTAAACAGTGACAATATATGACAATGGTAATAGATATTGGATCAATAGAGTGGGAAGTCTTATTTACTGCTGTGGGTACGTTACTGGAAACCATCACGATAATTAGGCGTTAATGTTTATTTAAGTACATATATCAATACAATTTTGCCGAAAACGTATACATAATGTCACAAATATGTGAAACATTTAATGCGTCAATTCAATACACATTCGCAAATGACGCGTTGTTTTTACCGTTTTTACTGCGCTCAGAAAGTAAATCTGAACATATTTCGGCTCTCGAGTACGTGTACAACATTATGTGACTCGAATTACACACTCGGATTATATCTGATTTACTAAAAATATATTTAAAAATTCTTACACACCTCACGAAAGATTCTCACTCTCTTTTACTTTCTTACATTTCTTTAGGAAACGTAGGAAAAGTGTGGCTCTCAAGATACAAAGTACACCGTAAACCCATGCCGCAGTCGATAAATCTCACAAATGTATCCAGAAAGGAATTTGAAAATTGTCGAAAATTCCAAAATAAATCCGAAAATAGCAATTAACAGTTCTGCATAGAATGTTGCAATTAAAAAGATGTTATAGAAAAATTTAGGATAATTTAAGATACTATTCCCACAAAAATTTCATGATATCATATCAAGATATATACATTCCAAGTCGAGTATTTATTTTTTTAAATGCTACAACAAATTTAGACCTTAACAAAAATCTTTTTACATTTAGCGAAATTTTATATTTTCCATAAACTTTGGTAGAAATTTGAATATAGAGCACGCGAATAATTTGGAAATATTTCGCGAAAAGCGTATCCAAACGGGCACAAAATAAAATTCCTTCATAATTCTAATTATTTGTACCAACAAACAATATAAATGATATGCAAAAAAATCCTTTCATGCATCGCACGACGAAAAATTAAAGATTTAATCGAAATTTGCGACAAAATTTCAATGAAAAAAAAAAGCAGGTTCCCCCTTCGTCGTATTTAATTTCCATTCACAAGAACAATACTGTTTGGGTTCAAGTTTTTTTGATTTTCAAACGGTAATACACATTATTATACACTGTATAAAATATGCATACAATGTATATGTGTATATAGAAATATAATTTGTGTAACAGATTTAATTCCTTGTACGAATTCTTCTATCAGCGAACACCGATTCGTAGAGCCATTATCAAATTATCCGTGCGGTTGCAAATCCATTCGATAATAACGCATGTCTAGACATTGCCGTGTAAGTAATTGCGAAAATTTATGTTTAACCTGGTCGTGCTTGCGCACGTAACATTGAATACATTTACAGAATACAGTTACACACGGAAAATACGTTATTATGCTATCACGCGATGAACAAATGTTTGCGACGTTACACAATCGCAGTGTTGCTCGCGTAATAGGTGTGAAAGAATTTTTTTATGTTCGCGTGTCATTGAATAATTTGTTGATTAATGATCAAATAGTCGGGATTCGCGCCCGGCATGTGCAACTATTTGATTCTAATACGATTATTCGGAAACATTCGTGTTTCAAATTAGTAAAATACACATCGCAATTACCAATCTATCAATCGCTAAATGAAATTACAAATTAATAATGCTAGAGATACACGTTGTTCAACGCAGATCCAACTGGCTTATAATATCGTTCGGTTCTTAACTTACTATTGGAAGTTTGCAACAGTACGGTACTAAAATAGAAACGAATATCGCATTAAGCTATCAGCCATTTCTTAGTATTATACAACGTCAACAATTGCAACACTTCGACGAATAGCATTTGCGATTATAAATACTTTACGGACTAAATAAGAGAAAATATTTCCAATTAATTAGGCCGGTTGAAAAAAGCACTTCCTCCGTGTAATATTATTGCTTTTATATTTCGAGCAAATAAGACATTTTTTAAACAAAATGATTTTTACATTTAGAAAATAAGATAAATATTTAAAGTAGTAGAAAGTCATGAGTGATGATTTTGTTACTAATAATACGACAAAATATAATTTTTATATACTATTTTTTGCAAGAAGGTATATTTTAATATTTGAATCAAATTAAAATTGCAACTTCGATCTAAAAAATAAAATAAAATATCATGGGATAAAATTTTCAATTTCTTCTGAATAATTATATGCGTCTTTCGTTTAAATTTAACTTTAATTTTGCAAAATACTGCTAGAAGTGTCTCAGACACTAATTATTTGATTGTAATTGATCGCAAATATTAATTGCAAATACAAACGTAATTAATTGCATTATTCCTATTTAAATTTAAACAATAATTGCCATAAAGTTATAGAAATACATTACCGGCGTTACATATTTAAAAAAATGTACATATTAAATTTCAAGTAAAAAAACTCGGAAATTTTCTTCAACCTTACATCGCATCAAAAACATAATATTACAATGTATGTTTTATAAAGATTGTAACGTGAAAAAAATCTAAAATTTGTGCCGTCGAAGTTAAATGCAGTATAAACTGCTAGAACTTTGTGATAGAAATATTCTGTATCCTGCTACAGTCCAGTTGATTATTGCGACTGGTTGGAATCGAAAATGTCTCTTCTTGGTGAACGCATTTGGTCGTCTCAATTTTTATACGAACGTTAAAAGTTATACTTTTACTTGTACTTCAGATATTTAATATATTTCGTAACTGTGCCAGTATTCTTATTCTATATACGCTATGTTCCTATTTTATTTCATGTAGCTGCAGTAAACATCTTAATGCGCTCAACAGGAAGAGTTTTCAACTATATAAACACTTACCAGTGCATTGCTTTGATCAAAACATAAATTTCTATTCGCCTTAACCAGGCTATGGTTCAACGAGAACTTTCTATTTCCTTAAACCAGCCGAATTATCAACCAAACGATTTCTCTCTCCGTTAAAAATTTATATACTTATCGCGATATGATCGCGATATAAAAATATACTTCTTTCAAATTGCCCGTAAATAGCTATCTGAATACTTGCGCGGTGTATACTATTATTACTTCTAAGTATTCCTTCCCGTCCCGTTTCCAATACTTATTATACCCTTTATTGAGTATTTTATCAGCTTGGTCAACACGTACGAGTCATCTATAATTGCGATCGCCAAATAATTTTCTTTTCGATTAAAATTCTCTATCTTAAAACATTAACAGCTGGCATAATTTATATATCAACAAAGACTTTAAATAATCAAATTTTGAACATGTCTTACAAAACAATATATCCTTATCTTCTTTTTAAAACATTAATCCGTTATTAAATTTAATTTATGATACTATACAATTATCACATACATGTATTACAAATAATTTCTCTTGAAGAAAATTTTTTCGAAAATTGTTTCTTCAAAAAATAATTTTAATATTATTAAAATAATATTATTATAATGTTAAATGTTACAATCAACCAGCTATTAAGGAATTAAGGAGAATCTCTGACATCCTTATTAGAAATACATCACTAAAGAAATATATTACTGTCTTATTATTAAATAAATAATAGTATGATTGCTTAACTGAGCATACTACATGAAAATGATTAGTTTGACACGCGTCCATTTTGACACAAATTACTACTGAATGTCCAATCGTGCTGGACCCACTATATATAGATATATATATTTATCTTACTATAAATATTACTTTTACGATAAGTGTAACCTAACAAGTTAGAAGTAACCGCTAACGCTAATCATGTTTGACTCAGGAAACTGTTATTTTTCGTAATTAAGCCTGCGCTGCTCTCTGACATAGGTATCACGGCTGACTTTTCTCGTTTCGGTAATTTTGCATGCGATTTTATGTTCGGTTGTAGACCTTTCAGGACGTTCTGAAAAAAAAGTCGTAATTATATATTACATCTACAATTCAAATGAAGCCCGCAGCACGATTATGGCTATTACGTGAGATGTATACGATAATAACGCGAGGTAGCTTTTTCATATGCATTATGCATGATTTGCACGCGAATAATTTCAAATTTACCTCTTTAAATGATCCTGGCGTACTTATTATGTAATACAATGCATATCCCGGTATCCAAATCATAGATGAAAGACTCAAACATACACCAACTATTTCTGCCCATGTAGGATATTCGTAGTTGCTGCCATATTTCAATGGTTTATATTGCACGATTTGGAATACGAAGATAAACTGGAAAAGTAAAAAAAGAAATTTTTAATTTTGCTGTAAGTAACATGTTTTACATGCTTTTACATAATGATTTCCATGAATTACACTGTAAAAATGATATGTAAAATTGTATAATTAATATATGTAAAAATTATACATTATAATGGAAATATATAAAATTATGCGCTTTACAAAAATTAATATTTTCATCTCTAATAAAGAAGAATAATTTTATTTAAAAGTTGTAATGGTTACGTATATGTAAATATACATCTTTAATATAGTGAATTTGAAAATACTCACTACAATTGTTGTAATTTCACATGTAATTTTTTTACAGTGTAGACCGCGATCAATTCTCTTTGAAGAAAGTAATAATCTTTATCTGCTGTAAGATATAATTATGTGCAAATGTTATACTTACGAGCATAATCACCGGCGCGAGTACAACCCAGCATATAGACCAGAATTTATTTAATCGAATACCCATCATCTGATGTATGCAGTCACAGAACTTCTGTGCTCCGAAAATCCATGATATTGAGATTGTTTGGAAGAAACAAACCCACAGAATAGACATTCCGCTCGCGGAGTAGAAGTCCATCAATTGAAAAATGTAAATTCCCCCCTGAAACAGACGTAACATTTTAATTTTCTTTTTTTGATAAATTGCTCCTGAAACTTCCAATTGTTCCTCTCGTATTACATATCGAATAGAAATGTGTTTTTAGATACTAACATTCGTAATCATCGGAATTCCCAGAGCGAACATTATCAGGCAGATAGCGATGGTGAATTTGATTCTGTGTGGGCGAAGTGTATCCGGCCAGTAGTCAACCATACCAGTTATGAAAGATTCCACGATGCAAAATTCACTGTCGATACCGAGTATCTGCGTGAAAAACGGAATAATTCATATACCTATAATTCAATATTTAAATAATGACAAATGGAACAATTTTATTTCCTCCATATGCTTAGCCATTGCTCTAAAATCTAAATGCAAATTTAACATGATACGCATTACAATATTATACATTAACATTGATATTTAATAATCCATTAGCTAGTAATATATTTTCTATTATCTACACCAGATCTGTCCAAAACTGAGTTTGCGAATTCAATATCTCTATCATCGTCTTGTTGAGCGAGAAGATAAAAAAAATAGACGCTAAAGCAGCCAATCATTGGGCAGAGCTTTTCGTTTTTTCTTTACTCGCTCAATGAGATGATGGAGAGAAACAAGCGTTTAACTTGCGAGTTAAGTTTGGCCATGCTCTACATGATCAATCTTTATTATTAATCCATCGTGTGTAAAATGATCATATTACAATTTGAGTTATGAAATCAGATAGCAAATTAACATTCTTACAAAAAGAAATTGAACAAAATGATTCGGATAATTATTATATTAATTGATTTTGTAAATTGTAAAATTGTCTATAAAAAATAAAATATAAACGTTACTGCTATATTTGCTTATGCTGATACAACTTTTTGTATAAGTTGGCTAATATTATTACACTGCTCAGAATTTAATTCACTGGATCAAAATTTAAATTTACTACTAAATAATTTGTTTTGAAAGAAGAAAATTTTTTTTAAGCCTCTTAGTTAACTTATTTTAGCTTTGCATAAATCGTTTCTATAGATATTTGACAATTTTTTAAGTAAAAAACGATGTTAAATGACGATCTATAGAGAGAAACTTCCTGCCGAGAGCGATAACGTATTCAAACCCTTTTATAGCGATGTACATGAAAAACATAGACGGCGACAACCGATTCCGTCATTGGAATAACAATTTCTTACGAGTAGCATAACGAAGAATATAATGGCCCACAACGAAGCACCGGGTAGCTTCAAAACGACCTCAGGATACGTGAGGAAGACGAGACCAGGTCCGCTCTTGACAACCTCGGACACCTGCGTTTGCTGTTCTTGGGCGATGTGACCCAGTATCGAAAACGTTACGCAACCGGCCAGAAGACATGTCAGGGTGTTGACTACGCAAGTAATTATTGCGTCTCTGCAAGACAAAACTCCCTTTTTGAAAGACCCCAGCAGCGACGACATCACGTTTAGTGCGTCGTGGTTAAAGACTAGAGCACCTTAAAGCCATAACTACGATTCTCGAATTTAATTTACGAAATAAGACCAACGAAATCTGAAATGGCTAAAGTAACGATATATATGGATTGTTCGAGCCACTTGGAATTGCGAGATCAAATTAAGTTGGATTACGGAAACGTATGCTCTTATCATCTTTTCTTTTTCTTTTCTTTTTCTTCATATATTGGTGCCTCGAAATTCTGACGAAAAATTGATGAAAATTGATCAGATAAGCAAAATCAATTATCAAAATTTAATGCTATGGAAGCGAGACGTCTTGTCGGTGTCCAGCCAGATCAGATGGAACGTAATCACTTACCTATAACAATTATGATGGAACTTGTTGTATGAGCCCAGAGCGGGCAGGGCACCGGTGCCGATGCTATACGCGAAGAAGATCTGGGTAGCGCCGTCTATCCACGGTCCAGGACTGAGCATAAAGAATGAAAAGCACCACGTACGGGAACAAGGCTGAAAACCAGATGATCTTACCGCTCTGATGAAGACCGCGACGGATGATAAAGTAAACGAGCATCCAGCCGATAACCAGGCAGCCTAACAGCTCCCACTGGATCTTGCCGATGCTCTCGATGCCAGACGTGATGCCGAGGACTCGTCGACTGAAAATTCAATGCCATTCTGTTAATTCAATCTTGCTAATAATTAATTCGACGTAATGCCACTATAATTGATATAAAATATCGCAAACATTTTACAAAATGCTTCTAAAAAGAAAAATGACCATAAATATAAATAATATCTAGATTTTAACATAAATAATAGACGTGAACGTAAATATCAGATTGAATTAGCATTATGCATGTTATACGATAGCACTAATAATGTACAAGGGCGAAAATTACATTTTCATGTCGCGATGATTTTTTATTTTGCTTGACTTATTTCGTGAGGGATATCTAATCTGATGATAGCTGCTATATTAAGTTGATTAAATTGCAAAAAATGTGATGCACGTATATATATTGCAAGTATTATTATTATATACCGTCAAAATTATACATTACGTAAACGAATTTATACATGAGGGAACTCTGCTATGACCTGATTTAAGAAAATCAATGTTGCATTTCTTATAGTAATCACGTGAATCCCCTAATAATATTCATATTATATCACAGCCTGATTCACAAGCATATCACAGCCTGACTTACAAAGGAATATACTAAATCTGACGCATATATGTATATGTGTACCATTTCATTAAACTCAAAATTTTCAAAGTTTTCGAGTTTGAAAAGTCCCTTAGTTTGAAGGTTTACTTTAAAAAAAAAAATGAAATAAGATTGAGCGTTTTCTTAATTTTCCATCACATATACAGTATTTTATAAGCGTTTTGTATTTTGTAACATTTTTAAATAATGATTTACTTACTCCCAATACTCTTCTACCGGCGTGGTATGGTGACAGGTATTATTTTCGGCAGAATTTGAACAGTTTATTTTTCCGTACTCACTGCCCTCATGGGTCGCATCATAACAATCATTCGTGTTCCACCAGTTTCCTGAAAATCAAATCACTTATAATTGTCTATGATAAATGAACGGTTAATTATATTATATATCTATTAAATTTATTCAGAGAGCTCTCTTTATAATATCGTATTATATGATATTGTATTATTTACATAAATACGTATTATATAAAAATAAAGTATTCTTAATCAACTTTTTAATTTTTAAGTGACAGTATTACACAAAATATGACACAAGGTATATGTATTATAAATGTTAATTACCACATCCACTCCAAGGTACTTTCGGTAAATTCACAAACATGCTTATTAGATAGAAAAGAGTCCAAGCAATAATTATGCAGTAATATACGTCGAGGAAGAATACAATGGTCATCGTAGCATATCCTACACCTGAAATTCGATAATATATTATGCCTCTCTCTCTCTCTCTTCTTGTTACACTAAAGAAAAAATTTACTAAATCTTAATATACATTTCTTTGAACAAACATTTGCTTCTAGTAAATAAGTTCATATAAATATTTATTCTAATAAACAAATGATATAATAGTTAAATCAAATTAATGGTTTTTGTATCAAATAAGTATATGTTTACATTTATTAACTATTTACTAAAATTTACTCAAACAAATATTTATTAAATTTAGTATTTTTTAAAATGTTAGATATTTATTGTTGACATATTTAGGCTGTACAATTTTTCAATTCCTAAAGATATCAGAAAATAATTATTACCTTGCAGTAGTGGACACAATTGTCCCACTAGCGACATTCCACCAGCTCCAAGATATTGTCCAATAGCGACTTCTTGAAAAAATATAGGGATTCCGCAAAACAGCATTGCAATACCGTAAGTGATCAAGAAAGCGCCTGTTGAAAAATTCCAAAATTCCAAAATTCGTTAAAGAAAAAAAACTATTGATTTTTTCATATAAATGTTAATAATAATTATTTTTATGTCGAAGGAGTATAAACAAACAATCTATCGGTCGCAATCTATTCTTGCTCTTTTTTTTATCTTATTTCATTTTTTTATTACAGGAACGTAAAAGAAACTTAGTAGTAAGATAGTAATTAAAACTCGAGAAGGCCGCGGTTATTAAATTTTAACGCATGCCATTTCCATCATATTAAGGATTGCATGACTTAAACTCTAGAGGAGTAATTATGAATGTCGGACGCCACTGAAATCCGATGCTGTCTCATCCCCGACTATAGTGGCAAATTTAATGCTCTGGAGAAGCTTTTAAATGGAATAACAGAGCTCTATTACGGTTTCTATTAATATCTTACTTTAAAATGATAAAAAATAAAAATTATATAAAACTTTTAACTATCAAAGTATTCTTTATGTTAACTGTATATGTTAGCAAAATAATCTTTTTATTTTGATAAAAATTTTTTTATAATCTGCAATACAATTATAAATTTAAACGACGATTGAAAGTTTTAATGTTTAATGATTTATTTTGTTGATGCGTGACGTAAATTTGGTATAATCTACTTACCACCACCATTTTTATAACATAGATAAGGGAACCGCCAGACATTTCCCAATCCGACGGAAACACTTATGCAAGAAAATAGGAAATCCAATTTATTGTCCCACCCGCCGCGTTCGGCATCCTCCTCTCTATTACCAATCTCGGTCATTTTACCCTGTGGCGAAGACACCGTCATCTTCGGCACAGTACGAGACGGCTCGCGCTTCTTATCCGTCGCCACCGATTTGGCCTTGAATTGTATGAAGGTCTGGTCGGGGTCAACTTGATCCTTCTCCTCGCCCCAGTAATACATTTTCTCCGCCATGGAGTCTGAAACATACCGAAAGTTGACACTGAATAAAAGGAAGCTCTAAGACAGTCCTTGAACGTAATTGGAAAGATGAAACGCAAATTCTTGCGGCCTTCATGCGATCGATTATCATGATTTTGTCCTATAATTTTGTCTTCTAATACAGTTAAGTAATAATTCCCCTAGAAAGGACACGCGATGTCTCACTATAATTTCACAGAATATATGACAAGAAACTTTCATTCTTTTAACATTTTTTGAAAAATTAAAAATAGGTTGAGAAATAAAACATCACGAATATTTATTCTGTGAAAATAGAATTTAATCTTCAAAATCAAATAGTTAATTTAATAATATTATATTTAAACTTTTGTTTCTTTCTTTTGAAGTTAAGTTTCGAAACATTTCCTTCTATTTCTTTAAGCTTCTTTCAGAAAGAAACTTAAAAAAATAGAAGGAAATCCAAATGTTTTTCGAAACTTAATTTTGAAAGAAAGGAACAAAAAGTTTAAATATTCTTAAATTAACTATTTGATTTTCCCTAGTTTTACGTATGCTTTTCAAGAATAAGAGCCCTGCAAACTATTAATATCTTTTTGATTTAACCAATTATGCAAATTTTTTTCAATGCAAATTAATCTGATATTAGCGGTGATTAGATTTCCGAGTAGACAGTGGTATAAATGCACGTTTTCTCCAACATCGACATTTCGCCATGACCTCTATTACATTTGGAGAAAAAAAGCGTTACACTTACAACAGTAAATTTCTCCGCCCACGTTCTGATAAAGCCCAGCACGCAGTTGTATAGTATGCAATTACGAATGTCGTTCGGGGTCGTATTTCGATAAAGCTCAATTCATTTTCATTTATCTCGCCGATTTTCCAATAGGTATGTTTGTAGAGAACATGTGTGTATATGGATATATAATCTCGTTGACCTTTGAATAATATCATGTTAAATGGCACAGCTATATTGAAAATGAATTGCTAATGACATCGCAGATGTTGAACTAACAAACCAAATTTATTTATGTATTCAGCTTTGTATATCATAACTGCTTCCGAACTATTCAAAATAATTTTTTAATATACAAGAGAATATTTCTCATTCAGTTTTTTGAGAATAACAGATATGTCTTGCATTTATCTTTTATTAATTTTTTAAATTCAGAATTATTAATTATTATTAAAATTGTAATATGGATATTTTTCCGATTGTTATGCATATTTTTATATAAAACAATAATTTTCTTTAAAAAAAAAAACGAATTTGAATGTCTCATAAGAAATGATAAAAATAATTAAAGTTGCAGCGTATCGAGCTATTTAGAACAATTTCGAAATTATAGTGCAATTTGAATACTTCTTCCAATTATTGTGCCGATTTTTATAAACGTAAAAAACAGTTTTTTTTTAAAAAAAGATGGATTTTAAACTCACAGAAAAACGTAAAAATAATTAAAGTTCTCCCGTATTTTTTTATATTTATATTCTGTCGCTTGCCATTTTTGCTATATTTTCTTCAAACAATTTAAAATCACATTTTTCCTCGGAGAAAGAATTGTCTTCATACTTTATTAGTTTTTAATATTCAACATATTCGTGATTGATATCGCAATTAAACTTTTTAAACAAATTTACATTGAATTAACCGAAAGATAACTTTCTATCTGTACAACACTGGATATCTTTTAGAATCATTTGTTTTAAGATTAACATCACATTCATTTACGTAATTAAATTTTTTCCTTCTATTATCGATAAGATTAATGTGAAAGAATAATGGAGATAATTATTTAGCCAAGTTTATTTATTCCGGATTGCAGTATTCTGGTATTCTCGGCAGCTTTATATTTTTCGCCAAAATTTTTCGCTTAAATTTTTCGCCTTGCTTTGAATTTCGGTGACCAGTGCGGAACCTATACAACCGGTTTCCTATTCAACGTACCGCGACCATTCGTGCGTATTGTCATAGCTTTACGCATGTTTGCAGTAAATCGCGTGTGTTCGCTCATTCATATTCATCTCCCTCCTCCAGGAATTCTCTCCCTACTTCTTTTACCATTGTAACTCGGCCGATTTAGGATCGGTAATGAAAAGGGTGCACGTGCCAAGTAATGTATACACATGCCTACGTACTTGTGTGCACGTAACGTGCATATGTTTGCGTTCATGTGAGCGAGCGCGCCGTTGGCCGTGCGCGCGCTCCACGCTCATGGATGCTGGACGCAAAATCAATATCAAGTTTACATCGCGTCTATGTACACACGTGGACCGTGAATCTCGTCGTAAAATTCGGACTCGTCGCAACGCTGATACTCAATTGGATTGCAATTGCGTCAGAACGTGATTGCACTAGTACTGGAGAATCAATCAAGAGTATTTTGAATTAAAGGGGCGGGAAGGGGGAGTCACGCAAAAAATGAAATGCGTACGCTGAAAAATAAAAATCCACAGAAAATTTAATAACGAAGCGAAAGATCAATTTTGAAGCGATACGCGTGAATCGAAAATATAAGTGTTTTGTTACGTAATTTATAATACAATAAGCAAAAAATATATGTAAAACATCATTTCATTAATATTATATTGTTATTAAAAACATTGATGTTTCATTAATATAATATAAACGTTTCATTAATATAACATTAAAAACATTGTTTCATTAAAAGAGATATCAAATTCTTTACATATTCTTATAATTATTTGATGAAAGGAATGTTAAAATAATTAATTCTTTTCCCATTTAATACTTTATTTTTATAGCACGTGCTAACAAAGTTATATTTAGCATTGTTTAAGATCGCATTATTTAATTATTTTTTACATTTAAACCAATTTTAATAAATATTTTTAAAGATAAGTCAATAAAGAAATAAATTTAATATAATACAACATTTTTTTATGAAACACGATCATACGTATACAAAGAGCATTAGAAGATAATTACAGCTTAATTAAAAAAAAGATAATTGTCTTCAATAGTGTAACTTAGTTTTCTCTTGTTTAACTATGGTTAAAATATTTGAAAAAATTGCAATTTATAAATTTATTACACGTACATAGTGTAATGCTACGTTCATTCTTGCCATAATTAATAGTCCTTAGATAGGATGACGATGCAGCTGCTGCATCATGCGCTTGACTGCGCAAGGGAAATACTTAATCGTTAAATGAATCGCGTAGGTCGTGTACGAATATAATCCTGATCCATTACACACTTATCGATTATCAGGTGCTTGAATTAGGTTTGTTTAAGGTTTGTTTAGGTTTATTATTAATTACAACGCATTAACAGCATTTATCGATTTCCAAATGCGTAACTTTGTGCAATCTCTTTCCAATATTAATGATATATAATTATTTATTATAGAGTATAATTATTTATTTACTGCTTTATGTAGTTAGTCGTAATTCGCATCTCAGTCGGGATAAAAAAATTTTTGTTTTTTTTAAACTTTATTTTATTTATTCTAAATATAGATATTTTAGATATAGAGGTATTTAGATCATTTAGACAACGAAACAAACGCAAATATTTTAATATCTCAGTCTGCTACATTTGCTAAAAATTGATAAAAATCCTAAATTAATATGATTTTTTCAAACCTTGATCGTCTTACCAAAGAATGTTCACAGAATTCCGATGTAGCAGCCGTGACCGTCGATTTTTTTTGTCTGGTAACAGTCGAAAAATTCAATACTGCGTATAATCACATCGTACAAGGAAGCAGACGTTAGTTACGCCGCGTAGGACCCGTTCACGCCCGATTCTGCTTCGGAAGACCAAATTCTCTCCTGAATCTTTCCAAGATGGTTTTCCCGACCGGAAATCGATCCCACGGTGACTCACAGGTATTCACTTGTCAAGGGTGACGAATCGAAAAGCGCACTTTCGGAATGAACGAGGTTTATTTGATATATGTCGTGTTGACCACGAATATCTGCGACCTACCCCACAAACGTTGTAGTTACAGAATAATGCTCCGGTTCAAGATGGGGAATGTTACCCCTTCCGGACGCATGCGCATTTCTGTGCATCCCCCTAGCCGGCGAAGCAAAGTGACGGAGTCCAGGGGTCTGGCGGAGGCGGCAGGACCTTTTATTCGATAAATAATCAAAGGGACCGAGGAGGGTGGCTCGATGTGTGACTACACTGGGCTTTATAAAGCTTTTTTTAAGATACTACAAGGAGATCGTCGTCGTTTAACTTATTTTTTACACAGCTTAACTCTTTTTTTTCCGATATTTTTCACAATATTTTTTATTACTTTCTACGAAATTAATGAAACGATTAATAAAATATTGTTACTTATCTAAATAAATTTCATGGAAACAAAATAAAATTTTAATATATATATATTTACAAAATTGTTTATAAAATATTTATAAAATATTAAAGAAATAATATATGAAGCCATTTTATTCATTCTAATCAGATATAATGGTGAATATAATATTTTTTTATTTTTTCTCTAATTCTTAGTCCTAACGTTATTAATAAAATAAAAATTGAAATCCCAAATTAATAGGTTATCGATAAAATTATTACAACAAAAATTATATTGAGCGCTTCGGATGATTGATGTATATTACAGTTTATTATAAATTTGTAATATTTATGAGAAGAAGATACATTACAAATATTAGAGAAATTTATGAATAAAGTGTTAAAAATACATTTATTTATAAAAGTTTTATATACATACACATACTGTATTAATATGATTGATAGCATGTGTGCGACCTCATGTAACGTTACGCACATTATTTTTACGTAACCACTATTGTACTTCTTTAATGGTCATTCAACTATCGTTTAATCTCAAAAATTAAGTTTTGGTTTTACATATTATACGTATAAAATATTTCTGTAAAAAATTTTATAAATTTTTTTGGATCATAAATATTAGATAATTAAAAAAACCTTATCAGTATATATAAACGTCGCGGCGCATCGACTCGTTGTTATGTAAATTAAATATTCTCTGCGAAATTGACGCGCCACATTCGAGGATACGTTTTCCCATGAGCATTGCTCAATCAAAGAGCTCTTCGATGACGATCGTTCAGTGAACATTGACAAGTCCCTTCAACATTCATTTGATTGCTCACTGGAATTGCTCGGTATCACGGTGTGACAGCCACGTCGGTTTCGCAATTGCTTAGCCGTGAATTTGTCAGGATCCTGAAAGCCAAATCTGTGTTGCAATCATATTAGGATTTCTTTCGAAATTCTAACGAATTGTTGCAGTCATATCGTATTTGTGTAACACAATTAGGATTTCCTTTAAGGTTTTAATGGAATTTCTAAAAGGTAAGAATTTTTCCCCTTAAAGAGATAACTTCAATCTATACACAACCTACATTAATTTTAGTAAAATAAAATTTTGATTTTATATATAAAATGTTTGTACAAAAATTTTATAAATTCTTTTGGAACACAAATATTAAATAAGTAAAAATCTTATTGATATATATAAATATTTTATCCTTTATTAGAAAATTAAAGGTAACAGGAGGTAATAAAATGAGGCGTAAATCTCTCTCATACATATACACATAAATTGTTACCTGAATGTCATTGGCGCCTGTCACCGTGTGAAAGGATTTCATTGATATTTTTCGCTGCATTTCCTTGAACGAGGAGAAATTTGGCTGCGGCATCCAATTCGTTCCGTAAGAAATCGGATGTATATCCCCGCGCGCCGCGTTGTTTGTATCATTCGACATTTCTGAGCGGCCGTCGTCGCAACCTATACTGTTTTCGCTGTCGTCCAATATCGCGTTTGCTTCAGTAGTTACGAGTATCTCTTCTTGCGTTCTGAGAACAAAAATATGTTTTCATATAACGACATCATTTTCTCGCTTTATTTTCTTCTTCTGCAACGAAAGCTAATGTACGAAAGGAGATAACGTAACACAAATACCAACCCGTCCTCTGGCCATTCCATACATAACCATTTGACCACCGCAAACGCATTCTGGAATTTAGCTAAAGATTCTTTAAGAAAAGTTTCCAAGCGATCTGTAGAGTTTGCGCATCCCAAAGCGGTTATCGCAATCAACATCGCGATAATCCAACTAATAAAACCGGCCGACATCACTGGTGGCTGTACGGATACAGGATAGTATGATGACCAGACATGTTGCCACCAGGGATATGAAATATCTCGATATTCAGATTCCTATATCAATTGTAGAAATTTTTTAAATATTATATATCACATAGAAGGTTTAAATTAATTATTATAATTAGTACAACTGATTATTACAAGCCTATATATAAACTAACTATTATATAATAAATTTAATTAATTACATCTTGTAATTAACTTCTTAATTATCTAATTTTAGGCTTAGTAATTAGTTTATACAGATTTATAATAATCAATTATATTAATTATAATAATTAGTTTAGACTAAAAATCACTCCTACAAAGTACTATAATATTTTATTCTTCATGAAAAGCTGTAGAAAATTATTTCTCTTTTGTACATACATGTCTTATTTTCTCTTACATAAAAGTGGACAATTCAAGCGTTATGAAAGCAATTCCTTTGTTAGTTATGAGAAAAATATAATGAATCCACTCACGTAACTCCAATAATGCCAGACGCTGCAGTAGAGTATCCTTTGGAGGATCAGCCATAGCCATAAAAGAGCATTAACTGCGAGCCAGCTAACTGATACCTTGAAAGACGCACGTGTATACAGAAGGGCATTAGCTAACACGTGAGATGCGGTGATTTTTGTACCTGAAATACTTTATAAATAAATGTCGCGCCTACGATGTTCATGAGCCGCGTGGAGGACGGAGGATTCTTCCAGAGGACGAGTACCACGGCTGTTAGGATTAGGAAGGATGGCAGCGTGTGGATAAAGTCTGGCCCAACTGCAATTTTCGCGTATTCACGGAAAACCTTGTGTCGCAGAAGTAGAATCTCGTGGGGCACGGAGAGCAGGGTCCCTATCTGCGTGTGCAACGCGCTCAGGCAGGACATCACTAACAAGGCTTACGCGTCAGCCTGGCCTTTCGGAATTATCTGTCACCGCGAAGGAAACGAATCGCGGTTATAATAGTTACATCCGGTTACATCGAAACGCCTGACGTGCGCTGAAATGAATCGTGTAGCGCCTATCGTTTGTTCGAAGAAGGAACGAATGACAACGGCGGAAACACTGATAGATTCGCGCACTAATTCCGTTTATCAGCGTATTATGGAAGTGTTGCGGATTATTATGGACACCTATTATAGAACGCGTCGGAATGAATTCCGATTTATTCCATAATAAGTTCACCCTTAATGGATTATGCATATTATATATAGATAGTTTCAAAATAAATTATAGCCCGTATTCAGAACGCGCTTACAACGATGTTAGCGCGCTAATATACTATACTTTACGTTACGCATATTGTAAAATTTCAGAGATAAAAGCACGCTATTATGGGCTATAAATACGAGCCTATGTGTATTACAGAAGAGTTTTGAATGGATTTCGGTCGAAATTGTTCAATTATTCTTTAGATTTTTATTGTTTTCTACTCTCTAAAATTTTTAGAATACAAATCTCATTCTGAAGAATGAAATCTCACTCTTAAAAATTGATAATCGAGCCATTTTTTTTCCAAGATTGGATCAATTTTTATTCTTTATTGTGAGATTCTATTCTTAAGAATTTAGGGAGTAAGAAAAACAGAATAATTCCAATTGGAATCCAATCCGACTAGTCCCATGATAGGTGCCCAGTTCTGGGATGTTTCACGACTTTACTACGATGATGCATTACTTAAGTCAGTTATTAAAAGTTGAAAATTACGAAGTTGCGCTAAGCTGCACATTCTTTGAAATATTATTAATAACTACATTATAATTTAAATTATAAATCAATATATCCTTAAAGTTCCTTGATGTTGAAACTGGAGAAGTTGTAAAGAGATTGGCATTCAATTAAAATTTTACCGATAATTGGATTTTCAAGAAAAATAGTTGATAATTTCCAAACAATTAGCGAACATAAGTGGATATTTATTCATAAAAATTCGTAAAATTTATTTAACAATAAAAGTAATTCCTATTCAAAGCGCTATTATTATATACAATTATATACAATTATATATTTAATGATTAAGCAGTCTATATAAGGAAGTAATCAGGTCCAACAAAGGATCCACATTTTGGAAAGTCCTGTGGCGGCGCCACCATGTCGCTAGATTCTCCAACTTGCAAGATAACATCTAAACCACGAGTCCAATCGGTCGCGTGCTCATCCCGCAACATCCAATAACCTACGAAGTAGGTTACCTCAAATAAGAATTTTATCGAGTTGATAAGTTAATAGTTTTATTAGAATCGGTTTTTTTAATTGATAAAAATATAATATTAGATATCTTAACTATTAACACTAAAACCGCCAATGATATTCTAAAGGCTGAAAGCTGTAAATTTGATAATTTCTTATTTTTGTTTTCGGTTAGTGAAAAGTTATTTTGGTATTATTATTGTATCATTAAAATTACTTTTATTATGTACACATTTTTTTAATATTCTGTTTTGTAAATCTAATATAAAGGAAAAAAAAATAAAATTTTTGATTGTGTGGCGGTTTTAATGTTAAACTAAGATTTGAAATTAAAGTCAAAAGTTTTGCTATTTATTATACAGTTTGAAATTTAGTTTGCGAGAAACTCTTCATTTCGCTAATACAATCCCATCAATTGTTAATATCTTCGTATATTTTAACAGTAGAATTATCTTCAATTTGTTAAACAAAATTGCTAAATTAGCAATTGAATCCGATAAAACAGAGATTTTGTACATTAAATATTTATAACAATTCAATCAGCGAAGGTTTACCTGGATTGTCGGCTTTAAACCGCAGTGCCACGGCACCAAACTTAGGCACAACGATGGTATCCTTGATTAATGCGCAATCAAGATTCCGCGAAAACAGTTGGCTTCTTTCATCGAGTTTCTTCACCTCTTGCAGTGATACACTTCGTCCAAATTGTCGGGCGCCCACCACGTAAAAACTGTAGCCGTGTAGATGATAAACTAGATCATCCAAACCACCTATAGTAAAACGATAATAGATTAACTGTGATTGAATAGAATTCCTCGTAGCAAAAAAATCATTACCGAATTACCACTATTCGTGATTTTAGCTAAAAAATTATTTTAATATTAAATTATTTTACGATATTAAACTATATTATGATGTATTATAAATATATAACAACTGACTTGTGTAAATTATATAACTACTAAATTACAAAAAATACTAAATTATATATAAAATGTTTATAGCATGAACAGGTCTAATAGAAAATCCGTCCATCGTGTAAGAAATGGTCCTTAAATAAACGGTGAATGAAGATAATTTCACGAGAAATATCACGAACCGATAGTCGATGCTGAAATTAGTTTCATGTAATTGCGAAGCTTTATGAAAGAGACCAATCGTTCCACGTGCTGTTATCGGAAGTCGCGGGATTTCTCTCGGCTGTCGCAATTGTCTTAAAAGAAATCGCGATGACGCGTCAAATATTGTTTTTCGAGCAAATAATATATACCTCCCTCATCAAAAGTGATTTATGATGATGAGAGCCTTCATCAATAACTTTAGCTTTCGTAGCCAATACAAGATGTAGAGACATCGGGGTCAAACGTTAATTCTACTAGTATTATGCTGCTAATATAATGTTCTCTCACGTGCTGCTTCATTCATTTTGTAAGATTATCCCCAAGCATGTACTTAGAGGGGCTACGTAATAATTAAACTAATGAGCTACGCTACATACATTATTACGCAGAAGACCGTACGCCTTCAAACGAATAGCATAATGAGTTCCTGCAGTAACCTTGTCACATTTCACATTAATTTGCATTGTCTTGAAGATTCTGACTAAAGTTTAATTCAATATTAAGAATATTTGATGATTTAAGAATTCTTTTCTTATTTCTAATCATAAAATGCTGAGAATCATTAAAAATGTATTTAAATTATTTTAACTTTTTTTTTTTAGGAATCTTTCTTAAATTTTTGCCAAATCATACAGTATTATTGAATATAAGATATTAATATATTATTCAATTATAGTTCAATATTCCCAAATAGCATGTAAATTTTATAAATGTTTTAAAATATATACATTATACATGTATATATGTACATATTAAAATACCATGAAATATAGATGATATATTTATAATATATTCAAAGGACGCAATTGTAAATATTCTATGAAAAACTATAGAATATTTTATGTAATTTTCTACAAAATATCTACGTATTTTTATATGTGGGTTCGATTAATATTTTGTTCGTATAAATTTAGTACGTAGCAATTTAAAGCAGTTAGTTGATAGTAATTAATGAACTGCACATGCTCAGTGTGCAATTCATTAACTCTACGAATATTCTGAAGAACTTTTTAGAAATGTTCTTTTTATTACAAATATGAATTTAAAAATCTAAATAAAATATTCTATGTATAATATGTATATATTCATAAAAAACGTTCGATTCAAATATTCCGAGATTATTTGTATTTTTAAAGATGTTCGTAGAACATTTTGTGTTATCTAGGTATATTTTGAAGAGAAGTATATAATACCGATAAAAAAGGAAAAAATTAAAGAAAACTCTTTAGACCTCTCATAAAATTGTAAGTGTGAAAAATCGATCTTTGTCTTTCTTTAGGCTTTCTGTACAGAAAATCTGGAGCATCAAGACTTCGAATGAACGGAAACGGAGGAGAAAATGAAAAGCGCGGACAACTCAAATTAATAAAAAATGTGCACGAGATGAATGTACACGTGACATTGCGAGTTCCATTTGCGTTTTAATCACGCTCGAATGAGACTAATTACCTTGGTCCAAGAGAATAATCTCGACGGTTGCTCCGAGTGGCACGTGGCGCACGTGTACGCACTCGCATATGTCACCCGCTCCGATATCGCCGACCTGACGGCAGCGGCGTCGCGACATGGTCTCGTTGCTCTCGTTGAGATCTTCCTCGTTGTCGTTGTTGTTGGTGCACAGCATCCCCGGGGACACATCCTCACCCTGGGTCAACAGCGGTGACGGCGGGAATGTGAAAGTGACGTTGTTCACGTTCAACACTCTCGTCTCCGTCCCGCCGTTACCTGAAGAAGACGATATTCGCGTTGCGATTAAATAATCAAGTTTATATCGCTCTCTCTTTCTCTTTTTTAACTTAAAACTACACTGAGAAAACAATATCTTAATTTTAAAGAAATATTTCTTTGCTCGTATTCAAACAAATTATTACTTTGGATCAATAAAAATTTCTTTGAAATTAAAATTTGTTCTTTAAAGTAAAAAAAATATCTTATTTTCAAAGAAATTTTCATTGATCCAAAGTAATAATTTGTTTAAATAGAAGCAAAGAAATATTTCTTTGAAATTAAGATATTTTTTCTCAGTGTATCTATATACAGTTCTTTTATCAATTTAATTACACACCGTTTTCGGATGTGCACTGTGACGCGAGCGTTAGGAAATTTCTTCTCCATGGCATATGTATGAAAAGTGATGATATAAAGACGGCTAATACGACATTTGTAAAGAGATTAATCTTTACAGGACGGAAAAGCTACTGTAGCATTGAAACAGAATTATATTTTGAGATAAGAAATATAATAAAATAATGAATTATAATAAATCTTTAGGAACAGCGCTGTAAGATTTAAAAAATAAATCCTCGTTCACCAGAAGAGGTAATGAAAATGTAGTTTCACTATCAGTGCTTCGTTAGTAATAAAGAAGTTATCAGAAATTAATAAACAAAGTAGTACGATTTCGAACGATAAAAATCCAATTTTTTAGTTTTAGTTTGGTTTTTATCTGTTTGATTCTAGTTTTAGTTTGATTTTCATCTGTTTGACATTTTAGTATTCTCTACACAAGATCAGAATTATGTTCGAAATTGTATCAGCTTACCATACACTTCTTTATTCCCTTTATTTATTATTTTCATAGCTAATAAAATCGCATAACATTTTCATTTCAACCAAATTGGCCAAAATTTAAGAGTAATACATATTTATATGTATATTCGTATTTTTCTTAAATGTAATTTATCTTAAACTTTTAATAATAATAGTTTTCTGCATTAAAAACCTTAAGAAATTTTCAATGCAAAAAATTATTACAAAGTTGGGAAGCGTTACTTTTTCCGTTACTTTTTGTAATAAACATGACGTTGCAATTTTTTATAACTAAATGTTAAGATTGTGCTAAGATTGGAAAAAAATCGATTTTTCCAACCCTAGCACAACTTTAGCGTATAGTTATAAAAAATTGCAACGTCATTATTAAATTGTTTATTATAAAAAGTAACTGAAAAATTTGATAATGGTGAAAGTGCTTTCTAACTGACATGAGATACGCTATTACGTACGAAGCATGCTCGATAGCAAAATTTTAATAACTCGGATTTGAATGTAATATGATTAATATGATGAATGAAAAAAGCGGTGAAATTTAGATGGCAGAATTATTATCCTGCTCGCGTTAATTAATGCTCTGTGCAATTACGTCCCGGTTGCACCTTAATTCGCACTTTCACTCCCATTAGGGGCTCCTATTAATTTTTTACGCACCTATCAGTTCCGTCGCTTGCATCTTGTAGTTAATCGGCAGATACAGTGTCACATCCGTTCTGGGCTTAGTCAGGGTCTGCGGAATTTTACGGATACTTTGAATATCCATGGCGCATAAATTCTCTCGGTCGCCGCATTTCTCGGCAGGATTCGTCGTCACGGCCACCAGGTCTGTTCCTATCTCGTCAATATCACGCTGATCGATAGCTTCCGCCGTTGCTGCAGGATTTTCCGAATTGCCTTTGTAGTTGAGCATCGCTGCGCCATTTATCGTGCTCGTTCCACATTCTTTCGTTGTGTGCACATTCATCCAATAGGATCCGATGCGTTTGCTCGCTTTGAGGACGAAGTCCGCTCTTTCACCTTTAACGAATATTGAAGACTATTCATCAGTCTCAGCGTATTCGATGAAAATCGTGAGAAATCGGGAAATGAAGTTTTGCTTTGAGTAACGGTAGAGTTAAGGCTATCTTACGGTATTGAATATCCTAACTTTCTTGTAAATCTCAAAGGGTAAACGTAGAGGACGTACGAGAGAACGTGCTACTTAAGATCCGATACATTCGAAAGTGGAAGCGTTTAAGAAATGTCATCGCTTACTACGTGAATTACAATGAAGAATCGACACTTGCGAGACTTGTGCAAAATGTTTTTACGTTTCGGTGTCTAATATTTCTACAGTTTTATGTAATTAATTTCTTAACGGAAAAAATATGAAGCATGTAAATTGTGGAGGCGTTTCGATCAAACGTATCTAATTTTCCTGATAATATCAAAAAACCGTTCAACCCCCACACTGAAAAAAAATTTCCTCAATCTAAGTAATATTTTCTTAAACAATATTAATTAAACATTTTTTTACTGCAAATAAGCATTTATTTAAAAAATAGAATAATATTTAAAAAAAAAATCAGATAATATATATTTAAGTTTAATAAATATTTATTTGCAATAAGGAAATGTTTACTTAGTATTATTCAAGAAAATATTACTTAGATTTAAGAAATTTTTTTCAGTGTATATACGGAAAGAACGATACAGTTTCTAAAAATTTATCTAAATAATTTTGTTCTGAAAATAATTTTGGTAGACCATCAAAATAATATTATGTAGAATGCTTAAGCGTTGATGACAACGCTGTAGAAAGTTTTAACACTGGCGATGTCTAGCAGAGAAAGCAGCTTTACAACTGTTGTAAAGTTCTTTAATATGATTGATCTTGCCCTTAGTTCCTCATTGGGTCTAAATACATAAACCAATCATATTAAAGAATTTTATAACAAATTGCAAAGCTGCTTTCTCTGCTGAACGTAATCATTCTAGAAAGCAGCTTGAGCGTCCTACATAATTATTTTGCTAAATATTTTGCTAAATTGATCAAAATTATTTTGCTAAATATTTTGCTAAATTGACCAAAATTATTCTTTTTATGTAGTATCGACATGTTGCACGTCGATACGGATTGTACAGAGATCCGATTACGAAGAAATTAAACGAAACTCCAACCTTTAGCCAGAGTAATCGATGTGACTTGTCGTGGCTCTACAGGATGTCCGTCAAGCGCGATCAAGAGAAGCGAATGGCCATCGATGAAAAGCGTCACCGGGCATGCTCCAGCGCCTCCGGCATTAGCGACACGAAATCTGTGACGTCGTCCTGGAATGACCGTGAAAGTGCTCAAAGGAACCGTGGGTCCGTTGGGTTGACGACCTTTCCCATTGATTAAAAGAATCGCCGGTTTCGAATAACCTTGATTAAACGGTACTTCCGGAAGCGAATGTTGCCATTGGGTCACCAGGACCACGTGATTAGGATCGTCGATGTCGTAAAGGGTGCGATGGGGTTCCCGAAGGTCCGCTTGTCTCACGATCAATGATCCGATAATGCCATCCGTGACATCGGCTCCTGAAAACATTTTTTTTTTCCAAAAAAACAGGTCAGTCAAACAATTTAAAAAAATCATAATTAATAATTAATAATAATCAAAGGTAAATTGATAATATGAAGTTAGTATCAATATCACGAATCATTAAATCCATTGTTATATGATTATATTTAATCTAAAACAACTCACGAATCATATTATGAATATCACGAATCATTAAACCCATTATTATATGATTACATTTAATGTAAAATAACTTAAAGATAAAAACATTCTTAAATTAATTTTGAATTCCATAAATAACTTTATAGATAATTAAAATTTGAGAAAATATATTTTTATAAATAAATTTAGCTTTAATTTATTAATAAGTACATTAAACAAATATATTAGTAGTTTAATTCGATAGCACTATTTGCAAAGTATATAAATTTTAATTTTATATTAATTTTGTAAATGTTTTTCGATCGCGATTCATAAAATATTCAACGTAAATAACAATTAGCTAGCAACCTGCATGTGCATGCCAAAGATGTGTGCCGGGTATGGAAGCACGAAATTTATATTGGAAAGTGGTGTAACTTGGTATGGGACATTGTGTGACCAACGGAGTGCCATCCATGTAAGGCATTTCCATTTGCGTTTGTCCTCGCCAATGCACCGCAGCTGCTTTACCAGGAAGACGATTTATCACATCCACCACTAGGATATCGTTTTCACAAACCTGTAAAAGCGTAAACTTGTATGAAAGTTCGCAATTAGATACTCCATCTAAAAAAAAATCGATTTAGATATGTGACATTAATGAAGATTGTGCCGACATTAGATCATGCCGAATAAAACAATTGCATAATATCTAAAAGAAATTTCCTAACAATCGCATCGTAATGTACATCGCGAAATTAATGCCTAATTAAATTGATATTTAAAAAGATAGTTTCGAATTGAATTAAAGAATGACACGCAATTATAAACTTGATTATTTAATCGCAATACAAAGATAATATATAATATAAATGTGTTTTATAATTATTTTTATATATTGTTTCTTTCTTTTGCTTTAAATCATCGTTACAATGAATAAATATGTTAAATGTACACATACATGGAAAGAATTTGCTGTAAGATATAAAATTTTGCTGGATACAGATTTAAAATTAATTTTGTTGAGCTATTCAAATAATTTATGTAGGAATCTGAAGTATGATTGGCAATGCTGCAAAACATTTTAATATTCCAGCAACTAATTTTGAGTTTCCAATAAAATTATTTTCAGATCTGTTTTCAGTAAAATTAATATTTTTTAATAAAATTGTTCTTTTTGTATAACAAATATATTAAAAGCTTCTATTTATACTAAAAAAATTTTTTTTTATTCTAATTGTACATGTTTTCAAATATTTGAACACTGAAATTTAAATTTGTTTTGAGAAGCATATTTTTTTTTTAAATGCATTTAAATTCAAATATTAGATTTTAAATAACACAGCTACTGATACATTAATCTTCTTTCTCCGTTAGAAATGAAGGTATTAAAAATATATTAAAGAATATCATATAAAATGACATAAAAGATTTATTAAAATCTGCTAAAAAAAAGTAATTACCACTTGATCCTGAGAAAAGATACTTAACTTCAATCAACATTTCTAAAGCTTCGAAATATTTGTGGCCGAGGAAGAGCAATCAGATGCCTAACAAAATTCGCTTCACTTCAAAATATTCACTCGCAATCAGTTAAATAAGGCACGTGCACGAGATTATTCCTATATTCATGCGGCGTAATCAATTACCAAGAGTATTACGTGTCTCAATCATCACACGACATTTAATTTTACCACGAGATAGAACATCCACTTTCATGCAATTGCGAATTACTGATTGCAAATGAAGGCATATTGATGTTGACGAAGCCATCCGATAACAGATGCATGACTCTGTATATGAATCTAATTATATACATACATACCTATAATCACACAACTCAATATTCCTCTAAAATTATAGCAATGATGATAGTAAAAAGATGTTCTTATCATAGAATTAATCTTATATTACCAATCAATTTAATGTCTAGATTTTTTATGTAAAATCCAAAATGAATTATTCATGAATTTAATTAATAACTAATTGTGAATTTAGTTTGACACTATTTAAACTGATAATATTGACTTTTGTCAGACTAAATCCTACAGAAAGAACGATTTGCTAAAGAATCAAATTTAGATCTGATGAAAATAACTTTGTTCAACCATCAAAATAATATATGTAGAAAATTCAAGCATAAACTTTGTGTAACAAAAAGTTCGAACATTTTAGCAACGAGTTTGAACACGTCCTACATAATTATTTGGATAGTCTAACAAAATTATTTTCAGATCTGTGTGTATCTATAGATAATTTTTTTAATACTTCAACAAAAATTGTTTTTTTTGTGTATGAAATCTTCCGTGTCTCAGATCATAAAATAGCAAAACGATATGGAAAATTCGCTTAATGCGCATCCACTGAAGCATTAAAATATAATAACTTTGTATTATATACTTTCAATTATCTATTAATTATTTTGCGAATAAGTCGTTATGGAATATGTTTTAATTAAAAAGAGAGGAAAAGTGTAGAAAAGTGGCGAGCGATATTGTAAGCAAATTGCACTTTTACAATAGACTTCATTGAATTCTCGGCGGTGTGATGCACTCAGACTATTGATCGGTGGTTGAACATCGAGGTCATACCTGAATACTAGGTCCTGGCATTTGACGATTGGCCGTAAGTATACCTCGTCTCTGTCCATCCGCGGAAACGCAGTGATTGGCTAAACAAGCCGTCTGATTCAATGGACAGTCACCGCATGATCTATAAGAAATGTTGTAAAGTCGCAATTCTGACGCCTGAAGTATCTACATCCAGCAAACATCGAATATAATTGTTATGTAACGTATGTAAAACATGTATAATTTATATATATCTTACGTAGCAGTTATACCTGTTTTTAGACATAATTCTACGGAATAAATTAAATTGTTATGCTATCTCCTATCAATGCACAAAAACAAATCAGAGAAGAAAAACTTCCAAAAAAAGTTTCTTGTCTACTTGTTTTGTACAAATTTGTCGTCGATCTTTTAAAAATGTTTAAAAACGCACGAAAACAAATCATAATTGCAATTAAAGAAAAACAATCTGATGATCACGATAATGATCACAATGTTTCAATTGAATAAGACAATTGTATGGACTATTTGCATGATTTGTAAAAGGTGAAATAAAACGAACTATTTACATTATTCATTGTCAGAGCAAATACATCATTTATTTATAGATATATTATTACACATATTTTTTAGCAAAATGTAAAAATTATGAAAAAATTACAGATTTTTTAATACTGTATTTGAAAGTAATATAAAAAGTTTGGCAGCAATTCAAAATCTAAATAAAAAATGATTTCAATAAGAAGTGAACTTTTAAAAAATAATTAGGATAAAATGAGAAAATTTTCACTCAAACTATAATATTGATAAATTTAAATAGTTTTATTGAACTGATTCATATCTAATTTTATTCATTTTTATATAAAAAGTGTAAATTTTGCAATGAAAGTTCGAAATTTTCAATTTCAATTACTTTTTGCAGAGACTGTTCACCTGATATATCCTTTAACTTTGCGTTTATCAAGTAACAGATATGAAGTACCGTACGCTGGTCTTCTCAATAGAAATACACAATCTTGTGCCTAACGCGATTTATTTTGCATGTCGGTTTCGACGGACATCGCACGATTGATCACGGGAGTCTTCCGCATTACATCGATTAACGCTTAGAGAGAGAGAATTGCATAACGGTTATTACACCGACGAGTCCGAAACCGTTTTTTTTTTGCAGTATTATGCTGAAATAATTGCTACATTGGTTAACGTAACAGTAGAAAAATCGTTACAATTCACCAATGTTGCAATCGCAGAAAGGAACTCTGTAATCATATCGTGAAACGCACGTGAAGAAAAGTAGATCGTAGTTTCTTCACATGAGACGATTACGATCTAAAGCATGTTTTATTAGGTATATATGTAAAGATACTTTCTCTTTGAGTTCATCTTTTTGTTCGAATATTTAAGTAATTTTTTCCATAAGAAATGCAGAGTAAATAAATTAATGTGACTTCACGTTAACTTTAATATAACAGAAATGCAATCATATATGATAAAAACATTTTACAAAATAAGGATAAAAATTATAGAAGATCAACGTTGCGCAATATTTCGCAATATTTTCTTATAAGGCATTCTTGTTTAACTTTTAATTTTTCTGCTCCAATTCGTTAACCGCTTTTTCTTTTTTTCATAATAAATATTAAATTATACACTATATATCTTTTTATGTCAAAATATAAAATAAGCAATTAAGGATTAATTAAAAAATTTGTTCCGAGAAAGTTTTTGACAAATTTTTTTCTGGGAGAAATATAAGAAAAATAAGAATATAAAAAGACATAAAAATATTATATATAATTCGATTATAATTTATTAAATCATTAAAACACCATCGATTATCGACATTAACGGGATAATTAGCGTGATAATTAGCTATTTGAACACGTAAAAAGCAAAACAGATCGTGTGCCTTTTGACGTTTCGCTGAGAAAAATTTCTGGTTAAAAAAAAATTAATAAACCAGAAATTTTTCAAATTAATTAGTATTCTGGTTATCTCAATTAGTATTATAATAGATTCAACCAGAAAATTCTGATTTGTTTATTTTCAATTAGAATTCCAATTAATGTAACCAGACTCTTTTTCCAGTGTTCGTAACAAAGTTTTTTCTGCATCTTATATCATGAATACTGATATTATATTCTCATAAGACAGATGTAAGGCATAATTAAGCGATCATTTCTGACTTACTTGCTGAGCGATTGAAAGACTTCTAACGTGAGTTTCACTCGACAGATCATTGGCCAATCCAAGTGATGACACGGTCTGTCACAGGATAGGAATGTTTGTTCTGAAAAAGAAGGATAGAAAGAGCTAAGAAAAGAAAAAATATTTTTATACTCAAAGCGAAGAAAGCAATTTTCCTTGCCCCCAACCGGAGGAAAAATGCAAACCGGCAATCTGTAGAGATGAAAGTCCAAGTTACATAGAAAGTGCCATATAGTAAAGAAAAGTTAATGATGCGCATACACATCGAAGTTGTTGCGCAGATTAGAAAGAACAAAAATGCACTTTGCACATTATTACGAATTATTATCGTTGACACACAGCAAAGCTGATCCCTATCATTAGAAAACGATTTAAGTTTTTAATTGGTATTATATTCTAATTCAGCTTAATAAAAATTCTGTCGGTATCAGCTTCTTACGTTATTATAAAAATATATTTCAGAACTTTTACTTTGAATAGGGAAAATCGAAAGATTATAAAACTTATACAAAGCACAAGCCTACATATATCGGCGCGTTTTAATTTTTACATATTAATTATTTCAACTTACTGGGCCTATAATTGTTAATATGCAAAAACGTGGCCGCAGCGGCGATCATAATGACAACCACCAGACATCGTAAAATATACGTAGTCGGTGTCGTCACATGATGATGAACAGATTTAGGAGAATACATCGCCAACCAACGTTGTTATCCGACGATAACAAGAGGTGACGGCATTTATTCCTTGTGAGCTTTAAAGATTGATAGATTTTGGATGAAAATGATTAATTTTTATATATATGCGTTGATTAAATTACGGAAATCGTGAACATACGTTATTAAGTAGCGAATGTATATTTAATAATCAATTGTCAATGTATTATAAATTTTTGTTAATAAGTGAGAGTCAATTTTTTAAATTAGATTGATGATTTTCTGCTGAAGACTGAGCCAAATGTCGATGTCAAGAATTAAAAAATGGTGGAGAAAACGGCAGTGGAGGAAACCAGCTCTGAAAAGAAAAGAGTATCCATTTGTACAGATGAAACCGAAAGTCGAGTCTGCCTCGTTGCTTGCCTCGCTCTCGTTAGGCAGACTCCTTCCAGGTCCCGGCTTCAAAACAAGCCGTTCATCAATCAACTTTGAGACAACTGTGAACGAATTGCAAAGATTAGATTTGAAAAGTGACTGAATTAACGGATGATTATTCACTCTGACTGTAATCACATATTTGATTTTATCAAATGCTATTTATCATTGCGAATTAACTGCTAAAAACTGTTTCAAATTACAAAGTTCTTCATTCACTTATAATTGCAAGTTGATAGATCACTGAAAGATTTTATAACAAATGTATGTGATGATGAGCGTAACGCGCGAATAGCAATTATATTTTCTGAAGTGCAAATATCTCTATTTTATAAGTAAATAGAAGAAAATCAGAATAGCAAGTAAGGTCAAGGACGTTTATGCGTTTGCTTTCGTTCTCGATTAGGAGGTCATTATCACGTAAAAGTCACGTAAAAGTGTATTACGTGAAACTAATCTAATCTATTGCATAATATTCATAACATGTCGTAATTTCATGCATCTGACATGCAGAATCACATATCTGAAAGTCCCGATCGAAAGCATTATTCACACTTCACGCACAAATTTCACCACAGAAATCTGTTTGCAGCGCGGAAGCGAATCATTGTAGCGCATAGAGTATAGGATAATATATTATTAAAATTCTGTATAATAAATTGTTGAATATATTAATTCCGTTAAATAATTTCAACGTAATTTACGATTTTTTTATAAAGTTTGTGTTTATGCAAAATCTAGAAAATATTTCAAATCTGTGTCAAAGATTCTATCCTGTGCGCAATTTAATTTACAATCAATGTATTGCATCGATACATTTATTCTGTTCTTTTTAAACATTAGCCTTCTACATATGTAGTTTTCCGTTATAAAACGCAAAGTCACGTTTGCGCCAATAGGTGATCGATTCAACGTATCCCGCAATTAATGACTACGCAACACGCGGGAAGTTATCAATCAAAAAGCAGCGTATGTCTTTAAATAACGCGACAGAAAAAATAAACACAAAAAGAAATACGACAAAAGGTATCCTTAATGATCAATCATGCGCAAAAAAAAAATATAACAAGAAGACGTATATGAGAGAGAATAGATCTTTATGTCACTGCACCACTGCGGACATTTACGTGGAACCGACACAACGAAACCGCGGATACAGTCGCACTCCCCGTCGTAGACTGATATGAACACCGAGACTCCGAAATTCATAGCTGGAACGTTTCTCTCCCGCTCCCTTTCGCTATTTCAACGTTCCTCCTCGCTTCCTTATTGCCTTATGACTGCTGAAGCTAATTATGCCTGTGTACACTGAGGATTGAGTCTCGCTTATTCGTGTAAAACTATTTAAGGAGGTTCTTGCGCTACCTCCTAGTCAATAGACAGTTTATTCACAATAATATGTACACTGGTTCTGCTAAATCTGCCGCTCCTGGTTGGGGGTAATACCTGCGCGAAATAGGGGTCCGTAATTTTCTTCACCCGGGCCCGGTTTTTCTCTCTACGGTGTAGATATGTCAAACCCCTTTCATAGCCGAAAAGCAAGAAATATTTATCTACATATTTATCTATTTACGTCAAGGAAGTTCTCGCGCTACTTCCTAGTCAATAGACAATTTATTCACAATAATATGTAAAATAATTAAAATAATGGAATAAAAAAGTTACTAACGATATCTTATGCCATTATACATAATTATTCTTAATTTTATATATTACTAAATATTTTCAAAATAACAAAATAAAAGTTGTAAGATGCTCATTTGAGATATACGCATCATCCATTTGACATATATTCTAGTTTTTTTCATTGAAGAATATAAATTTCTTGTAAATTGTACGGTCAGTTTAAAAGAAACTTTACGAGAACAAACTTAAGTGTTTACTTTATAATTATAACGATTTTTAAATTGCTGTCTTATATGCAAGTGCCTCAATTTAAAAGAGAATAACTGCAGAATAAGGTTATACCTTCAACTTGTAATGTAAAATTCTATAAATATAGAATTAAATATCTTCAAAATGGTACGGTAAAAGTTAAAGAAATTTTTTCTAAATATTATTGATATTATCAACTTTTGCATTACATGTATATTATAGACTTGTCTTATATTTCATCAAACGCGAGAACCTCCTTAAAGGTGAACTCGCAAGTGGATTCTCAAAAAAACAACGATTAAAATAGGACAAGTTGCAATAAAAATATCCACGACAACTTTACGAGCGTTCGCTACGTGGAAATGTCAGGCTCCATGCAAATTACGACGTTACTACCAAAGTTTGTTTAGATTCAGTTCAGTTGCATCGAACAATCGCGTCATCAACAGTAAAAAAAACCTTTTGTTACGTAAAAATGATTATTAAAGTTGATGATATCAAAACATTTCCTCTCGAATATAAATTGCCTGTTATATTGTTGCAAAGAATCGCTACATTGCGTATGTCTGATGGCGGATAAGTTAATCGGGATCGATTTGAAATTATTGAAGCGATAAATGACAACGGGACATATTTTATTTTATATTTTATATTGATCTTTCTATCCAGCTGTCGTACATTATTTTACTACTTTGAAATTGATTTTTATTAATATAAAAATAATTGCATGTCATCTTCTTAGCTGCAGCATATTTTTAGCTTCTTAAATAATATAATCTTTAGCTTTTAATATAACAAGTGTTTTCAGCTTTTCTATAAATATCTTAGTAATTCTCATTAGCGAAGATTATTGACCATTTTTGCGAATAGAAAATAATCTCTCCGAAAATGCTAATCACTTGCTATTTAACTTGTCTCTATATTAGCTGTTTTTATTCGCGACACATGGTTTAATCTTGTTCTATCCGTAGAAATAATTAGTAATAAATTAGTGTTAGTTATTTCATCTAAATATAATTGTATGAATCGATGTAAATGACAGCTCGCCCCGATGATGAGTTCGAATGGAAGGTGTCGAAAACGACAACATTTGTAACACCAGATGTTTATCTATTAATGGCTAATGAAATCGAAAAATGAAGCGAAATGGTGTCCTAAAGATGCCTAAGGATGATTGGAACAAAATGATTCTCATAAACCACTGCACCACTGTCGGTTATCGATACATGAATCCGCCGTGTAACGGCCAATATCGTCGCGCACCCGGTAGTCAACTGACGAGGAGGCCCAATTTCGTTGCTGTGATCGTACAAATCGTGACGTATCATTTTCCCTCTCTTGTCCAGTGGTCCAGGTTCTCGAGGACCAAGGATCATGATCGTAGTCGACCGGTTTTTTACTCTTATCCCCGCGGTTTCACCAACGCCTTGCATTTCCTACGTGGCGTTAAACATAAGGCGACCTGTATGCCCGAGATATGTGTCAGAGGCTGTGTAACGACGAGTGAAAGTTCGCCGGCGGGCCCCCCTGTAATCGAGGGCCCCTACCATCCCCGGCACTATGGATCCCGGGTTCCATCTCCCTCAGCCGATCGCGCGAACACTTTCATCTCCCGACCTTTCTCCTTCATGTTGGTCCAGCCGGCGTATAGATTTCGCTTTCACTGATGCCCAATCGATTCCACTCTTACTTATGTAGATGGACAGAAACAGTCATCAGGCTAGTCGCTACTATATGGAAAACAAGTGACGTTTCGCTTTAACAAGATACGCTTAAGCTTGCATTTCTTCGGTCATTCACTGAGATTGCGACATCGTTGCTCGATCGAGCAAAACTTTCTAGAGAGAAAGATAATCGGATATTTGAAATGTACCTGTATAATAAACTCAGATGAAAGTATGAAATCGATGAATTCAGTTATTTGAGCGGAGATATACCTCGCAAAAATTGTTACAACATCGTATCAAAAGAACTACATTCAAATTAACATAATACGTATGTATAAAACGTATATAATATAAATACAGTTTTCCTCTTTATGCGCTATATTTCAAGATATAAAATCAATATTTAAAAATTTTCGTTTGTAGCAAAGAAAAAAAGAAAAGATAAAAGAGATATGTAGATATCGGTGTGTGTTTATTAAGCGCTCTGGAAATATATGTAGTATCCTTTTAAGCACTAAAATTAAATACAATTGATAAAGCAAAACTTATAAGAAATATAAACTGAATTGATAGAAGATAATAATAATAAAAATTAATTTTTAAAAGAGAAAAAAGAGAGAAAGAAATCGTGAAAATTGTAATAAAATTTGGATTACTTGTAATGCAATGTCTGTTTTTTGAAAAATGTATTTTTCAATCAAATATATCTTAAATTTTTTTCGAACAAGACCGCTTCTTTCTTTAAATGATGAATGATGTTGAATTTGTGTAAAACCAGGGTTAGCAAGTAACGCGTTACTTGTAACGCCATTACTTTGTTGATCGTTATCTTGTTATAATAACAATTTGGTAATGACATTGTGAATTTTTTATGATGGTAATGCTAACATCAGAGTTAGAAAAGTCAATCGTTACTTGTAATGGATTGAAAAAACGTTACGCGTAACGTTACGCGTTACTCGTTATGCTTATAACTTTTTCAGTGTAACGCGTAATAGTGACAAATTACTTTTCAAAGTGACTTTTCTAACCTCAGTACAAGCTTAACATTTAGTTAGTTAGCGTTACTGTCATAAAAAATTGCAACATCGTCATCAAATTGTTTACTATAAAAAGTAACGACAAAGTAACTGAAAAGTAACGTTTGCCAACCTTGTGTAAAACTAATTAAGATATGTTGGTGCATTTAAGTTTACAGAGATTAAATAAAATGAAAATTTGTGAAAACGACATAGCTTTGCATTTCTCTCTGCGGAAATGAATTACGGATAACATATAAAACAGTAGAGAAAACGACTGTATTTCCTGTCATCGTAACAATTTAAGCATTTTCTCTACATGTTGCAAACAAACATGTCAAAGATAGTAGACGAAGGAAAGATCAGTTTCGAAGACTATAATAGTCGTGTGAACCTATAAAGGTACGAGTAGTGCAATGGGCTTTTTACAATAAGCCATTAATACACAGAGAACAATTTTGCTGAAGTATCTAAAAATTCAGCTAAATACAGAAAATAATTTGAAAATAATTTTATTGGACCGTCAAAATAATTACATAGGACTCTCAAGCATGATGAGCAATGTTGCAAAAAGTTTTGACATTCCAGTTTGAACGTCCTTCATAAATATTTTGATGGTTTAACAAAATTATTTTCGGATCTGTGTCTAGCTAATTTTTTAGATATTTCAGTAAAACCGTTCTTTCTGTGTAATCGATTAGAAGTCAAGAGCGTATTATAAGCGAGTCAATAGTGTATCATAAGTCAGTAATCAGTGATTGCGTGAAGATGGCTAAATTCCATTTCTTATTCGATTTAAAACCATTTAAAACTTAGATTATGTTATGATTGATCAATTACAATAGTGTATTGTTTGCTCTGAGAACTACTACCCTTCTAATTGACCGAAATATTGTGACGTAATGATCTTATGTGCTTTATTCTGGATGTAAGTTTCCTAAAATTTATGACTTATAATTCTGATTTATCTGTAGTATGTTATATGTGGTAACTAACGGCTTATTGTAGAAAACTCATTATACTTCGAAATTGATATACTCTAGAATATCTTTCCCCGAATATAATCTCTTAGTAATCTTAATGATATGGAGGATGTTACATGAATAAAAACTTTTTGTACTGCTATAATTGGTAGTTAATATTTCATACAATTACGACAACTGAAACAAACATATCGCAAAATGTGAAATTTCTACGTTTCTTTTACGTATTATTATCTAATGCATATTAGATAACATTAAATTGCATTACATCGATCCATAATGACATTGAGTTATCTAATCGGCATTTTAAAAAACGGTTGTCATTATCACGTCATGCAAAGCAAATATTACTTCCTTTTGTAAGTAATAACCGCGTTCTAATCCATCATGAATAATAATTTACATTATCTATTTCTTTCTTATTTGACATCTTTTCTTTAATTTTATTATGTTATATTTTCGTCTTCACTTGCCTATAAAGATGCAGTAGGGAGAGTTAGTAATGTAATCATTCACTGTAACTTATTAACTATAACACTGCTTGTGTATTGCTCAAAGTGAAATTGCTCAGTCGTGAAATTATCGAAGTCATTAATAAGAGACTGAAAACATTATTTATCACGTGAGAAAGTGAAAGACGTATCCCGAGGCGTATCTTTCTATTGCGCTGGTGATAATTGTATTGTTCTCTTTTCCTTTGGTAAAGCCTTTTAATCGTTGTGTTAATAAGCAGCATTTAAATGAAAATCTCTCGTAGAAATGTTTTGCTTGATAACTTCGTTTAATATCCTGCGTTTAATAACAATTGATATTGATTTCTTTCTATGAGTCACTGGGTAATCAAGATTTTATTTGATGTTAAAAAAGAGATTAATAATTTTAATGTACGTATATACAGTAGAAAATGTAATTTCGAATATACACCCCAGAGAAAAATATAGCAGTAACAATTTAAATATGACAATTATACAAGTTTTATATGTAGAATTAATGTGCACATAGTTGAATAAACTGTTTTATCCCTTTGCAACTGGGATCTTTAAAGAAACATCATCGATATTTTGTGTAAACATAAATTTTGATAAATAAATTTAAATCTGCGAAAAATAAGTAAAATACAATTCGACTCCTATATGATAATCAAAACTCGTTAAGAAAAGTACAACCAATTTTTTTATTTTTTATGTAATCCGAAACAATAAAAAATTTGCTCTATTTCTTGAAGAGCTATATTGCTAACGGAAGAGTTAAAATTCATTGCCGGCGGAGGATTACAGTTACAATGTAAAATAATTTATTTACTCTATATAAGTATACATTAATTCGATATACAAAGCTTATATACGGGTTGCAAATATTCTCACATTTTCTGTATTATGTTCAATCTGATGTTTATATTAGACGACAAAAAATATCTATTTCGTTCTTTTGATATTTATTAATTTTCGAAATAAGACCCTCGGAATGTCAATGTGTATCACAATAGTTAATTGGGATGGCTTCGTACACAAAAAAATTCTACGTTTACTGTGTAATAATTGACGCTTTCACTCATTTAATTTGACGAAACGCATCTCTCGTACTTTTCACAATCTATTAAATACTAGTATCTCGTACATGTATTTCGTTAATACAATTTCTAGGAAGTAAGTGGTTTTATGTGCGAGTTACATTTACGCAAGGCTGATCGCGACGATCGATTCGATCATCAAATATTTGCAAATGCACAATCACGTACATGTATACGTTACATCGATTATAAAATATTGCGATATAAATCACAATATAATCATCGACGAACCTATGAAAAATATATACACTTATTTATTCATTACGCAAATAATACGATAAATAAAAGTTTGTAGTATAATTGTAGCACTTTGTCGATATAATTAACCAATACATCTTTCATACACATCAATTATTTCTTATGCAATTTGTGTATTTGATTAACAAACGTGTACAAATTATTACGAGTAACTGGAATGAATCGGAAAATTTTTACACGCGATTTGCAATTTATATTATAACTGTAAATATCCCGGAAAATTAAAATAAAAATAGTTTAAAATTATTATACACATAAATGAATAATTTTTAAAACAGTTGTTAAAAATCGAGAGAATATCTTTTAAGGTTGCAACAGTTTCACAAATTTTCTATTCTTTGTTATAATAAAGAATTTTGAGAAATTGATAAATATTTCAAATTTTTTAATCATTTGCGATAAAAATTAGTAATATAATTAACTTACAGTAAAAATTGAGATTATTAATTTCATTTGTATTTTTTTGCCAAATTGAATGTTTTATTATTTATTTAAATGATAATTACTACAAGTAAAATATTGAATTTTTCGCAGAATTCAAAGAGTGGTATTGTTATAGCCTCGAAAGGTCATCTAAAAAGTTTTAAATATCTGGAGACACGGTAGTGTCTCGGCGCTAAGCCAAGCGCAATGACATATTTTATACGCAAATGAAAAAGCTAATCTCATCAAGATTTTATCTCCTGATTGTACAAATAAATGACTATTATTAGTATAGGAGTAAAATGTTTTAGCAAGAAAGTTATAAATTTCTAGCACTTTTTTATATATACTAGTTCATAAAGTACAATTAAAATTACTAGAAAGTAAAAACACCGGAGAAATTTGCTGTCAAAAGGCAAGCAATCACAAAAGATATGGGACGCTAGAGATACTTCTTTGAAATATAAAAGAGGAGAAAGTGAAAGATATTTAGTCAGCTACAAAAAAGTATTGACACTCTGACCACTGTTACATTATGACTAATAACAAATTCATCTCTAAAACAGAAGTGATATTATTGAAAAGCGAAATTGTGTGCGCTTATATCGTTGCGACGCGACATACTTTTACACACGACTCTTGATTTTTATTTTGATACATTTTAGCAACATTTATGACTGGCGTGGGTGTGACATACAAAAACATTCTTCTTTTCCTTTATAATTAGAAAGGATTGACCAAGAAAAAAATTTATTGCTGTACCGTTTAAGGAATGAAATTAAGGATGAATGTATTATCTATGAATAATGTTATGATGCTTATATTATCAAGAAAGTTGTACCTACATATTTTTCTTCTTATATCCAAATATGCTCAACAAAGATGATCTCCAAATGACAAAAGATTTTAAAAACATACTTAAATTTAGTATAAAGGTACTGCTAAGAGTTTGTGCAATATAATGTGTATAAAAAAAAATTAAATTTATTTTAATATAATTACTTCCTTGTATTCAAGGCATTCCAGTCACTTTTAGAGCGCATAAATATGTATATAAAATAATCTTCTGATATCGTGTGTGCATTGACTGCTGTATTTCATTGACAAACTAAAAAAATACATTCGCATTTTTTGCGAGTATGAGAAGGCAAACCACTTTTACAAGATAATAAAACTTGTAAAAATAAAAATATTAATTACATATAAGGTATACGATTTCTCCGCATAAATAAAATGTAAAATTGTATGTAAAATATATATATATATATATTTTATTTAATTATATTTTATTTTAAAAATATATAATACTGAGAAATTTTCTTTAGAAATAGAAATATTTTATATTCTGCATAAAATAAAAAATTCTTTAATTACCTCCAATTTATAAAAAAGAAGTCATTGTATACACATACATGACAGAAATGTTATTATATATAATTAAATTATCTTTGTTATACTTTTGTTTTTATAATAATAATAAGCAGTTTTTTTATTTTTTTGCTATTTCAGGAAGATGCTCTTTATCCACTTTCCATCAGTTAATGCTAAGATTGATGGCATGTCTAGAAGCATGACAGCACAGTACAGTCAAGTTGACATATAGTAAATGCTGTCTCGCGTGCTATATCCTAGAAATGTAGCCGCGAGCAATCAGCATCCTTGGCAGTGGAATTAGTAACAGAGATGCATATAACGGTAAATTTTGAATAAGACCATTCACCTCTTCACTATCGGACTATCTCAAGCAATCTTAAAGCATCCTTAAAAGCAATCTGTAGATATATCTCGCTTTGAAAGAGGAAAGCTTCTATATTTCTTTCCATATGGAAATCTTTCATAATTTCGTCAGTTAAACATAACTTGAATATATACTTTTTAATCTCATCTCGAAATTTTCAAAGAGAAAGAAGGATTATGTTATAATTTTAATAAAAATATTCTACTCTGTGAGTCACACATGTGATAAACAATTTGATAATATATAGTTGATGTCAACGCATATGAATTTTATATAAATTAAATTTATATATAATGCTGATTTTTTAAATGTAAATTTAATGTCTTATTTATTATTTTAATGGACTGAGGAAGACTAAGTAAAGTGGAAAGTTTTCCTATATAGGTATTATATTTTATCTAATTGAGTAACACTCTAATAAACCATTTTATATTTTTGACCTAATTATTTGCTCTGATAAATAAATTTACTTTTCTATTATCATTATTTGCATTGCAATCTTGAGTTTGATTTTTGTTTTAAATTTAATGTGTACGATCTAGGGCGTGTCAGAATATTTGCAGTTTATCTGTTATGGTTGTAGTATTTTAGTTTTCTATATCTTCTTTCACATATATTTTGATATAAGATTCTTTTTTAATAATACTTGTAAAGTACTTAATAAAAATCGATCTTTATTGTGATATTTTTGCATTGTGTTCTTTTTTAAATTTATTTTAGATAAAATTAGTCAGGAAATGACTATAATATCACATTGATTATAAATATAAAACTAATAATAACATGAATAAATAATATCAAAAAATCATTTGTCAATTTCTATTCGAATTCTTTTATATACTTAATTATAAAATAATAATGGAAATTTATATAATTTATACAATATATAATATATGATACATAAATAAATTGAAACAAAAACATTTCATTTATTTATCAAAGCAAAAATATAAAAATATAAAAATACTGAAATATTTGATTATGTTTGGAGTGAAACTTATATGTGCTTTAAAATTTTTTAATGATGTTTGAACTTTTGGAATATATTTGTTTGGATAAATATTACATTTTACTCAGATTTTTTTTATTTGTTTGAATACTTGTATTTAATACAATTAAATTAAACTTTTATCTGTAAATTTATATTTTAAGTAGGTTATAATTAAGGCAACCAAAATATGTATAGGGCATCTTTTTTTTATTTGACTTAATAAAGAAATAAACTAAATATAAATTTGTTGCATAAGAAATTATGCACTTTGAGCCCTATATGTTACAGCATATTTTTGCATATTTCGCCCACACATGCACAATATTTACATATTTTATCTATTTTTATTGTATGTTTCACATCGTTTTCTAATTTAAGTTCATGATTACGTTATTATAAGTAAAAAACTTAATTAATATTTTGAAAATTTGTGCGATAAAAAGTAATTTTCAAATGCATATATTCCTTTCTTTAGAGCATTTTTTCAATTTCACAGAGCATATTTTAGGCTCTTAAAAAGGGATTTTTACAGCATAATTTTGGTTGCCCTACACTGAGAAAAATATTTGTGTAAAATTACATAATTATCCTGGGTTTTTTTCCGATCCAGCATAATCATGTAATTTTACACAAATATTTTTTTCAGTGTAGTTATAACAAAACAGTAGAGCAAATAAAAAAATCTATGCAAAAATATTTATCTAAATAAATGTAATCCATATGTTCAAGCGTTAATAAAAAGCGTTTTTTTTTAAAGCAAGATAAGAACAAATAAAATAGATACATGTAATCTTTGACTATCAGTTATTCCTTTATTAGCAACTTTTTTTTACTTTTTTATCCATTTCTGCTAGAAGTATTGCGATATCAAAATAACTATACCAAATGTAGCCGTACAAGACGAGCTTTCAAACTGATCTGATATTTTAAAATATATAAGCTGAATGTTTCGCGATAAACAAAGAAAATTGCTCTCACAAATAAGGCACAAAATATACTTTCATCTCGCGTTTATGTCACAAAACAGACGTTTTTGCTTTTAACTTTTTTAATTTTTCCTTCTACGGATTTTTTACTTACCTGGTATGGGCGTGAAGTAGATGATGGTCGTGACCACGGAACTCAGGCCAACAAAGATCCCGAATCTGAAGAGCATGATGCACCTGGTGGATCGGGACTTGTCAACTGAGATTACCAGAGAGCTGTGAGAGACGCGAAAGCGTGGAAAAGCAAGCCACCAAGAGAAGGTAAGGACTGTCCAGCGTCGTTGTCGCGGACACACTAGCGCTGCTTCAGCAAGTTCATTGCCAGAGAGAGAGTCGATTCTCGATTAAAAGAAAGATGTTTCAAGCGCGGAAACACTATAACGTGTATGTCGTGCCGTTTACAGTCTCTTGGCACGGAAGAGATTATACACATGTATTTCCTCGAAGGATCTGCACGATACCTGCTAATCTTCAGAGAAATCGTGAACTTTGTGAACCTTTTCGCTGTGATATATACTTCTTATATTACTTAGAGCTTTTCTCAACGACGTTATTAACGATATCGCGAAATGGTGCTAATTAATTAATTATTCTGATGCATGTAAATTATACGTAAATTATATTCTTCGCAAGACGTGAAAATCGGAATGATTATACTTTGTAACATAATCGCTTCTTTCTAGAATTATGATATTTTGTTAAATTTATATTTAATGATTCCTACTTATTTGTTTCTACATTTTACACATTCTTAAAAATTCTTGCTAATTTTTGAGATCATTTCCTGGAATGATTTCAATTTATCTCAATTACAACAGGCTTTATTTCTCATGAACTGTATGTTATATATTTTTTTATATTTATACAATATGTATTTTAAATTTTTAACGATTTATACTTTATGCAATACCTACAATAGAAAGAATGATTTTTATATCTAAAAATTTAGCTAGACGCAAAAAATCTGAATATAATTTTGTTAGACCAACAAAATAATTATGTAGAACGTTGATGACAATGCTGCAAAAAGTTTTAACATTCTAAACAACTAGTTGAAATATCCCACAATTATTTTGATAGTCCAACTAAAATATATTATGGTCAGATCTGTATGTACTAGTTAAACTTTTAGATATTTTAGCAAAATCGATCATTCTTTTCGTGTACGAATAATGTGCTAAAAAAACAGAATTGGTTGAGTAGCAAAAGTCAATGTTAATTAAATTGCAAGAATTTATATATATATATAATATATAATATATATTATATATAATATTATATTATATATTATATTATATATTATAGTATGTTATATTATATTATATTATAGTATATTATAGATAGTAATATTATTTTTTTTAATATATCAAGTCTATAGATAAATATTCATTAACGTGATACATTTGTTCCTAATGTGATAAAAGACTCATAATATGTATTTGAAAAAGTACTTTTAGTTTTATCAAAAGCGCTGACGAAGGAATTGGAAATTAGTGTACCATGAACGAGCATGATGGCGATACCACATTACCACCACTGGCGCGAACAGCTGTGAGCTGAACTTCGTAATGGCAGTATCGCACTATTTTGCACTTGGGAGTAAATGTTGGCGTTCGAAGTTACTTCGCACTCAAAGTTATTTCGCACGTGCGAAAGAATAGTATGATTGAAGTCACGAATCAGAATTTCAACAAGGTGTATCCACACTTGGAGCACACGTTGAAAAACGCTAGCTTCATAGCGATTGATGGGGAATTCACAGGTATAGAAGGTGATGATGTAAGAAATAGGTTAGTTTGTACTGTACGGGAACGAATTAGAATGAGGTTTCGATGGATGTTGATGATAATGATAATACTTGATGTTGTATCGTTGCAGCTTGTTTGATTCCATACACGAGCGCTATGAGAAGAATAGGAGCCACATTCAGCCGTACATAATAATTCAATTCGGTATTTCGGCGTTTCAACGAGTTCACGATGAGAATAAATACACTGCGGAGGCTTTCAATTTCTTTCTGCTGCCTAGAACTATACCGTCAAAAAATAGACATTTTCTTTGGCAGATAGCATCGTTAGAGTTCCTGACCATGTATGGATTTGATTTTAATAAAGTATATATGCATTCTATTCTATATATATCCGTTACAGATATTAGCTTATTTATTACTAGCAATTCACTTTGTAGATAGCAAGCTGGTATTATTTGTTGTCATGTTTTGACTTCAAAATGATGATAAATAATGTTAACTGGCTATCTGATTTAAAAATCTCAAATCATATCTGATGTTTTATTTAGCGAAAGAATATATATATGTAAAAATTTTTCAGCTTGCCTACAATGGTATTTCATACCTTGATGAGGTTGACAGGGCAGTCTTAACACAACAGATACAGGAGGATACATTGTTCAACAATGTGATGCAATCTATTTCTTACAAGGAGGAAGATGATTTTAAAACTGCAGTCACTCAAATATTTGAATGGCTAAAGACAGCTAGTGATGGAGTAGGTTCTATTAAAGTTGAATCCTCTACTCCAACTTTGCAATACTTTATGCATAAAGAATTGAGAAAACGTTTCTCAAATATTTGGACTTACTCTGGGAACAACGTGGTATGATATGCTGCTCTTTAGGAGATAAAAGCTCAAATCTTTCAAAATTTTTATTTTTGTAATTTTTTAGATAACTGTAATTAAAGTGTCACCAGAATTGAGAAACATTCTGGAAGAGGAAGAAGGCTCCATATTAGAAAATGTATTGCTCGAATCATATATAGGTTTTACAAAAGTATTCAATCTCTTGGTTACTTTGAAAAAACCTATAATTGCACATAATGCTTTTTTAGACTTTATGTTCATACATCAACAATTTTATAAGCCATTACCACGTATGTATAATTATGTAATAATAAATTTATTTTCTAAGTTTTTTATTCATAATATACATCGTGGAGATAAAAATTAAATCGTAATTACTTATAGATATAATGTTTCTTGCAGAAAAATATATTGATTTTAAGAATAATATACATCAACTGTTTCCAACAATTTATGACACCAAATTCTTAAGTTTTGAACTGAGAAATATTCTCCAAACAGAAGGTAATTATTTAATATTTATTTATTTATTTGTATGATTATATATAAACATATCAAGTGCATTTTTTTTCTTTTCAGAAAAGTGGAAAGATAATACTTTAAGTGGCTTAATGAGTCATTTTACAGGAAGCCATGGAAAATATATAATGCCAGGATCGCCTGTCATTAAACTCACGACAGATTCAGACGAATTAAATGGTAGATAGTTTTTTTTTAATATTCCTTAATTTTGTTTATTATTATTAATTTATGAGATATATTCTTTAATTTTGTTAGATATTGTTTCTTCTAAGAAATATCATACCGCCGGATGGGACGCTTATTTTACCGGTTATTTATTTATTAGAATAACTCATGTATTTGCTACAAAGCAATATCGACAGTAAGTTATCGATTATATGGTTGAAAAGCAACAATTATTTATTTCTGCTCTTACAAGGGAACCGTCGGAGCCGTTCCTCACCGATTTTGATGGATTTTGAACAAGGTTCCCTTGTTAGTAAGCATACATATTATATTCGGTCTTATGTATGATTTCAGAGGCTTAAATTCAAAGGAGTTTACACATATAGAATTGATGAATAGCATAAAAAGCTTTGCAAACTGTGTAAATATCATACGTGGCAATACGTCATATTTGGTAAGAAAAATATAAAATTATTATTTTGCAAAAAAATAGTCGACTATATACCATTTTTTTAAATAAACAAAACATACATTTCTAGAGATTTGACGGGAGTGAACCTAAATCGACTCGACCAAAATGGCTTTATGTGAAAATGTTATCATCAAATTCAGTAACCCCCTCACAGGTATTATATTTAATTTTGTATATAATATTGAAAATTTGTTCAAAATCTTGGAATCTTAATCCGTAACTGGAACATGTATAGGATTTGGTGACTTTGCGATATTTTCTTAGGCTACATTCCAAAATATCCTCTTCAGAGAAAATTTTGCTCGAAGTAATATACATTACATGTATAATATATATTTTGAATAAAATTTTTTCTAGAGAGGACGTTTTGGAATGTAGCCCTAATTTTTTGGTATAATGATTTGGAATAATTGTATGTTTCACAATCTTATTTTTCACAGTTTTGTTCTATTCGTGTACGCTAATTGTAAGTCTCATAATATATATTTGTATCTAACAATAAATCAAGTATATTACAAATTTTTTCTTAAAGAGAAAACTAATGATAAAAAATTTTAATGGGTCCCAAGGACGTTTCTAGCATCATATAAAATACGTGTTCCTTTTGCGAGTTAAATATTTATTTCGTATATCGCTGTATGCACGCGATATACGTATAAAGTGAATGATTTGTAGCCAGTTTGTATTGTGAAATATCTGCTCAGGTAGCTGAAAAAATGTCAAAGTTTGGCATGGTTGACGTGAAACAATGTACACCGAATCGCTTGTTAGTTGCAGTAGCAAATCACGGAAGGTCAGTAATCTTTGTTTTCTATTAAATCTCTTTTTTTCTTATTGAAAATGTTTTCCCGTGTTCTACATTATACATATATAAATAACGAGAAGTATTACACAAATTTTAAATGTATAAGAAATAGGACGCAGCTTTACACATATAGTGAAAAAGTGATTGCTGCCAACTGCGTCCGATTTCGAGATTTATGTGAAAATATCACAACGCGGTACGAAGAATCCTAAGAAATTAAATCTTTATTTTTTCGATAGAGGTTGAAACTATTTTATCTTTGGTTTTATTCTTTTACATATTGGATAAATATAAATATTAAATATATTATAAAAGTAGGGAAATTTATAATACATAGTATGAAGCTTCAGTGCAAGATAGCAAAACTATTTTGGATAGTCTTCAAGGGCAGCCGCATATACTCATCAATGTACCGTATAAAATGTGATTTTAGTATGCCTTCTTTATCTATTTTCATATAAAGCAATTATATTACAGTACAAAACTCACACATTTTTTTTCCTCTTCTACATATATAATAAATTAGAGATCAATCTTACTTAAGCATTCAAAATATAGATAAAACATTAATAGCTTTCCCCAATCAATTTAGTATTTAAAAAGCGAAATTTTCGTTTTCTAATTGTCACAAAACAAAAAATATTTATTAATCAAATAAGCTCAAATGTCTTTAATTTTAATATTTCTGAAGGAATGATAAATATTTTTATTTAGAAAAATAAATTATTGAGTTATTGAGAGTCTGTGGAATAGAATTAGAGAAACTGAAAATGGTAGATCCATAAAGATCGTACAATATTTTTAATTAATAGATATGTTTATCTCAATTGTATCTAAAATCTTCATTCGAACTGTATTTTATGACTACAGTGATTGATTCATACATTTATTCGATTGGCATGTTACTTCGAATTATTACAGTGCTTCGTAATGCCGAAACACATTCGGCCAAAGTTTATTTCTCCGGTCTAGTTGTACGATCGATCGATCGACTGTGCTTGTCTAATCCGAATAGTCTGAAAACACAAACCAACGAATATATCGCTAATTCAGTAAATCTATTACAATCCGCTTGTTTTGTAGGGAGGGCGCGTATTAAGATCGCCAACGTTAAGTATCTCGCGACTATTTGAATGTTGCAAGTATTCGCACAGTATACTTACTGCTACAAGTATTCGTCAGTTTCGTTTTTTTTTGCTGATAAAATAAGATAATATTTTATATGTTGCATTCACTGGTCTATCATCACGGATTATGTTTGCTAAATTGTAGCTGTTATCACTCTTGTGAGTAATTTTGTTTCCCTATCACCAAATGATTTGATAAGAAAATACTTGCAACGTTTACTTGTGCGTTTCTGCACAAAAGATAATACAGAAGATTCTTCTTCGTTAAAATTAAGAAGTGAATTATCTCATGGATTATTGCAAGAAACAAATGTACTTTTGATGAAACTTTTCCAAATATTCGTACAACGGATAATTGACTCGATGCCGTCATATTGTACGCGTAAGATTTTCTTCGTCATTGGCACTGTTCCCGTCTTTATGTCGCTTTTACCAACGAACTTTTGCAGATATATTTACAGGGCTTATTAAAAGACCGCCACTGTCTACACCACCGTGTACATTATTATTAACGGTCTATTATTACACTTGATGTTGCCACACGTGTGCAACTTTTGTCACACGAAATTGACTTAACTTATTACGTTTATCTTGTCGCGCGGGACGATCGGGATTGTTGGATACGTTCTCCTTTGCGACGCAATGATCAAAATGATTTCCTTAATTGTTTTACAGCGCACGAGACATATTACTACACTTCAAGAAAAATAATGAGCTGTACGTAGTGCCGTATAATCCAATACGGCATTCATCCTCGGTTCAACTTATCCTATGGTACGTATAAGAATTGATAATTAATCTGACTGTTCTACACGGCCATAGCATGATAATTTGGCATGCATCCCGTTAACAACAAATGGTCTTTCGAAATCAGACGCGTGAAATAAACGTATCAGCCTGTTCAACTTATTTGAAGGAATTCGTGCAATTATTTTTGTTTATTGGCAATCTACGATGTTTTTATCTGGAAGAGATTTTGATTATCTCGATATTCATTGCTTCACGATTTGCTGATAGTAATTATATCATACTTTCAAAGTATTTCTTGAAAGCATCACTACCTTTTTCAAAATAACTTGACTTGTCCAATAAAGTTCCTTTTATATTTATTCCACGTACGATCTTTACGTATCAAAGGGAAGAATTAAAATTTATATTTTAAACAATAATAGTCTCATTTTTAGATCGTACATGTGAGAACACAATCTATCGATAAACTAGATCGATCGAAGTTAGATCTTTAAATGCTTAAATAATTCAATCTTGAATTACTGAATATACTATATATGTACTTGCATGTATACCATATTTGTAGTCTTACGAACTGCGCGCCAAAATATTTCCGGACTATATAAATGCAATTAAACTACTCTAGTAATAATCTCGCGAATTAAATTAATATCTAATAATTTCGATGCTCAAACAGGCATCATATTCTAAAGATGTTAATATGCTGAAATATTTCAGCGCGCAGTTCGTAAGACTACAAATATGGTATATATGCAAGTACATACATATAATATATTTAGTAATTCAAGATTGAATTATTTAAGCATTTAAAGATCTAGCTTCGATCAATATAGGGTTCTAGTTTATCAATTATATTTTAAAGTTAAATTTTTGATTCTCACAGCCTCTTCTGTATTGATGCTTAACAGGCCGCCAAGTTTTATTTCAAATCATAGAAATATACTTAAAAAAAAGAATTGTAACTATTTTTAAAATATATTTAACGTTGAAATTTTAATAAAATATATTTATAAAATATATATAATATATATAGTATATTTTATTAAAATTTCAACGTTAAATATATTTAAAAAATAGTTAATATTTAAAAAATTCTTTTTTTAAATTATATTTCTATGATTTGAAATAAAACTTGGCGGCTTACTTAAGTATCAATGCAGAAGGCTGTGAGAATCAAATATTAGCCGTCTGTGGCCGAACAAAATGGATGATTTTGGAACACTTTGTCCTGATGTACCATTTTCCGAGCACATCACGGTGTCGTAATTGCGATTTCAGTCAACAGTCGCAATACGTTAAGGCTGATTATTCCTATAAGTGGCGGAACGCCACTGAACGTATTACGTCAAACAAATTAATGGCTTCCAATTGGGCTGCGTTTGCGAAGTCTCTAATTAGCGTCAACATTGCCATAGATGCAGAAGCCGCAACTCGCTTTGCCAATTGTTGCGAAGGCATTAACGAACGATCTGGTCGATCGTTACGTTACCTAACGCTTGCGGGTAAAAGATTCGCATTCCTTGTTTTCCTGGCTATCCCGTTTCGTACGATCGATATATCAATCCGCGCTCGTCATTACCGCATTCTGAGCGCAATGAAAATGTTATATTTAGGTTGCCGTTTCTGCATAATAAAGTTCTTCTATTTTATATAGAGTCTCAGTGGTCTCAGTATTTTCATGACGTTTTTTTTTCCGCGATTGCTTGTAAAACATTCAACTTTATCAAAATAATTTGACCTGTCCAATAAAGTGTTCTTTTTATATTTATTCCATGTACGATCTTTATACATCAAACGGAAGAATTAAAATTTATATTTCAAAGTTAAATATATTTTATTAAAATTTCAACGTTAAATGTATTTAAAAAATAGTTACAATTCTTTTTTTAAATTATTTCTCTATGATTTGAAATAAGACTTGGCGGCTTGTTTGTACTCTGTGAGTATAGTAATGCGACTCTTTTTCGAATAAAGGATACGTAAATTAAAATTTAATTTTTTTCAAAAAATACTATGATTACAGAATTATTCGTATAAATTCAAATGTATTTTATTTATTGATATTTTATTGTTATATACATGTAATTACGCAATGTATATTAATATAATATAATCGGCTATTCTTTTTAACTACAGGGGCAGTTTAGTCGTTTCTGGTGGGATCTTCGCATGGATGCTGCATCAAAAGTTTCAGAGAAGCTCTTAAACGGACTGTAAATATCTTGAAGATATAGCAACGAATTCAAATGTTTTATAATATATATATATATATATATATTTATTTGAAGAACATATTGTCTGTCTGAGACTTTATTTGAGTTTTGAAAAAAGATATGAGTTAAAAAATATGATTTAAAAGAATAAGATTTAAAAGATGTGACAATGAGATAATTTTTTGTATGAGATAATAATAAAAGACAAAGTATTACTAGTATTACTAGTAACTCTGTAGTTATTTTACACCATGTCTTTTTTTTGCAGTCCAGAACCTCTACGAACATCGACTCCAGATTGGTGAACGAATCTGTCACCGAAATTAAAATTGACGGCTCTGAAACACTGCGTACAAAAAGTCATTTGTAACATGAACAACAAGGTTGTTTGTCGTTCCGTAAAGTTAAGAGAGCGGAACACAAGGCGGTACGGGACCAAGATGCAGAAACGACAAGTATTTTACGCTTCGCCGCAATGCTTGTCGCCATTCTGTTTAAATTTAAGATTCAGCTCAGGAACGGAATCTTCACGGGAGTTATTATTATTTTGACTCGTAGCGAGAGTTCTAAGTTGGACGAAGCTTGAAGCTCGTTTTCGAGTCAAGCAGGAAGTGATCGCACTTACCGAAGATACATTCTCTCTTTCTTCCAATCGTGAACCGATTGCCACGCATGATTATTCGTTTTGTTTTTTTTCCTCGATGCTCTTCCTCTCGTCACCGCCCAGTCATTCCGGATAATCGTACGTTAGAACTTTTTCACGCGTATTCCGTGATACTTTTCTCAAAGCGGAAATTTATCTACGAAAGAAAATGAGGCAAATCCTTTGTAAAACTATACTTTAGCGTCCGGTTTATTATAGATTCTGTAAAAGTAAAACTGTGATTTTTATTGCAATATTGCAAAATGCACTTTTAGGGAATAATTTTTTTTAAATTATGCTTTAAAAAAATATAATATAATTAAAATTATTATATTATATTTTTATTATTATGCCTTTATTCGTACAGTTTTATAAAAAAAAAAGTACAAAATATATCCAAATTTTTTCCGAGGTATCCGTTGCTAAATATTGA
>NW_017256854.1:872209-977481 GCF_001594055.1 Mycetomoellerius zeteki | reverse complement strand
ACAGTCAGCTTGGTCGCGCTGGTATCCGATGGCAGGTGGACTCCTCGAGAGATGATGGTCCCTCCTCTCACACTACATAGACGAGGTAAAGGTCGTCCGCATGGGCTCGGACCCTGGACTATGGAATTGGGTTAATTAAATTGCTAAAATCGAAACGTCTCAAAATTGATTGATACTCGCGTTGCAATCGTGATTCGCTCAATCAGATTTTGAAATAAGAAAAAAAATAAGATTGTCTATATGGTGTAACTGGGGAATGTTTTTTTTTTTTTTGAAGATTTAAAAGTTGAAAGTTTTAATGTTTGAATATCTTTTTCTTTGCAACGAACAACGATCACCTGTTGCGAGGTTTAACGTTATAGAAAAATTCACTGTTATCACATCGTATTTTAAAGATGTAATAATCTTTTAGTCTCTTAATTTTTTGTAATGAAAATTCGATTTGTGTGAACACTGTCTTTTCTATAATGTTTATATAATACTAATGTTTGTATAATACTATATTTTTAACTGATCCTTGAGTTACAAATATGCGTGTGAAGGAGAGTCAGACCTTACATAATAGATTAACTTCTAACATGATTAATTAGATAATTAACATTTTTGGTCGATTATTAGATTTAATTATCTCTTACTGTTTTGTAATCTTATTATTATTTAATAATTATTACGCTATTTTATAATTTAACGACTTAACACGTTGAAAAAATCGTATTGAGATATCAATCTCGTGCAGTTCCACGTACGCAAATGCAATCCTGGCGGACGATCAACGTGTACAAATACAGAAAATATAACGTCGACGTGGGCGGATGACATTTCTCAAACTTATAAAAATGGTACTGGATCACGACACACGTAAACACATTTGGCAGCAGTGTAAACGCACGCCGGCGCTTGTCTGTGAAATTGAAATCCATTGGCGAGTCTTCAACATACCGGAACATCTATCATGTAAACATATGATCTCACATCATCGCAATTATTGTATCATGTACGATGTATAAATTTTATTTTATCGTCATTATAATATTGTAATATATTTCTACACCTCCCTTACAGAAATTTAATACTGGAAGGTAATGATTAATTATTCTGAGTGATAAAAAGATTGAACAACAGTGCTTTTAATACTCAAAATAAGTAATTTCCAGTATTAAATTGGATTTCTCTGTAAGGATTCTTCATGCATCATTACCTCCGACGTCGCCTTTCATTAGATGCCTCGTGTTTCTTTTAATATACCGGAACATCTATCATGTGAACATATGATCGCACATCATTGCAATTATTATCAGTGGCGTACCTAGCCTTGAGGAGCGGAGGGAGCAAAGGCGGAAGGGGCGCCGATTATTATGGAAAATATTCAATAAATAGGGATCAAATTCATACATTCTATTTATTTTTATTCTATCAAATCTAATAACACTATTCTGTTCACTTTTTTCTATTTACTCTATTTATATATTCGATTATCGCTGAATAAAAAATGAATGAATGCGCAGAAGAGAAAATTTTATTCTAATTAACTGGCATTGACGTCATGTGGCGTAAAAACTTGTTATTCTTCATACAACATATATGTAACAGTTATGATTTTGTTTTTTTAATTTCTTTTTTCAGAAACTCATTTACAAAATATTTTAAAATCATTGACTTCAAATTTGAGGTAAAAATTGTTGAATATTTAAATATGAGATTCCGAATTTTACCGACTTTTGGGAGAAAGTTTGTCGGGTCAAAAAAAATCGATTTTTCTTTTATTGCATTTTCGGAAAGTTGATAGTCTTGAAAATATATTACCAAAGTCGTTTACGGAAATAATGTAAAATAACTGAGTTATTCATTGTTTACTATTATAAATCGTAATATTGTAAATGTGTAGTTGAAACTTTAAACATTTCTCTCAAAACAGCATTTTTCAACCGTGTTGACATAATATCTCGGGAACTGAGCGTCCGATAGACTTGAATTTTTTGCATGTCCATTTAGCATATGTTCTTTTATTACTGAAAATACGGAATTTAATTTACGATTATTCCATTCTGTTATATAAAAAAACGAAACAAATTTATAGGTGAAAATCAATTTTTTAAAACATTACCGTTTCAACAATTTTCGATTTTTTCCTTATGTTCTAGTAATAATGTAACTCTTACAATATAATAATTTCTTAGGTTTTTGGTTTCAGGCTACTAGAACTAATGGAATGATGTCAACGCGTCAAAAAGAAATTTTTTCATACATCTTGGGTACTACCGCGTATCTTTTTTTTGTATGATACATATGGACAGGAAAAAATATTTTTAAATATCTATTTGGTACAAATAAAAAGTTTTATATTAATATATTAATTCATTTCTTTTAAAAAAATTCCTGAATAATCATGTAATTTTTAGCCTTACAAACCAGAATACCCCTTTAAATAATTTTTTTCGGTTTCTGCACTGTTAGAAATTTCTGTTATAAACTCACAACAAAAATATTGGAAGTTTTTGTTCAAAATCACCCATATAAAAATATAACGAATCATTAATATGAAGCATACGAAGTTTTGCACTTGTGGGGGCGGCTGTCTTGTATGCGAGTGGGGCGGAGGAGGCAGCCGCCCCCCCATGGCCCCCTGTAGTTACATCACTGATTATTGTATTATGTACAATATAAATTTTATCATCATTATAATATTATATAATAATATATTTCTACATCTCCCTTACAGAAATTTAATACTGGAAGGTAATGATTAATTATTCTGAGTAATAAAAAGACTGAACAACAGTGCTTTTAATACTCAAAATAAGTAATTTCCAGTATTAAATTGGATTTCTATCTAATGTAAGGACTCCTCATGCATCATTAACTCCGATGTCGCCTTTCATGAGACGTTTCTTTTAACAAAAGATTGAATATATTATTAAAAAGGAGTGAATGATTGCTTTGATATCGAGTTATCATCAACTTGAATTGGTGATTATTAATTTTTAACACCTTAATTGAAAGATACGATATGAATATTCACATAATAAAATAATAATATAAAATAGGATTACGAGCCTAAGATAATAATTTTAATATAAATAGTTAAATCGTACAAACAAAAACAATTGTATATACAAACGTTTCGTACCCGATCGGGTCATTTTCAGTGTTAACAAAAATCGATTATAAATTTACTTACATTAAAATATAAAATAACATGTAAATTAAGTTAAGGTCTGAAGTATTATAAATTCACATAATAATCGCACATAAAATGATTTGTCTTAATGTGTAACGCATAGAACGACGACGAATCATCAATTCGAAGTGGGACAAAGCCACGAGTATTAATGGAATTTCCCCGAAAATTGGCTGCTGCTCGGCAATGTTCGAGTCTACCAAAAGCAACGTGAGTCCGTCCTCTCTTCGAATACCGTTCCTCCACTTCCCCCGTCCCTCTTCATCGTCACATGCATATTACGCGTATCCTTTGTCTTCGTCTTTGGCTCTTCTCTTCCTCTCTTTCTCTCCCTCTTTTTCCTCTATCTTTTCCTGTCTCTCTCGAATGACGAGCTCGTTACCGCTCGCTCACCGCCCGTAAAATCGTATCTCGTGACTTCGGCCAGAAATATGCTCTGCGAACCCACCTATCCGTTCGCCTTCACCTATCGGTCCGGTGCCGTTCCCAGGACGACGGAGGAATATCGCCCAGCGACCGTACAGACGATTGAAAATACTCCGTTGCGGGCTTCTCTTATTGGCGGATTTTGAAATCTTCACCTCATCGCCGATGCAGCATCGCACCGCCTGGCATAGCTTAGCACCTGTCTTATCGTCGCCGACGGCAGTGGAAATAGCTGTTGTGCATAGACCGGAGAGCAATCACGGTCCGAGTAGTACGAATAAGTGTGAGTGCGCCGACATGCGCCTGCCACTCACAGTGACAATTAATAAAAGGGTGAAAACGCTTGGCTTTTCGAATTATATTCTTCCATTATATTTCGAAGTCACTTAGACGACACTATAATTCGCTTATAATAAACGATACTATAATTAACGTCACTATAATTCACGTCAGAGGTGTTTCAGAAATTTTACTTTATTATTAAATAAGTATGCTATGTATTTTGATGTATATTTTTATCTACATATATGTATATTTTGATTCCTCAGATATCTTTCGTATTACACGGATACAAAATTATGACAGAATTCTGAGAAGATTCTGTCAAGAGTTATAAATCATTTAAATGAGCTGTTTAGACATAGAAAGTAAAAATATGTTTATTTTTTTATTTCTTTAGAGATGTCTTGTTCAATATATTAGATGCGTTCATCAGTTCCTTTTCTTAATAAGTTTATATAAATTTACTGCCGTTCGTACATAGGATTAATGCATATTTATCTTTTTTATATCATTTAATGCTTTAATAAAAATGCATATATTTGGAATTAAACAATTAAGATATTAATTATAAATTTATACATATATATTTAGTTATGTATATATTAATTAATATATTGTTAATCGATAAACTTTCTATGTAAGTATCTCTAAAACACGAGGAAAAAACAAAGAAAGTTTCTAAAAAGATTTATCAAATCGATGCTTGTAATTCCTTTTATACTTTTATATTGTACGAAAGCCAGCCATTTATATTCGCCGCTGTGTCCACGTATTTTCGAAAGAGATATTATATAATCCGCGAAGATCTATATCGATGTCTCTGCTAGATTACTGTCTAGATTAATCCCGCTGTGTTTAGAAAACTAAGTGGACAGAGGGGTGAAAATTCGAATTCTCAACAATGTGCTGTTGATGATGAAAAATTGGGTGAAAAGAAGCAGAGACAATCTTGCGCTAGCCAGGCACACTGGGATCCTTGTGGACAGTCCCAACATTTTCTTCCGAAGTTCCTCTCTACGACTATTTTGGTTCATAAGCTGAATCGCGGAAATAGCCTAGCCTAGCCCCTGGCCTAGAGCGTAGGCTTGATCGGCTGTAATAGCGGCTTTCTCAAGGATCCTTCGGGACGTCATGTTCTCGTCTCACAAATTGGAGATAGCGGGAGATTAATTTCTCGCGTCTGAACGGCATTTGTATGACGTGTTTCTTAGCTAGCAACAATATTACGCGGATGCTGGTCCGTTGTAGACGTGATATATTTATCGCATAGCCGACCGACAATTGACGGACTCCCGAGGATCGCGTTGTTCGCAGAAATAACCCCGTGTCTGCTGCGTCTACCTTCGTAAAATTATTAATACTTCACACATTCATTTGATTCCATTCTTCCTTGTCGGATAGAAAGCACTCTTCCTAGTGTTTGAAAATATTGGAACGAAATATTTCACGTACATGCATGCCGCATGCATGTGTCTATAGCGAGATAAAAAATATAAAGCTATAGCTTTGAACTATGAAGCATCCTCAATTTATTCCTCCAGAAGAGTACTAGCGAAAATAAAAGCCAAAGGAAAAATTAACAATGTATTGGAATTGTTATAGAAATAAATATGATTTTTCAATAAAACCGTTTTTAATTTATTTTCCATTACATATATAACCTTCTATATGTAAAAAAAAAGTATAAAGCATCCCCAAAAATTGAAGTTTTAGTAATGTTATTATTCTCTTTTTTCTAAACTAAAAATTGTTTTTTGACTGGATAGATCGCACTTTAACAAAATTTTAATCGAAACTTTAATTCTTTGAGATATTTAATTTTGAAAATTGAGTGACAAATTGAGTGACAAATTGATAAGTTCAAAGAGATTTTATGTGAAATTTTCTCTAAATAAAAATCAATCCGACATTTATCAAAGATATTTAAATTTTAAAATTGAGCGATAAATTAATAAATTCAAAAGAATTTTATATAAAATTTTCTCTAAATAAAAATTGATTCGACATTTATGAAGTTAAAGAGATGCTAGCTGTATTAACTATACAAAGAAGTCAAAGTTGACTCTCAGCGCATATTTTTATCCCCAGCGTGTGCTTAAGCGACAGCAGCCCTTGCCCTCATGTTGCATCTCGTAATATTCTTCTTATCATTGCGTAATAATCTTTCGCATGCTCTTAAAGGAATGAGCCTACTTTGCCCTTTCCCACGGCTTGAAATATCTTTGGCAAACCAATGAAGCACGGCACATACATAGATTTTCCAAAGGTATATTTATTATTATACAATTAATATCTGATGAGATTAGCCGTATCAAGAAATGCAGTCTTGAAAAAATGCATCTTTCTTCACTCAAGAATTAATTATTTCTTTTATTAAATAATTAATTTCCATTTATTAATTAATTTTGTAATTGTAAATTTTGATTTCTTCACATACGGAGATAGAATAAAAACGTATACCGAGACAGAATAAAAAGACAAAATTAAGTTAGAAGACATGTGTATTCTAAACTGAAATTCCTAACAAATGCGGATAAAATTAGAAACGCTAGAAAAATCATAGAATTTATGAATTTGTATACAATCTCGAGATAATATCCGGTCTATATCCCTAGACACCACTTTTATCCGAGTGATTTGTCTGTGACAGAAATCCGTGACATCGCGACAATAACATAGAGCCTACCTCATCAACTCCGATTAACTTAATCGACTGATTGTTACACTGGAACTGATCAATCGCATTTGCTGTTTAGCAAAATTGACCAATCACAGTTAAGACACTGAAGTTTAGTTTCACAACTCACAGTTAACTTTTAACCGAGGTTCGACTTATCGAATTCTAGAATTGGAAGAGATGAGAGATAAGTTGAATCTCGGTTAAGAATTAACCATAAGTTCTGGAACTGATTGTGAGCTTTAATCGACAATTAAGTTAATCAGAATTGGTCCACATCAGTCCACACAGCCTTGTGCTACTATAACTCGCTACTATCAGGAATCTTGGGAGTCCGATAACTCGCATAGTCGCGCAAACTCGCGTGAGCCCAACGCCAAGTCCAGCCCCGAACGTATCCTTGCGACTATTTTCGCGTTACGCGTTTCGACATGATAGATGAGACTTTTCTGCGTTTCATCGACGTCGCGTCGGGTCGCGCGGTACCTGCCAAAGATTCCCCGGCTCGGCAATAGAGAACGACGAATAATTTAGGATCGCGGACGATACCTGTCGTGCATGTTTGCCGCAGTCGTCGAGATTTTTTTTTCATGGAAAACCATACATGTAAAATATGTTTTGAATTAAAGTGATTGGGCTTTGTCACAATGAGATTAATTATTCCGGGGAGCTTGCAGATTATATTAACTTGAATCAAAAAGATTAGAAAAGATATCTTTTTTAAGCCAATATTCATAGTCGGTTCTTATTTTAAGACCGTTTTAAGTAATGTCTTAAAGACGCTAATGCGGCCCTCTGATTGGTTCGTGACACCTCAAAGCTGAACTTAAGATGATCTTGAATATAAGAATTAAGAAGTGTGACTATGAATACCGGCCTATGAGATTGGCTTATGACATCTTAAGACTGTACTTAAAACAACCTCAAATATAAGAATTAACTATGAATACCAGCCTTAGAAAAATTAATTGAAAATTAGAAAATTAAAAATATAAAATCAAAAAATTAAAAATTAAGAATTTAAGTATTTCTATATTTCTATCTCTTTTAGATATATTTACATTTTATTTAATTTACAAAAAGTTATATCATAAATTTATCTGAAAATAATATTAACTTTCGTGGAATATTTTTAAATTTTAATGAAACTTTCTCTAATAGCACAAAGTATTAATGCAATATTGGGAAACAAATGTACAGCCAATATTAAGAATTGCACACCCATATTAGTCTAATATTGTAAAGTAGTAGTCATATTTAACCAAAATTGGTTCAACAATATTAGACCAATATTAGGGATTCAATTTTTACCTAATATTGGTTATACATCGTATTTCCAATATTTCGCAAATATTGGAAAAACAATGTAAAAACAATATTAGCGAAATATTGGGAAAACAATGTACAGCCAATATTGGGAAAAAATTGAATCACTAATATTGGCCCAATATTGTTAAACCAATATTAGACCAATATTGCGGAGCCAATTTTTACCCAATAATGGCTATAAATTGATTTTCTAATATTGGGTCAATATTAGGGGCCACAATATTTGGTCAATATTGACTATACATTGATTTTCTAATATTGGGCCAATATTGGGGACTAATTTTTTGCCAATATTGACTGTACATTGGCATTTATTGTATTATCAGTATTGACATTACGTTGCGAAATATTGGTCAATGTAACCCCAACGTAAAGCCAATATTGGGTAGGTAATGATTGGCATGCAATATGGGCTATATATTGGTATTTATTGTATAGTGAATATTGGCATTACGTTTGGAAATATTAATCAATTTATGCCCAATATCAAGCCATTATTGAGTAATGATTGACATGCAATATTGGCTATACATTGACGTTTATTATATAACCAATATTGGCATACATTGGGAAATATTGGACAATGTATCCTCAATATAACCAATTTTTTATAGTTTAGCCAATCTTAGCCAATGTATAGCCAATGTACTGTGCTACTAGTGTTTTTATAGACATGTTAACGAAAATTTAGGGACGTTGCAATAGTTAAGACGTTGTTAAGATTTTGTTATTAATTTCGAGAAGCTGCAATATTTTTGTTAAACTTTTTTTAATTAATTTCGATTATATGATCTGGAATTTATATTTAATTTCAGCATTATTAATAATTGTAGAATGTTCTCTCCTGACAATTCAGAGAGGCATAAGTTTATTTGCTTACGATGTAACGTTATGCGTCACGTAACAACCATAACGTTCATGAAACCGTGACGTTGCCTCCCCCGAGATGAACAGAGATCGATCTTAAAGTGCGGCAGAATTCCTAAGGATGTCAGCATGCACATCTCAGCCTTCGTTCATCCGCTATTTTTATTCTTCTTAAACGACTTTTAATACGTTTAAATTTAAAGACAATAAAATCACCTGACAACTTTAACGTTAAGGAAAAGTAAATTAATAGTTCATCTCCTTTGTCTTTTTAAATTCAATTTTACGCTTATAAAACAGAATCCTCAAAATATTATAAACAGATACTAGAAAAAATGTCTTTTTAAATGTTTTTAAGCTTTCCGCTGTTTATTGCTTTTTTTTTAGGAAATGTTAAAAGAGAACTACAGCTGTTCAATGTGCTTATGGTTTCATTCTGAACCCTTTCTGAACCTACGTTTTTCTAGTAGATTCATTTTTGTTGTTTGTGCTGTTTTTAATATAATAATGTAAAGAATCTTTAATGAAACTTATTCGATACGCTTTTTTATATAGTCGATAAACAATAAAGCTAAATGTTTAAGTATTTAGTTGAATCCTCGATATCAGGATAAGATTGTTACAACGGTTTGCGTGCGTTTTTTTGCAAGATAAATATATCATATATACATTTTTATATTAATGATTATATAAATGATCGATTTTTTCTAACGGGCGGTCCTGCTACCTCATTAGTGATTCTCATCAGTCGGACAATTGTGAAGTTGTTCAAGAAATGTTAGTCAAGTATTAAAAAATCTATTTATTATCTCTCTTATTATAATTCGCTAACAAAAAGTATAATAATTTACGCGAATAGCAATTTTTAATAAGCATAAATGTGTAACAGATTGATCCATTTTATGCATTTTAGGGTCGAAATTCCATAAATTTAAAAAAAAATGTGACGGTGTGTAACGAATTATTTTTATGAGGTAACGTTGCCAACCCTGTATATGGTATATAAATATATATATATATATAAATATACATATATATTCGTCTTGCTTCAGTTATTCTCAAGATTTTGACGTGGTTAGTTGTGAGCAAATAATTTGAAATTCAACCTTCATAATCATGATCATTACGTCTAAGCTGTAAGCATTGCATGTAAGTTATTATATCATCAAAATTTCAGTTTTTTAATCTAACGTTAGGCGCACTTCTGATTTTATAAATTTCTATTTTCAGATATAGTCTGCCTTTGACACAATGTTCCGTTTCTTCCCTCTTACTTTTCATGACAGCTATCATTTTATTATAACTTATATTGCCTGTAATCTGTTCTCATCGTCAAATTAAAACAAATTTTAACTATTGTCGATTGCTGATTAAATTATCTAATTACTACTTAACTTAGATATTAAGATATGACAAACAATTGTACAGTTTAATCTTAATATTCCTTTTTTCATACGTATTAATCATTTATACAAGATGTTGCTTTTAACCTTGATGGCGGTTTCTTATTTACATGTGCCTATTCCTACTCATTGTCAGTTTGAATTTACGTTTACGTATTAATAACTGATTTTTAACGTCCCATGTTTCCAATTTTACATTTTACTTAACATTTTATTTATGTAACAATAAAAATTAGAAAAAAATAAAGAATCGGTCATATGTAGAATAAAATTACATATCGACATTACTATGACGGTAAAATATATCAATTTACCAGTAAAGTGCATTAAAAGATGATGGCCAAATTCAACAAAATTTTTATATAATGCTATTATTGTGAAAGTGTAAAATAGGATATCCACTAAAAACAGTACACGCAACCTTGATAATTCTATATCTAAAATGCTGTTAACATCGGCTGTTTTCGACATTGTTGTAACAATGTATTCACTTATGTCATTACACAAAGTATTTTAAGCCATTTAATGGGAAAAGTAATCACATTGACAATGATCATACGTGATACAATTACTTTGATAAAAAATTTATGTTTTATTAAAAATTATATTTTCTTAGGTGGATAAACTTGAAAATATACATGTCCAAAAATATTTAGAACGTGAGAAAAACGAAAAGAATTCACGGAACGTTACAATAGAGTTAACCGAGAAATACATCTGCAGAGTTTGAGAGTTGAATCTGAAAAAAGGAGAATACCCCATCAATCTCAAATTCCGAAATATTTGAATCGACAGTTGAAAATAATACATAATGGCACAAAAAGATATGTATAAATCGTGCGGTAAGATTTATGTGGTTTGTTATTAATATTTTTAATGTTTTCAAACTTTGTATTATTTCAACAGTTATCCGTTTTGTGTTGTAATTTTCATATTTGTTTTAAAACATAATCTTAATTAATGTTAAAGATAAGCAGCTGACCTCCTCGAAAGCTTTGATGGAAGAACATAATAAAGAGGTACATACTGTTGTTAGGCCCTACAAATGTGAAACGTGCGGTAAAGCGTTTAAAAAAAAATCGTATTTGCGTGTTCATGAGAGAATCCATACAGGTGAGAAACCTCATCAATGCGAGTTTTGTAAAAAAGCATTTACGTGAGTATTTAAGTGAACAAAAATTAGAAGAATTATTTGATAATTCGATGTCTATGATCAAATTAAATGATGACAAATGACAAATATTACTTTCATTCTTTTGTAGTCAAAAAGGGAGTCTAAACGCACACATAAAGTTGATGCATGTCAATAAATATTTCAAGTGTATCGTGTGTGAGGAAGTTCTCAAAACTAAGCAGAATTTACGTGATCATATAGACGCGAATCATCCCCATGAAAGACTATATATATGTAACCAATGTCCATCTACATTTAACAATCGTACTAACTTCTATCAGCACATAAAAACACATACAGAGAAACTACATATTTGCGTGGTATGTGCTTTAAAATTACCGTTAATATTTTTTCTAATTACTTCTCACTTGATTGTATTTATGTGTATATTTCTGTAATTATAAATGTGCTGTATTTTAGGTTTGCGGCAAAGTCTTTAGTACCAAATATCTCAAAAACCAACACAGTTCTGTACATACCGATGAAAAGCGATTTAAATGTTTGATGTGTGGCAAGGCCTATAAGCGAAAAGAGAAACTTGATATACACATGCGAACTAAGGTTATTCATATAACGTTTAATTCATTAGCAGATTCACATTTGTCTTCCTATTTTTGTTACGCATTCATAATCATGTATAATAGATCATTATAATATACCACGACACATGAGATATATAAAAAATTATTTATTTTTTAGCCACACACAAGTGATACCCCACTAGACCTTACTACACAAACTGCAACTAACAATGAGATAGATAATACGCAATTATAACTACTCTTTATAATAATGACTGATCGATGATGAAAGAAGTTGAGAATAAAAACGTAATTTTTTTATACATAATTCGTTTATACGTAATATACATCTATACGCATAATCATATTATGATCGATTATTATAGTATACATTTGATATATAAAATACATTTGAAATATAAAAAATTATTTATTTTTTAGGATTACACTGGTGGTATTGTATAGAACTTACGCGAATGACAACAGAATAGACGATCAAGTACAATTGTGATTACTCTTAATAATAATGACGAACCGATATTGATAGAAGTTGAGAATGAAGATGTAATTCTTTTACGAGATGTAATATAGTATATGTATAGATGGTAGTTTTCCAGTAGATACAATTTTTCTAAAAGATACAATTGAACATTGTGTCAGACACTGGAGCACTGATGTGTTGCAAATTGACAATGCGTTCAAAAGACAAAATCGTCGAGTAGATCCTCATCATTCAATTCTTTTAATAATTATAATAAGTTTATTTTCTTGTTAGATTTAAAGTAGTATACTCGTGGATTAAAAACAGAATTTTTTGAAATTGAAGTTATACATATTACATGTTGTACTATAAGATATTATGTTTGTGCACATGCAAAGAGATTGAGATTTCCGTAATGAGATGTAAGCAATTGAATGTCGCACTTTTTAAACTTGTCGCCTATATGAAATTAATTAAAATGTCGCTTTTATTTTTGTAGGATCTAAGCTAGTAGAGATATGTTAATAAAACACGCGAATGTGATGGAAGAACATCAAACCGACATTGAGAAAAAAATCATTATTTTTTACCATTTAGATTGGAAAATAGATTCGTGAAAAGAAATTAATCTTCTCAAACATTTAATTTTATTCCGAAATGTGAATGCCTAAGTGAGATAGCAATGAGCTGCGTTAGTCTATCTATGTTCATATTTTTTCGCGTGTGCGTGCGGTCATGGACAGGTTCAACCTAAAGTTTCCTCTCAGTGCACATTGGAATCGAAAATTGAGACCAAAAATCCAAGAATTATTTTGTTACAAAGAAGCTATATTATAAGTTTTTCGAGTCACTGAACTCGAATCTATCATCCGATTTAAAATTTCCAAATGGCGAATCAAATATGACTGACTTGAAAAAGTATTGTATAAAACGCTTGGAAATTCATTTGTAAGATTTCTTTGACGCTGATTTCGATATTGACGTACAAAAATAAATAATTTTAAATGACGAATCCAATATTGCTGATTTTAATTTTAAAACATTGTTCAAAATACATATAAGTTGGTTTCTAGGATTTTTTGAGTGCATGATAATGACGATTCTGGAAAATCAGAATTAGAAAATTTAAATTTTTTTAATGAGTGCTCCACATTATGCATGGATCAGGAACAGCACATACATACGCTGCACGACCCGTTGAATGAGCATGTACGTTATTGTTTTACTATATTGCTAAAGACATTATAAAAAACTATACATGATATCTAATATCAATATTTCAAATTCAACTTATTTAAAAGAAAATGTTTTTTAATTAACATTGCTGAAGATACGATTGACAGTAAAATAAGAATATTAGACAATTCGTAAATAATAATGATATGATTGTATTATCCATAGTTTTTATAAAATCTTTAAAAAAATCATAAAATAATGACGTACACGCTCATACGCTGAGTTGCGTCGCGTGTGTGTTTGCGCTGCTTCTTATTCATGCATAATGTGGAGCGCTCATTTGTTAACTTAACATTGCTCTCATTTAAAAAGTATTGTTTCAACGCAATTTTACCAGAGGAAAAAGTTGCTTCTTTTGGAGTACACAATCACGCTGTGCAATCCGTGTTCGCGAATTCTAAAACACTCAGTACGGTGTGTCGGGTAAGTTTTGACAAAGTGTTCTTGAGCAGGGCAGATAAAACAGACGAGGAGAGACTACGCTCTGCTCATCATTGATTTTTATCGAAATTGCAGCAATGTTAGAGGTACTTGCGGCCTTAGAAGCCCAGTAATGAACATTTAAAAATATACAAAAAATCCAGAAACAATCTAATATCTCGATAAGTATGCATTTTTGAGGAAAAGTTTAGTCAAAAGTGATAGGGTTTAATAAGATGTATTAACTGGTTTTATTAGTTTGACATTAGATGGCACCGTTAAGATCAAGTCAAGGTTGACGATGCCACCCAAGGTGTAATTGTACGCGAATAGCAATTTTTAATAAGCACTAATGTGTATGAAATTGGTCCATTTTGAGCATTTTAGTGTCGAATTTCCAAAAATTTCCATAAAAAATTTTTTTAATGGCTTCTTTGTTAAACATAACTATTTAATATTTATTTTTATTTCATGTAATGTATTATTGTACACCATTCGACGTAAAGATATATGTTTAATAAAAATATAAAAACCAATTAAACCGCGAAATCCCAAATATATTTTATTATACTATTTAATATAGTATACTCTAAGCATTTCATTAATTGAGATTTCTCATTTTTACGTTCAGATTAGAGTAGTGTACGAGGACTGCAATGCGCACTGAGTACTGCCAATGAGCAATGCTATAGTATTTTATTATTGTCAAGAAAAAAGGAAATAAAAAGTAACGACTCTTACATCTTTTTTTAGTGACGATAACGACCTAGTTAGCAACGTGTTAGTCTTGTTGTTGTTACATTGCTTGCAAAGTGTGTGCATTGCTAAGTATGTGTTGCTACCAGAATTGCAGCAACTAAGTCCTCATTTGTCGGCAATTTAATGCCTTTACGATATAATAACATTTAGTAGCAACTTGCCAGCAATTTGCCGACAATTTTAAAATCGTCATCATCAAAATTCGTACTATTGCCATCATGTTGCTACAATAATATGCAGCATTATACAATGCTGTCATATTGCCGACAACACAAAATAACATTGATGTAGTTATCATGCTGTTAAGCCGCTGGCAATACGTAAAAACATTGTTGTCTACACGCTGCTACAATGTCGGCATAATCGAAATCGTTGAAGACAAATCTACGGCAAGTTGTCAATATCATAAGCAATCACAGATTTGTGAGATTATACTGAGACACGCTTTGGTATCTGGGGAGTTATTTTCATGAGGTGACGTTGCCAACCCTGTATATGGATATATATATATATATAAATATACAAATATGTTCGTTTTGCCTCAGTTGTTCTCAAGATTTTGACGTAGTTAGTTGTCATCTAACAATTTGAAATTCAATCATAGTAATCTTGATCATTACATCGAAGCCTTAAGCATTGCCTGTAAGTTATTATATCATCAATATTTCAGTTTTTTAACCTAACATTAGGGGCACTTCTAATTTTATAAACTTCTTTTTTTGAAATTTAGTCTGCCTTTGACAAATCGTTCTGTTTCGTCCTTTTTACATTTCATGACAGCTATCATTTTATTATAACTTTATTGACCGAAATCTGTTCTCATCGTCAAACTTAAAACAGATTTTGATTATTATCGATTGCTCATTAAATTTTCTAACTTCTACATAACAGATTTTAAAATATGCCAAACAATTGTACGGTTTATTCTTGATCGGTTGATTCTCCATCTTTTCATACTTATTAATCATTTATACATATAAGGTGTTGCTTTCAATCTTGATGGCAGTTTCTTATTTACTTGTTTCTATTCAAAATGACAATACACTCATTGTCAGTTTGAATTATCTATTTTCACTGATTTTTAACGTCACATGTTTCCAATCTTACATCTCACTGAATACTTTATTTATGTAATAATATAAATTAGAGAAAAATAAAGAACGGTCATATGTAGAATAACATTACATATCGATTATCACTAACGGTAAAATACATCAATTTAGCAGGAAAGTGTATTAAAACATGATAGCTGACATCAATAAAATTTTTATATAGTGCAATTGTTGTGAATGCGTGAAATAGGATATACATTAAAAACAGCAGTACACGCATACTTGATAATTCTATATCTAACTTGCAATGCTACATTGGCTGTTTTAGATATTGTTATAACAATATATTCACCTGCCATTTGGCAAAGTGTTTTGAACTATTTAATGGGAAAAATAATCACATTGACAAGGATTGTACGTGATACAGTTACTTTTGATAAAAAGTTTATTTTATTAAAAAATTATATTTTCCTAGGTCGATAAATTTGAAAACATACATGTCCAAAAAAATTTAGAATACGAGAAAAAAACGAAAAGATTTCACGGAACGTGTTGCAATAAATTTAACCGAGAAATACACCTACAGAGTTTGAAAGTTGAATCTGAAAAAAGGAGAATACCCCATCAATCTCAAATTCCGAAATATTTGAATCGACAGTTGAAAATAATACATAATGGCACAAAAAGATATGTATAAATCGTGCGGTAAGATTTATGTGGTTTGTTATTAATATTTTTAATGTTTTCAAACTTTGTATTATTTCAACAGTTATCCGTTTTGTGTTGTAATTTTCATATTTGTTTTAAAACATAATCTTAATTAATGTTAAAGATAAGCAGCTGACCTCCTCGAAAGCTTTGATGGAAGAACATAATAAAGAGGTACATACTGTTGTTAGGCCCTACAAATGTGAAACGTGCGGTAAAGCGTTTAAAAAAAAATCGTATTTGCATGTTCATGAGAGAATCCATACAGGTGAGAAACCTCATCAATGCGAGTTTTGTAAAAAAGCATTTACGTGAGTATATAAGTGAATAAAAATTAGAAGAATTATTTGATAATTCGATGTCTATGATCAAATTAAATGATGACAAATGACAAATATTACTTTCATTCTTTTGTAGTCGAAAATATCATCTAAACCGTCACACGGAGACAATACATGTCAATAAATATTACAAGTGTATCGTGTGTGAGGAAGTTTTCAAAATTAAGCAGAATTTACGTTGTCATATAGACGCGGATCATTCCCATGAAGGACTATATAAATGTAACCAATGTCCATCTATATTTAAGTACTATAGTAACCTCTGTCAGCACAAAAAAACACATATAAAGAAACTACATATTTGTGTGGTATATGCTTTAAAATTACCATTAATATTTTTTCTAATTACTTCTCACTTGATTGTATTTATGTTTATATTTCTGTAATTATAAATGTGCTGTATTTTAGGTTTGCGGCAAAGTCTTTAGTACCAAATATCTCAAAAACCAACACAGTTCTGTACATACCGATGAAAAGCGGTTTAAATGTTTGATGTGTGGCAAGGCCTATAAGCGAAAAGAGGGACTTGATATACACATGCGAACTAAGGTTATTCATGACATAACGTTTAATTCATTAGCAGATTCACATTTGTCTTCCTATTTTTGTTACGCATTCATAATCATGTATAATAGATCATTATAATATACCACGACACATGAGATATATAAAAAATTATTTATTTTTTAGCCACACACAAGTGATACCCCACTAGACCTTACTACAACAAACCGCAACTAACAATGAGATAGATAATACGCAATTATAACTACTCTTTATAATAATGACTGATCGATGATGAAAGAAGTTGAGAATAAAAACGTAATTTTTTTATACATAATTCGTTTATACGTAATTTGTTATACATCTATACGCATAATCATATTATGGTCGATTATTGTAGTATACATTTGATATATAAAAAATTATTTATTTTTTAGGATTACACGTATGATACTGTAGAGAACTAACCGCGAATGACAACGGAATAAACGACCAAGCACAATTGTGATTAATAATAATGACAAATCGATATTGATAGAAGTTGAGCATAAAGATGTAATTCTTTTACGAGGTATAATATATGTATAGTTGGGAGTTTTCCAGTAGATATAATTTGTCTAGAAAATATAATTGAACATTTTCAGACACAGGAGCACTGATGTGTGAAATTGACAATGCGTTCAGAAAACAAAACGGTCCAGTAAATCCTCACTGTCTAATTCTTTTAATAATTTTAATAATTTTCCACATCCTTTGTTGGATTTAAAGTAATACATTCGTGGATTAAAAACATAATTTTTTGAAATTGAATTTATACACAGGGCGGCGTTAACAAAATTTGTGCCCAGGGGCTTGTGATCTCTAAGCGCCCCCCTCATAGGGCATTATTTTCATGATATTTTGATCTTTTTTTAGGGGGTGGTGACGTCCTAATTTTCCATGACAGAAATGATAGAACCAGTAGTGTCGGCGTTGCGAAGATCACTTTTTAAAAGTAACGTGTAATAGTACCAACTTCTTTTTTAAAACCGATTATACCAACCCTTTATTATTGTTACCATCATGAACACAATATTGCTACGTCATTGCCATATCGTTCTTACAAAACAGTGCAGGACTACTCTGTTACTCTTAATAAGTTTCGTTATCGTTATAACGCCATTCCGCATATTTTCACCATAATAAAAAAACTTTACGGAGTTATAACGATAACGAAAGTACATACGTATATTATTAACAACAGAAGCTATTTATCAACTATTCAATGATTTTTTACAAATCGCAAAAATTACAAATGCGCTTGTTTAAATAACTTAATTTTTTCATTTTTTAAATTGTGGCGCCCCCAGGCGCCCCTGGCACTTTGGCGCCCTAGGGCTCAAGCTCCAAAAGCCCATAGGTTAACGCGCTAATGTTTATACATATTACATATTGTACTATAAGATATTATGTTTGTGCACATGCAAAGAGATTGAGATTTCCGTAATGAGATGTAAGCAATTGAATGTCGCACTTTTTATACGTGTCGTTTATACCAAGTTAATGAAAATGTCGCTTTTATTTTTGTAGGGTCTAAACTATCAGAGATATGTTAATAAAACACGAGAATGCGAAAGAACATGAAATGGACATTGAAAAAAAAAACATCATTACTTTTTACAATTTAGATTGGAAAATAGATTCGTGAAAAAACGTTAATTTTTTCAAACATTTAATTTCAATCCTAAATGTGAATCTAAGTGAGATAGCAATGAGCTGCGTTAGTCTATGTTCATATTTTTTCGCGTTTGCGTGCGGTCATGGACAGGCACAACCTAAAGTTTTCTGCTACAGTGCACAGTGGAATTGAATATCGAAACAGTGGCCAAAAGTCCAAGAATTATTATTTTGTTACAAAGAAAAGCTCTATTATAAGCTCTTCTAGTCACTGAACATGAATCTAACATCGGAATTAAAATTTCAAAATGGCGAATTTAATATGTCTGACTTGTAAAAGTATTCTCTAAAATACATAAAGATTCATTTGTAAGATTTCTTTGATGCTGATTTCGATTTTGACTAAAAAAATAAATAATTTTAAATGACGAATCCTAGGTGATTTTACTTTTGAAACGTTGTTCGAAACACATGCGAGTTGGTTTCTAGGGTTTTTTAAGTTTCTGATAATGACGATTCTGGCATCATGATATTAGAAAATTTAAATTTTTTTAGTGAGCGTTATGCATGGATCAGGAGCGGCACGTACACACGCGGCGCGGCCCGGTGTATGAGCTTATACGTCATTATCTTACTATAATATATTACTAAAGATTTTAAAGAATTATATATGATATCTAAATATCACTATTTTGAATTACTTATTTAAGTAAAGAATGTTTTCTAATTGTTATTGCTAAAGGAACGACTGAAAGTAGAATAAGTAGATTAGACATGTCATGAATATTTATGCTTTTATGATTATATATTAGGGGAGGGCGGTCTAAACCGGATCTATTTGCAGTTTTTGCTCTCTGTAAGGCGTAAATGAAGTCCGATCTGGAAACGGTAGGTGCCATTAAAAAGATCATTTAATTCCCCTCAATTTTGCTTCAGACCATTTTCTCTTCTGACGTATCTCTCATCTGTGTTGTACTATAACGGAAAATGTAAAAATGCTTTTTTCGATCCGATTTGGAACAATTGGTTCGAAATCGTATCAATCGTCTCCTGGTTCAAATCAAAAACTCTTATTTTTAAGGATTTCTAAATAGAATTTTAAAATATTTTAATGTATTTTTGTTAGTATTGTATAAAAACGAGCAATTTGTCAGTCAAAGATAAAAGTTTTTTCAGAAGAAAAGTTACTGACAGTTAATATTATTAGAATTGAAATCAATAATACTCATCTAATCTGTGTCTGATGAATTATGATATTTTACTGATTTAATTCCTTGGACCAGATCTGGTCAGCCGATCACCAGTACTACTACAATCAGCCTATTAGTTATCTATTGTACTGTCCGATTTGGACACAGATTCTTTTGAACTTTGGAACAAATTTTACAATAAATCGCAAAAGTAATCACAAAATGCTTAATATTTTTTAATTCTACACTCTTGAATTATCTAAAATCAATTACTATTGAAATTTTTATCACCTTTTAAAACCTTCAAATGAAGATTTTTAAAAGTAATATAGAGTTTATAAAAGTTTGGAAGTAATTTAAAATGTGTAAAAGATTAATCCAAAATAATTTAAGGTTTTCGAACTGTTTTAAGGCGGACTTTAATATAATCTTAGAACAATCCATAGGCATAGGAACAACCAAAGGTTTTACTATTTCCGTTGTATCCGGAATTTTCAAAGTAAGACTAACAATAAAATAACATAAAGTTTATCCGCAATCACAGTACGCGACCTTACGTGAACTTACTTTTTCCTAGTTTGGCAGCGGCTCCAAATTTGTTTCATTAAAAATTTTTTATTTCAATTAAATACTCTCTTTTTCATAGAATAAAGAATACATATCATTTAGGTTAAGTTAGGAGATTATACATACGTGTTATCATTATTTTTTAATATAAATATACATACTTGGATTACTATTAATTATTTTGATAATTCGGAATAGATATAAAGATGCATATACATACATATACATACGAATACAGATGCATATACACGCAATAACACTTGGATTTCATTTTTATTGAATTAAAAAATAAAAATATTATCATTTTGGTTTTTTATTAGCTAAAAGAAATGAAAAATTAATATTAATTAATATTAATAATGAAAATTAATATTAAAGATTATTATTTTTTAAGAAGAAAAAGTAAGACCACAAGTTTTATGCTTAAATTATTGTTTAAAAGTAGTTATACAACATTAGTGTTTCAACGAAATGTATTTTTCGTTCAAATTGGTGCAATATATATATTTAAAGATTTCACATTGTTTTAAAAATTATTATTACTTTAATAGATTGGAAAGTTGGTTTGGAATAGATTTGGAATAGAAAGTCATTTTTTTCTTTAAGGAACACACATACAAGCGCGTATACTTGGCGCCTTTTTTTATCTTTTTGTAAAAAAGGTAATTTTGTCGTGACATCGCGTATTTTGTATTGCAATACTAAGATTTTTTACTGTAAAATTTTCTTATTTGAAATAAATTTTTTAAGTTTACTTTTACCCTTTTAATTCTTTGTAATTAAATTTCACTGATAGTTGGAATAGAAAAATATATATCATTTAAGTGGGAATAAGAAAACCTTTACATGAGAATAAAAAAATATGTACTACTTATATTTTATTTTTAAGAAATAAAGGTTTGTAATTTGGAATATAGTTTCTGCACTTCGATTTTATTTTTTTAAATTAGAAGTAGTACGACAATAATGTTTGAAAAAAAATGTATATTATGTTTGTGTAATTGATGCAATTTAGAGATTTCATATAATTTTTGAAAAAATTATATATTTGAATTAAAATAATACAATTTTCTGGTATCATAATTTTTGAATGAAAATATAACAGATACTTGCATGAACTTTTTAACATCCACATTTTTGCTTGTATGTGTAATAATTCTTTAATAATAAATAATCTAAACATTGCGTTTTTAGTTTGCGGACCCAATATTCTCGGTTTTGATTGGTGACCGCTATCAGCCAATCAGCAAACAAAACTCTCATTTGCGCTTCTCTGATAATATAGGATTCTAGGCTGCACTAGACTGAACTAGAGACCCTCAAGGGAGAATCTGGCAAAGCAATGTTCAAGTTTTGATTGATGCAGCCATTATGTTGCAAAATTTTATCATATCATCTTTGTTTAAAGTTCGATAAATAACAAGGATGAAGTGACTCGGGTAAGAATCTTAACATAGCCCTGAAAATGCTATATTTTTAAATTTACTGTAAAAATTACCAATTTGCATTATCATGACGAACGTTTTCCAGACTCTCTCTTGAGGGTCTCTAATCTGAACTAGTGCAGTTCAGCTAAATTCAGCTAAAAACGAAACAGACCTCTCGTCGAATGCCATCTGATAGCAAAAATATGAAAAGGAGACAAAATTCTGGGACAATGACATATCTCACGTATCTGAATCTTAAAATTTATACATTTTAGACTTTGCGTCGTGATATCTCCGTAGGGCATGTAGAAAAAACATAAAAGCACTTTCATTATACAACCCAAGCGGAAGCTATCGATTGAGCATACGTAGAATATTTGATTGGTTCAGCCGTTATTGAGATCTGATAATCTCGATCGTTCGCAACTTGCCGACTCGAGTAATAATAAAAGACACGGTGCGATCTCGCGCTCGCGTTCACTTAGTGAAGTCTCTTCAAAGAACATGAAATTTACGTTTTCTTAATAAACAGACGTATCTTATGAGATAATTTGACTTTCTAATATAGATTTATGCAGAATATGTTACATAAAATCGTTTTAATATGCTGAAAAAGACGCTGAAGGTATCTCACGAGGAAGATGCGAATTTGAATCAAAGATGTGGCAACATAAATAAATGTACTGTTTTATTTTTGACTCCTCTCCTCTTCGGCGCCGTCTACAAAGATCAAATTAAAACAACTCAAGTAACGTGCGTTTCCTGGGCAATGCCCCGTTCATTAGGAGCAGGTTCGCTACTGACAGTTATGCCGTACTTTAGAAGAGAATACTCACGATTTGCGTATAGACCAATAAAATAGAAGTAATACGACCGTGTCGAGTCTAAATCGTATAAATCCATCCATTTCGTGTAATGATTATATCACTACGAATAATGCCAAAATTGCATTCGACTGTCGCTGGCCAAATGCATCGACACTACAATGTAGAAACCAAATAGCTGTTCTTTAAACGGAAACGTGTTGAAAATCGCGGTCATGCTCACATAGAATAGAGCACTCATCTGCCATCGGCTTTGTTATCGCTTTCGACGAGTTTGACTAATTACCGACTCGTCGATATCATTCGAAAAGCGACTTTTTTCCAAGTTCTTTTATTTAAAATTAACTTTTATCTTTTTTAATTATTTATATTTTTTTTGTAACTATGCAGAAGAGATGTATTTTAGTAAACGAAATTTAAACTTTTTAATAAATAGTTTTCAATTACACATGTTGGAAAATTTGTGTTAAATTTAACACATTTTACATGTCCCAAATGGTCCACTCAATTTTTTGTGTTAATTTAACATAAGATGAAAGTTCTAAAAAGTAACACAAATATTATGTAAAGAAATTAACAGAAAAGGTAATTTGTAAGCAAATTGTAGAAGCATATTTTTCAATAAAATTAATATCTATATGATGTAATAAATTTACATGTATATTTTATTCGTTTATCTTAGAATTTATATTTTAAAGAGACATCACATTTATGTTATTTGTTTACTTATTCATAAATGGTGTTATTCTGGTGCAAAGAAATATTGAATATCAATTTACAATATTCAAACACAACATAGTCACATTAAATTAATACTGAAATATATTGAAAATTCAACACAAAATTTGAACAAAGATTGGAATGCTTCCAACACAAATATAAACGTTTTTACTGTATACTTTAAACGCATAACTTAATTGTTTTAGTTGTGTCATTTTTGAAATAAGGAAGCGAAATATCAAATAAATTATTTTAAGTATAATATTTCTGTATTTTCGAAAAACGATATAATAACGTTTAATAGATCAGAATAAACATTACTGTGTCTTTCAACATCTTTGTTATTTAAGTATAAAATTAATATGACACGAATAAAATACAAAGTTTGATAGATAATGATAGATGCAATCGCGCTGACATTAAAAGAGACCGCGGACAAATTCCGGATTTTTCGAAATTAATAAATCAATCCACGGCGGCGAGAAGTCAATATCGCGCAATGGGACGATACGAGCTATCTCAAAATTAGCGTAGAACTCGCTCCGATTCGACCAACGGGTGAATCCATCGGGGAATCGCCGGTGACAGATCTCAAGTATTATGCCACCAGAGATGCATACGATTCGGCGGCGTGACGGCAGCGATGCACCAGGACATAGGATAGATCGACGGCCATGTAGATGTCTGACTATATTTGGGACGTTGAGCCACGACTACTTTACTGGCCCAGTTGGCGGTTGATCGGACCCCCGGATCCCCTCTGGCCGACTGCTTATTTTTAGTTTAGGTCGCTAGTCGTGCGTCGGCCCGTGGTAAGATGCACCGCCTGATGCATCGCGTAAATTGCATTGCACACACAGGCTGTAGAAAGGTAACGACGGGCGGCGGCAGCCGACGGCGACGACGACGGCGACGCGCGGTACGGACAGTAGCTAGGCGGCGTTTATAATTAGCTCCAATGTTACTCGTTCAAGATTTTACATAAGTAGGACCGATCCGAGTTAACCCTGAAAGCGGCGTCGCGCGCTTGATGTTCGGCGGCTCTCGAGTCGATCTCTTCCTCGATCGATCGGGACCGCCCGTCGTCGTCTGAGGCCAGATCCAGGTCGAGCGAGCGAACGCGAATAAACACGAGTGAATAATAATTTAACAAGTTCGCTAATACTCGCGACATCGTTCACATACTCATTGAAACACGTTCCTTCATTCGTGTTTGTTCGCGTCCGTTTGCTTAGTCTGGACGTAGCTTGAAGCGAATAGCAGAGAAATGGGTGTTTAAGAATTGTAATGGAAATAAGGATATAATGCTACAGAATGAATAATGTAAACATTTTGCATTTAAACATGAAAGAAAAAATTTATTATATCACTCTGTTAATTATGTGCGTAAAAGACAAAAAAGAATACGGAGAATAATTGAATGTTGAGTTGCGATACACATAAACAGAAATTGAAGAGTTCATTTTAGTACGTCAAACAGAATCGCATAAAGCGTATAAATTAAAATACAAGAACGATCTTAAAAATGTATTTAATTTTCGTAAAATCTATCATCATTTATCATAATAATATTTTTATCATACATATCATTAATAAATATATCAGTGTCGTATTTCTTATATATAATTAAATAAATGATGGAGAGATTTCCAACTATATTAGATTGACAGTGACAAATTTAAAATAGATTATGTACTTTCCGCAATCATGGTTGCAATTATTACTCCGATCATTCTAATAATAGTAATTTTCTAACATCATTATTAATAATAAACATCAAATCTATAATTACGTAATATTAATTAAAAATATAAATTTAAATTATAATGTAACCATCCAGTCTATGAATAATCTGCGCCAAGAAGATTAATTGCAGTCAATTGCATTTAAGTGCTTCCGATGCCGGTTCGCGAGATGCGCATCAGCTGCCGTTCATTCGTTGTTCATTCATGCTGCGTATGCAAGAAATCATGAACGCGATGACGGATTGCACCAATGGCGTCTGCATTGTGCAGGGCATGCATTCTTGATTCGGGCTCATCTCTTAGTATAGGCTGTGTGAGCTTGACAGACATGCCTGACCGTGGAGACTTCCTAGCCGGAAGGAATGTTGTGTATGTCGCGAGGCAAAGACCCGTGATGAATCATGTAAATAATACATAAATAAACATGTACTTTATATCTGTTAACCCTCTAACCCCTAGCAGCTAATACTGTTCCAATTTATTGATATAATATTGGTATAATTTTGGTCCAATATTGAACCCAATATATCCCCAATGTTTAACTGTGTCACCAATAAATTGCTACTATAGAGAATGCTAATACGGCTCCGTGATTTATTTGTTTATGATGTACAATGTTTATGATTTACAAGTTTATGATGTACATTCTTAAGAATGCCATTGTAATAACCAATCAGAGTTTTATTAATATAAAAACAAACTTTATGAAAAAAACTTTATGAATATCAATCTTTAAGTTTGATGGAAGTGATTTCATATACTACAAAAACTCGCACAATTTATTGTGAAAAATTACTTGTCAATCGGATTGTGCTTTAAGACCGAAAATTTAATTGGCGCGTGATTTATAGAATTAGATATGTATAGAAGCTTTAGCTCGAATCGAAAAATTATATTTCGCACTTTAGTTATATATTTTTACATATCAGTCTAAACGTCGTTATTGTTTAGGTTTAATAATATTTAAACAAAAAGTGTTGCAAAATTTTTTTAATTGATCTTATTTCAGCATTAAAAAAAAGTAACGGAAAAGTAACAAATTGTTGTTTTTTTAAGTAACAATAACGATAACAAAATACTTTTGAGAATCAGTAAATAGTAACGGTAACTTACTATTTTGACTCAGTAACGAGTAACGACTAACGGTAACTAGTTCTTTTAAAAAGTAACTTCCCATTCTTTGATATACATATAAATTATACAAATATGTAAAAAAACAGAAATTATACATAAAGTGTATCGAGCTTACCGCTTATCTTCCAGATTTTGTCTTCAATAAATTTATATCGATTTATATTTTATTGAGAAAAATTTAATAAGTTACCGATTTCTCGATATTAAATTTTTGTTTTTGATATTAAACTCATAAATTGATTGAAGAATTTGTAGAAGACAGAATGCTCCGTATAATGTCACGGAAATTTATTTTCTAAATGTTAATTTAGTATCATTAGAGGAGTATTAGAAATTAGAACATTGGCAAACAGACGCATATATTTAATGCGTAGAGTTTGAGTAGTTTAGCAGCAAGAACAATTGCGGCAAAAGAAAGAGCGAAAACGGATTCAGTTCCTGGTCCAGTCACCCACGCTTGATGCTCTTCTTGCTCATACACCTAACGTATTTATGGAACGGTACTGTTCACAGCGTGTATATTGAGAGACTACTGGCAAGGGCACACAGAGGCATTAACTCGAAGTGAATGAACAAACGGACGTTAGTCTAACTTAAATAGGACTTGAAATATCTCAAGTAATTCTTAATTTTATATTGAAAATTTTTGCAATAATTTCTCATCATTAACATCATATCATGCATGGTTATTATGAAATCTTTAGAAGATTATAGCGAATAACGGAGAAACAGACATTCAGCGCACGTTATCCTGATTTATGCACTATAAACGCTCAATCGTTAACTTTATATTGTCTCATCATTAAAAACTACTATTAGTCGGAATCTTACCAGAGAAGAAAGTTACTTTTCCTGGCACAGAAAATAGTACATGCATTCCGTATTCCGGAATCGCGCGAATTCTGGAATATCTTTCACGGAAAGAATGACTTTGTTAAAATATATAAAAATTTAATTATATTGAATATATTGATATATAGATACAGATTTAAAAATAATTTTGTTGAACTATCAAAATAATTAAGAATTTCAAGTATGATGAACAATGCTGCAAAAAACTTTGACATTCTAGTAATTATAGTTCTATATAATTATTTTGTTAATCCAACAAAATATTATTTGTAGATTTTCCAACAAAATATTATTTTTAGATTTATATTTAAATAAATTTTTAAATATTTCAAAACACTTTTTTTTCCGTGTATATAAATTTTTCAGAAAAATATAAATTTTTAAACATAATTATTAATTAAATATATAAATTTTGAAAATAAGATCCAAGAGAAAAAAGCTTTTGAAGACTTTTTTTATCGGAGATGACATACAACTTCTAATTTTTATTTATTTTTGTATTGAATTACCATGTTAAAATTTGTTATACTCCTCTATATTAATCCCTGAAATTTATGTACGTGCATAACGTGAACTTTTTTATCTCAAAATTGACGGATGGGAATGATGCTGTTCTTTTTCAAGCTGTCGCTCGGTAGTAATTTCCGGATGCTAATGATATCGTTAAATGTTGAAGGTGCCTTCAGCAAGCAATAGAGCTCTTCTGTTCAACGACAGGGGAATGACGTGAATTGCTCTTTGATAATATCTCATAAATTTCAACAAATGCAATTCCGCTGACGAGATGATATAAAATTATATTTCGGAGATATTTCTTCGGGAAAATTGAAAAACTTTGATGAAATACAAAAACGTATGCATGTTGTTTAGCATTCATCCTTGTGCCTTCGAAAACCATTGTAACGAAACACATTAACGTTTAATACTTTATGAAGGATTGTTGTTCAAAATTAACGGAGTTCTTTTAAAAAGAGTTAAAACTAAAACTCTCTGGTTTAATTAAATTTAATATGGTAATATTTACTCTTAAAATTATTTATTTCAATATTTATGTATTTACAATATTGTAATGAATATTAATTAGTTTTATTAAAAATCAAAAGACGTAGAAACAATTTGCTCAGGAAATATCAAAATCACATTCTTCAAAAGAAGATACTCTTTTCTTACTAATTTACATAAAATCGTATAAAGTTTACTTTTTACTTTCTACATAATAAGTCTATTTTAATAATTTTCAATTATATTTTTAAAGACGTTAATTGAAATATTCTCGATGTGTATTTAAATTTCAATTTAAAGAATATGAAACACAGATACATTTTATGAATAAAGCAATCGAGTGGCAATTATTCATGCATGTATCGGATCGACAGGAAAATATGATCGAAATGAGCGGCAGGCGATTCATTAGTCTGTCAGTATTTAAACTCATTTTAAAATACGTTTTGATCGATCGTCTGTTTGTCGGGCGGATGGCATCATTTTTGTTGTTTAGTAGTTCATTTATAAAAATCGTTATAAATACGACTCTTTGTACTGTCATCGACACCTGCCCCGTAATACTCTTCGGTTCTCTCTCTCTCTCTCTCTCTCTCTCTCTCTCTCTCTCTCTCTCCCTCTCTTCCTTTACACACACATGTTTAAATTAGTTCCTCTAAAATTCACGATGAATAAAACTTGCCAAAACACATGTTCAACTTATATAGATAAACTATTATTATGAACGAGGTTTTCGACCATATTGTCGCTATAAAAGCATAGTTTTCTAGATCGTCAAAATAAAACAGCGCTATAAAAAAAGCTTTTTACTGTTCTTCTTTTTATGTGCACAAGATGTGGCATGTATACAACGGGAAGTTACTAACTCGATGAATTATAGATATTCAAGCAAATTTCCAACTTGAGTTTTTACAGAGAAAATTCGCTGGAAGGCATTCCTTGCAGCCTTCCGATTAGAAAGATGCTTCGGGATTTCTATTTTTATTCGTTAACTCATTCGAGATAGCCGTTTATATTGCATTTGTAGAGCGTAGCAGCTTCTTCCGGGTTGATGAATCTACCACGCGAATAGCCGAAGACACATGGAGAAGCGGAGTTTCTAGCTCTAATGATGCTCCAAAACATTACTATATCGTAGGCCGGTTTTACGTAAGACTTTGAGTTTTAGCTAAGAATACGCCGCGCTTTGAACCGCCGGTCAGAGTAAGCGACGAAGTAACAACATCTATTTTCGTTTGCTATAATGAGAGAATGCTGATAGCGTGGATGTTTCATGGGGACGGCCGTTTAACTGGTTCTGACAATTCGGTCTTTCGACAGGCCGACGATGTTCGTGAGTGTTGTGGATTCAAGGACTGCCTTCCGTCAGCTTATGGCGTATGTTTTCGTTATTTGATTCGTGACGAACGTATATTTTCTTGGTCTTTTGATATTTGCATACACGTCACAAAATGTATTATAGTCGATAAAGATTCTTGCTCTAGCTTGGGACTCGGGGCCACTAGCGGGCCGCGAAACCTCGCAGGCCCCCTCTAGCTTGGGAATCGGGGCCACTAGCGGGCCGCGAAACCTCGCAGGACCCCTCTAGCTTGGGAATCGGGGCCACTAGCGGGCCGCGAAACCTCGCAGGACCCCTCTAGCTCGGGAATCGGGGCCACTAGCGGGCCGCGAAACCTCGCAGGACCCCTCTAGCTCGGGAATCGGGCATTTCTTGCTCGAATCAATTTCATTTCGCAGACTAGAAATACATATGGAAAGAGCATCTCTTCTATGTGGCACAGTAATATGAGATTTGATAATTGAAAATACTCCAATAAATAAGCTTTTTTTTTAATTGACGATTAATTCATAAGACATCGACACTATGAATCAGTAAAGAGAGAAGTATTGACTGAAAAATTTAATGAAAAAATTGCAGGTAATTGCTCGACACCAACTGAAAATAACATAACATCAATATTGTAATTTCGCACTCAACAATATAAATGTAAATATTAAATACATGAAACATTAATAAACATTTCAATTTAATATCATAATTATTGCGCTCTAATTACCGCGTTGACCTCTATTAGCCTTTTTGTTTAACATTATTTTAATTATAAGGAATTCTATTAATTTTATTGTAAATATAAAACGTGGTGTTACGTAACAATTACATTGTTGAGTGCGAAATTACATAGATATCATGTTACTTTTAATTGGTGTCGACTGGATGATAAGCAAGACTTATTCGTTATGAATATATTTAACGCTTTTCTTGAGATTTATAATTAAAATGTAAATTGAAAAAAAATAGCATCGTCCGTGCAGCAAAAATTGTAACTAATACATGTCGATTATACGTTCCAATATTGAAAAAACAAACTTGTCATTGCAAGTGTTTTCCGAATACTGTTACCGAAATGTAATCGCCAATACCGCACGTTCATTGATGTATTTAAAACAAACGTATCTGCAGCACTAACTTTTGCGATAAAGCGTATATGGCACCGATATGTTTATTCAAAGTCCAGATTTGCCCACTGCTTCTTTGAAGCATATTGCGATGAAGAGTTCTTCTCAGAAAGCATCCACCTTTATGACACACTTTTTCGCACTTATCTCCCGAGCGTCCTAAACGATCTATTCTCATCTTTTTATTTCGCAACGAAAGGTTTTGACGAGTTTGTTCATGTCAATTCGTTATTTATTATGCCTTTCATCACAGAGTAGCCAGCAGAGTTATATTTTTTGAATAATTCATTGTCGATTATTCGAAATAGAATATAATAGAACGTGCGTTTTTCGTTATTAGAGGGATGTATTTTAAAATCGCCCTACTTTCACGCTCATCGATCCATATATAATAAGGTCCAAAAGATTCTAGCATAAACTGAAATATAAAATAGGTAATAAAAATAAAATATAAAACATGAAAAGGTAAACATAAAAAGGTAACAAAATAAAATAATTTTTAAATGAGTTTAAACGACTTTTATTTTTCAATATAATTACCCTTCATTTCAAAAGATATAAATTCTTTAATAGTTTTATCATTTCTTCCCTGGCGAAAAAAAAATTAGAGCGTAAATCGAATTTAAGGGAAGAGTAACAGAAATATAAACGAAGCTCCTAGAAGACGAAAATTGAGACAACAAAATATAAAAGGCGTTTACGCTTCTTTTACATTTCGTTGCTTCAATTTTCGCCTTCTAGAAGCTTCGTTTACACTTCTTTTATTCTCCCTTTATACATTCAATTTATGCTGTGATTTTTATTTTCGCCAGAGTTAAATATAATTATATTACACATTATCTTAAGCATTATAAAAACCATGATTGACAGAATAAAATAAATATATTAACATCAATTGGTGTACCTTTGTGTTATAAAAAATTCCGTTATATTTTACAATTTAATTTTTTTTACAATTTTAAATAAAACCGAGATAAATCAAACCAAGCAATTTTGTGCGACAAGATCTTGACGTTGTCATTAAGAGGCGAAACTAGGACAGTACTTTGGTACTAATATCACGTATGGTGCCATTATAGTCTCGTCATATTACATCACAGCCTTATGCAGCAAGCCCATGCAACGCGATACTGACGTGGCATGCGCGAGATAACCGGAGGACTTGGCAAATTTGACGAGGTACACGCGATACGAGGGATATCTCACGGGCGCACAACGGGGGAACGGCGCATAACGCGGATGGGCACACTCGTACGTACGTTAAATGTATTTGAGATTCGAGAAACGGGACGTTGACCCGTCTCTTTCTCCCGTATTCTCATTCGCGTCTCTCAAGTGCTTACACTTGGAACGTAGCATGCCATTATTACCGAGAGATATGATAGTTCGTTCATTCGAGCAAGGGGTGCATCTTTCCAAAAAAATAAAATTATGAATCGTGCATTATAACTAGCTATGAATGTTTTTTCACTCCCACGGAAATATACTTTTTGATATGTAATCCCTCATTCTCATCCCTAGAGAAATCTAATATTGACTAATTTAATACTGGCTAATTTAATACCGAAAGACAGTAATTAATGACTTATTTTAAGTGTTAAAAGCATTGTTGTTTAGTACTTTTAGTACTCCGAATACGTAATTAATTACTGTCTTTCTGTAATAAATTGGCCATTAAGTTTCTATAAGAATCAATGGTCCTTTAATTAAATTAATTCCTTTTAAATTAATTCATTTAAACGATTAAAAATCGATCATTGTTATTCGTATAACGAAACTTATAGAAGATAGGATAACATTTTATGTTACCCATAAACATAACAATAAATAATCTCAAATAAAAATATACGCTAATTACATATTAAAAAATTTGATTGTGTCACATCCCTGTTGCGTGTGTTTAAGTCTATGAATGTGAAAAACGATATTAATTATAGAAGATATAGACAAAAAGATACTAACATCGAAAAGTAAAATACTTGCACAGAGAGTGCAGGGCGATGATGAGAAAAGATCGATGCTCGCGATGAGCAACCTTGATCGCGTTAATGCAAAAGATGAAAATGGGATGGCCAAAGAACAAATTTCCCAACAGAATGCTCGCGGTGGATTGTCCTCGAAGATGTGCCTGATATCGCATTTGGATATCCGCCAATCGGCTATTTTTGTTCTTGAAGAAAACATGAGCCTTGTATAATTCTAATAAGAATAATACTTGAGAGCGCAATCTAAGCGGAGTTACGTATTTATAGCTGAACAAGGTTTGGTTTTCTAAAAGACACTCGATTCGGCAATTTTTACTTTGATGTATTTTTTAGTTTATTTTTAAGATTCTAGATAAATGGAATGACGCGTGTCGAGAAACTTTAAACTTTTATATGTCGATGTAAAATATCTTTTTAATGAAGACACATTTTTTTAAAATGATTACATAATACATAACATCATCGTTGACATTGAAGAAACTTCCCAATTTTGTTTGCTCTTTCAGAAAAGAATTTAGGAAGTAGTAATATTTCAAACTCGACAAAAATAATACGTTAGAGAAATCGTCCTAAGGCAGAAGCACAAACGATGAAAAATGGCCGAGTTTATTTGGAGTGTGTGTGTGTTCACATAATACTATCTTCCGCGTATAAATAAAAAATTAGAAAAGCTGTCTACAAACCAAGAAAAAGATTTCTGTAGAAGCAATTACGATATATCATCGTGTCTATCTATCTACTCAGTCATTTATTCTACAGATACCTTGTTACTTTAAAAGAAAACGTTCCACCCTTGTTATCTTAAGAAAGAAAATATATATATATTCCCTCTTTCTTTATTATAGCTCCTATCTGTACGGTGTACGAACGGCCGCGAGAAACTATTTCGAGATATATTATAAATTTTCTTTTTTTTACTTACTGCTCCCTTTATGGTGAACCAAGGAACCATAGATCAGCACACCATGCTGTTGATGGTCAAAATATGGTAGATATACTTTTAGATCGATGACGTTTAAATCGGATGGCACTGTCTCTCCTTCTCTCCTCTTTTCCCTGCATCCCTCTTCCACTCTCAGCTCTTCAAAATTCGAAGGTTAAACGCAAAAAAGCGACGATGACATCCACGGCAGCCGCCGGGGCCATTGGCTTCCGGCCAGAGTTAGGCTTCCGTTGTCTCGCCACCAGGTAGCGACGGCTACGGACTATTTAAGTGAATTTCGCGGTCGCGCTCGGTGCTTCGTTTTGTTCAGCAGCGCAGGCGTTACCCCCTTTTGAATGTTTGTTTGTTTCGCTTCCTTTTTGCCGTCGCGCAAACGACTCTCCTGCACGTCATAGAGGGCCCAATCGAAAGCGGCGCGTCGACGAACGACGATGCGCACCGAGGAGTAGTGGATCGAAAGAGATAAAGAAAGGGAGAGGAAGAAAGAGAGAGAACAGTGTGAAAGGCTTAAACGGGGGTGGTCCACACCCCCCCGCAGCGCTTCCAAGTGCAAAAGTTGAAGAATTGAAGACAGAAGCACTGGTAAGTCCCCTCGCCGCGCAACCATGGTGTGCAGTTGCATTATAGTGTTCTTCGTGTGACCACGCGCAGTGACGAATCCTTCGTTTCCGGAATGAAAACCGCGGGAAGATGGAACGTAAGTGTAGTGAGAAGCCAAGAAGGATTAGCCGTGGAATATCGTATTATTCGTGATCGATTCTGATTATCGTGAATAACTTTCCCGATTTGCCAGCGAAGGGCTGCATTGGAGAACGCAGCTTTATAGTGAAAATTGCAAAATTTCGTGCGTCGACGTTGAGACATCATCGCGAGATTCAGAAATTCATAAACGCGGTAGTGATTGCTCTTCATTTATACTGACCGTGGCTCGACTACTTTTAAATAGCTAGCCAGACGAGAGGTGTTTCCAAAGCTTTACTCCGCCTCGTAGTGATTCTCCACTGATATAGAATTTTGCATATTAATTGTGGATAGAATGTTTTCTTTTGTCATTCAATATTCAGAGATTTAAAACTCGTGTTTTTACTAACAGAGTAACTCTTGAAAACAGAATAACTCTTATTATTTTATACTGTAGAAAAATATATATAAAATTTCACGAACCATAAGAAAAAACATTGTACGGTTTATAAAGAAAAATATGTTTTTATTGAAATCGTGTTATTTTTATATTTGATGCTCATGTAATTTTATATATTTTTTTTACAATACGAAATGTAAAAGGAGACTCTTCTCTTGAATGATTTGAATAATATTAAATGAATAGTAAGTGCAAAAGTCACTCTAGAGTATTGATTTTCGAAGCAGAATGTTTTAAATCAACGCGTGTAAAAACATGTGAATTATTGAAACCAAAGAAGGCATTGCAAATTTTTATATTTGACGCAGATATACCTCTTTTTAGTTATATCTTCATATAAAAATTGTTTCTCGAAGTTACATTACACAATATTTTATAGAAAATTTTAGTGGATATTTCATAAATGATATTGTTCCTTGACCATAAATATAAACTATAAAGTATCCTCAATTTATTGCATTATCTTGGAAAAGACGAAAATAAAAGCCGAAGGAGAATTAATAAGAAATTAAATTTATAGAAATAAATATAAAATATGAATATCAGAATTATATAAAAATAAATGTATTTTTTTCAATACAACTGTTTTTATTTTATTTTTCGTTAGACGTAACGAAGCGTTTACGTCAATTTGTGGGGGTACTTTATATTTATGGCCCAAGGCTGTATGGCGCATTTGAAACATTTGGAAATGATGGAGCGAAGCTGAATTAGAAAATATATATGTTGTATTATTTAAAGAAGCATTATCAAAAAAAGATTATTTACATGACATTGTTAAAACTGTTATCTTATAATTAGATAAACAAAAAATTTTTATCAGTATTGCTTTGGGTATTGCGTAATGAAAATTACATGAAACGAGCGACACGAGCCGATTCTGTTGCATTACATGTGTGTTGTTTCAATGCGTGGCAATATAATACGCGGTTGCATAATAAGTGCTTGCAAAGCGAAGTCCGCAGATTAAAAGCGTATCGTTCCGCAGTAAATAAAATATTTTAACGCGTCGCAACTCTCGCGCGAAAAGTTCGCGTTAACATAAAGCGGCTCGGTGTGCATTGAGAAAGTCAGTAAAAATGTCGTAAAACCGCTTAATATTCCCGATCACACGTGAAGCTGCGTAAAACCCGCGGTTTTTCGACGAGTAGCAGCGCGTATTATGCGACCTATAATAACTAGAGCCAAGAATTCGTTTTAGTTTTTGTAGGTCACCACCACATTCGCGTGCTCGAGTAAAACAATTTTCGCGAGCTGTGGAAATTATCTCGACCCGCGACGTAATTTGTGCAATCCTGAACTATAATTAAACATCGTTATAGAACACCGAATTGCGCGCTGAGGGAGATACTCGATAAAAAATTAAATCCGCATTTAATAAGAGATAACACGTGTCCACAACGAACATGTGCGTTCAGCTTATGACACATTAAACTTACCAAATGTATTACTAAGGGCAATTGTAATATTTTAATCCATCCAGCAAAATTAACGCTTAACACTGAAACTTTAATGCAACACATAGATGGAGATATCTGTTTTTTTTTTCTCTCGCATTCTTAGCCTTCCGAATAATTTCTGGTCGCTTGTTATGCGCGAAGCTATTTATAAAAATTTCAAAAGGCATTCTGTTATCTTTGGCGATGGGTCCGCGGCAGAAATACGTAATAGATGATTTCATATCGTGTCGTAGGGAATGCGTTAATGCGTGCACCGTAATAGTCGGGTATCAAAACGCGTTTATGCGACCGCATTGCCATATGGTACCACGTCACAATAGCATAACATAGATATATCGACATTGCCATTAACATTACAGGAATTGTGGAGCGATGACTAAGTCAAGTCAATATTGCAGTTAGCTTCTTCATAAAACAATTCATCATAAATCAATCTTTTCATTTGGAGAACCACAAATCTAATTAGCTAATTTTCAGACGAATTAAAAAACGCGATGCATTAAAGGAGTTTTTAATTAATTTTGCAGACGTTCATAATTACTTTTATTAAGTAGTAACTCTATCCGGATATCATTAATTTTTTAAAAGTATAACATCGATTTTGACTGCTGAATTTTAATATTCTCAAAGGATTTATTTTGTTTTAAAAAAAAATTCTGATCGTGACTGATCATTTATAAAGAATATTATTTAGCATAGCTGGGACAATCGCATACAACTTTTTACATAAACGAGAGAGGATATCGGTTTCTTTCGAGACTGGATAATCCAACAAAGCGGATTACCTCATCCCGCGTACCTATGTGAGACATTCGTCACATATAACGGCGACCTCTACTTGTTTGCCAACAAGTGCAGTACGTTTCTTATCCTTATGGCCCGTCCAACATGTTGCATCTCTCGTCTTCAAATAGATTCCACCAGTCCACTCACTCAAACCGTGACCACAGATTTGCTTCTCCCAGCTGCGCTTTTCGCGCTTTCCGTGCTTAAAATGGATCAAATGTATACTTATATCTCGACAGAGAAACTGGCCCTTGTTATGTAAAGGGGTTCATAATTTAATTGATTTCAGACAATCTTTTATCGTTACTCAAATGTTGAAAATATTCTTCAGGTTTGAAAAGATTTTAACTGAAATTATACAAATACTGCACAAATTTATTTCGGAGAGTTAATTTTATGCTGAGATATTATGCACTTAAATCTTAGAACTGGATTCATGAATATTCCTATATTTTCCATCGGTCTGAATAACTCATTATTTCAATAATTTTTGTAATTCAAACTATTCATGCCTCGACATTTTTCACTAAAGTTTAAAGCATCCGTGAATATCCTCGAGAAAGTTCGTGCATCCTCTGACTTATACAATTAGATGAAAGCATAATCGTATAATCATACTCGGTCTCATACAACCTCGGTAAAGAAAGTAAAAGCAACTGTTGAATAGTTGATTCAGCAACTGCTGAATGCTTAGTTTATAAAATAAATTCGAAAGAAAAGATAAGCTTTTTTGAGAAAAAATCCGACTTATGATAAATAAAGCCGAAACGATGCAAACTTGCATATGTTAATTGAGATATTTTACGGGTAAAGAAACGTAATCTTTTCAAAACATTATCACTCCTTAGTAATCTATTCTTACATGGGACGAGAATCGAGAAACCACCCCAAGAGCGTTTTTTGGAAGGGGTGGAAGCGATGCCGAAGATCGGGAGAGCGGCAGCTCTTCGAGCTGATCTCTGCCAAAATAATTAGGAAGCCGTCGTCGAAGACGTGCTAAAAACGTTCGCTCGAGCGCGCGCGATTTGGCCGGCTAGTCGCGTCCCGGGCGCTCGAGCGAGCTGGTCGTCCGGACAGTGTCCTCGGTAGAGAGCAGTTCGCAGCGGAGTGTCGTGGTGCCCCGCAATACCACGACCGGTCGCCGAATCCGTGCCGTATCGCGCGGCGGGTGTCTGCCCTTCGGCTCTCCGAAGCCGATCTGGACCGTGAGATTTGCGACCTGTCGAAGGGGATAGTCAGCGACGAGAGGGTTAGTTTTAGTCATCCGCGATTTCTCAATCCTCAACCGTGATATTCGGGCTTTCAATTTGTAGAATAAAAAAAGGCGAAGCCTCCCTCCACCTCCTTTACCTAGTTTGTTGTAACACTCTCTAATAACATTGAGTGCTTTCCATTTAGTGACACAAACGTCGTTCTATCTTTCTTTGCGTTCCATGAGTAACAAAGGCAGAACGATATTTGTGTCAATTTGTGTCACAAAACGACAAGTGTCCATAATGTAGTTGTAACAGTGATTAGTGAATAATCAAGTGAATTCGTCAAATTGATCGCACTGTAATTGTTCGATCGGAAAATATATGCACAAAAAGAGCGATTTTGCTGAAGTAAAAGTTAGGTACAGATCTGAAAATAATTTTGTTGGACTATCAAAATAATTTTCAGATTTATATCTAGCTAAATTTTTAGGTAATTTAGCAAAACGTTGTTTCCGTGTTACTTAAATTCGTGAAAAATCGGGGGTCATTAAGCTTTTTGCTGTTCATGCTCTGTCACAACACAGATGCGGTTTAAAGGGAAATTTAGTGAATGCCTAAACCCTTAAATTTGAACTTAATTATGTTAAAGAGCGATTCAATTAACTTTTAGTGCATTTGAAGATTTTTGAGTCTTTTATCACACACGATGAGTTGTTCTGAGTTAATTTTAATTACTTGCATAAATAAACACAAAAATTATTATTAATTCTTGCATATATTTTAACATCTTTAGAAAGTATTTTTAAAGTGGTGTATTTAAAAAAGGAAATTGTAGAGATCATTATCTAGGTATCTACTTTTGTACTTAAAAAAACAGATGTGCGAGATACGAATGACTCAATCATGTGTACTAATAAAAAGTTAAAAACATTTGTGTCTTTAATTAAAAGAGCCTAAAAAAATAATCCTGTCTGTGGCGAAAAGCAAATATCAAAAAAATTGACAGGGTTTCTAACGGACACTGCTGGTTGAGGGTTGAGTTTTTCGTCTCGATTACATTGCTTCGGATTTATGCGCTAGTCTTAGAATGTGAATGAGAATTCCGTGGGAGATCCGTATGTGATGTGTAATTAACCGCTTATCAGTATTTTAGCGGAATTGTTTTGCTCTGAGTGTTTTCCAGCTTTCAACGTGAGAAGTTGACGTGCGATAATTACGAGGCGTATCGTGAGAATCAGATACGACGTATTTAATTAATTACTCGCACTTGGTGGGCTCTTTGTTCTCGAGTGTTATCGTGAATTTGCGAAGAGGTGCAGGTGATCAATGTATATATATTAAATAGCTATACAGGATCTTATGAAAACAATATATACATGACTATCATTGACGCTTCGATATTTAAGAGACATGGGAATCACGTAAATTTAACACGCGCAATTAAATTTTCTTCAATTGACAAAAATATGTTCAATCGTAAATATAGAAAAAACGGTTTTGTTAAAATATTTGAAAATTTAACTAGTTATAGATCTGAAAATAATTTTGTGGAGTCATCAAAATAATTTTGTAGACATCTCAAGCATGATGAGCGATGCTGCAAAAAGTTTCGATATTCTGGCAATCAATTTAAATGTCCTACATAATTATTTTTGTGGTCTAAACAAAATTGTTTTCAGATCTAGTTAAATGTTTAGATACTTCAGCAAAGCCGTTTTTCCGTGTAGGAAGATATCGTGAAACTTACGGATAATTGCCTGCTCATTAACAATTTTAACATGCGTGTCATTGTTATCTCGGTGGCACAAACTTAACGCAAAATTACAGCAGATTATGGAAAATAGGTATACCACAATGTTTTAAGCTTCAAGCTTTGATAAAAAAGACTCTTTGTGTCTGAAAAGAAAATAGTTATCAGAAAAACTTATCGCAACGTGTCGGGATTCGGTAGACATACGACTTATGTTATAAATCCCTCCGTATAACGAGCAAACATCCCTGAGATTTTTTTGTATCCAGAGTTCAAAGACAAAAATCCAAGGGATAGTATAAAATACATCTAAACAATGTTTAAAATATCCGGTAGCTTTTAGACGCATTTCAGACATCTCTTGGAATCACGCCAGTGAGATCTTCGTTCCGACCGTGCCGCCTCGAATTTGCGAGTTAATAAGGGAAGTTAACGTCTAATGATTATGGAGCGATGAAGAGCCGGATAGAATCAGTCGCGAGAGTTACAGGCGGGTACATTTAGCCGTTCTCTAACGTGTGCTAGTATAAATGTTTCGTGGAAAGCATGACTTTCCGGTGAAAAGGAATTTCGCGGAATGTAGTGAAAACGACCTTGAAAATAAAAGTTCACCGAGAAAGGCGAAGTTCATCTTAATTTTAATTGATGGATTTCTAATTGTAGAAAGATAGTGTGAGACGCGAAAAGAACGGTTTTGCTGAAGTATCTAATAATTTAGGAAGATACAGATCTGAAAATAAGTTTGTTGGACTATGAAAATAATTATTTAGGACACGCTAAAACTGATTGCTAGAATGTTAAAATTTTGCAATATATATATATATATTACTCATCATGTTTTAAATTTTTACGTAGTTATTTTGATGGTCTAACAAAATTATTTTCAGATCTGTAGTTATTGAAATTTTTAGATACTTAATTTCGTTTTTTCTGTATACGGATAACAATATTCTGAAGCGCTTGTTAACAATTTTAACGAGCATTACCATTGAATATGTTATCTGGCATAAAAAGAACGATTTGTCGAAATATGTAAAAATTTAATTGGATACCGATCTGAAAATAATTTTGCTGGACCATCAAAATAATTATGTAGAAATTTCAAGCATGAGAAGCAATCCCGCAAAAAGTTTTGACGTACATTCTGATAATTAGTTTGAGCTATACAATAATTATTACGATAATCCGAAAATTATTTTCAGATCTAATTAAATTTTTGTTATTTCAATAAAATCATCCTTTCGATGATGCAAATTTCCGCGGAAAATTAATGAAGAATTATCGGAGATTATAGGAAAACAGGATAAGTCCAAAAATCGTGTGTGCTTAAATTTTCAGTTGATTCGAAACAATTACCGATGATTGTATTCTCAATTTTTTTCGACAAGATCTGGCTGCTTTAATCGACATCTTTGAACTTGACTCAGATTTTTTTGTGTCGCGTTCAATTGCGTGTTTGAGCAAGAAAAGAAATTTGAAAGCAAGGTTATCACAAATTCCTCATTCTAAAATTCCATAATTTTTGCCTAATTTTAAAACAAAATTTCTTGATTTTTCCCGATGCTTTTAACAATACTTTGAAATTTTTTGTATTTTCGTTCTGATTTGAAAATCGTCAAATATTGTGTTGAGAGAGCAACTTAACACAGTAATGTAAATCACTATTAATTTATTGCTGATTACTATTAATTATATTGCTGACACTACTAGCATTTAATTTTTAAGGTGGTAGTATTCCAAAACTGACAAGAGTCTATATATATTAAACTTCTTTAAAGCAAAAATATTTCCATTAACTTTGCAGGAAATTTTTCAAAATTCCCTGATTTTCTTTTGATTTTTCTGACCGTTTACAATTTCTCTAATATTTCACTGATTTCCAGTTTTGTGACAACCCTAAAAATCCAATTGAAGGGAATTGTAGCGGAGGGCTCATTCATACATTTCTTTTCTTGTCACGCGGGAGCTGTAATAGGAGTTATAAGTCTTAAGTCGTAAGAAATTGACCAATCACATACTGGGAGAAGAGCAATCGACTGTGATTGGTCAATTTTTTACGACTTCAAATTTACGACTGCTATTGTAGACCCTTGTATTATCATCTTATACTTCTGACGCAATTCATCATTCCAGCGAACGTTGCTTACCTCCGGACTTGTTTATGCTACGCGGATATAAATAATAACTTCATTGTGTGTCACGCCGGTATTAATAATGCGGACCGTTTGCTTTGGGATTGTATTAACATTTCATTTCTCGATGAAATGAAATATTCATCTCGTTGCGAAGTAAAAAACCCAGCTGGATCGCGTCACGCTGTAAGAAATTCGAAATAGATTTAAAAGAAAAGAAAAGAAAAAAAGAACTAGCGGAAAAATGTATTTTCACAGAAACTTCAGGTCTGTTCGTGTTGCTTGCACTTTTTGCTTTTTGTACTCAGATTCTTCATTTTCTCTGTTTTCAATATCGAATATATATTTATTTTGTTTTAAGTGCAAAAGTTTTTGAGGATTTCAAACAATTCAAACAACGCGAACAAATCTTTCGTTTATCACGACTCTTACAGAAATCCAATTTAATACTGGCAAATTTAATACTATTAGAATTTAATTATTTTAAGTATTAAAAACATTAAACGACAACGCTTTTAATACTCAAAATAAGTAATTAATCACCACTTTCTTTCACATTTCGGCGAACGAGTTAAGGATGTATTACATGCATTTTTTTTAACAGAATGGAAAAATTACAAATTTTTCTATATTGTATTAGAAAGTAATACAAAAAGTTTGGCCGCAATAGAACTTCGATAAAAAATTATTTTAAAAAAATTAGGATAAAATAAGGAAACTTTATTTAAACTATAAAATGGTATTATTAAATATAAGTATTGACCTCATTGAACTATTTCATATCACTGTTAAATATATTATTCTTAAATATAATATTAACCTCATTGAATTGTTTAATACGACTTACATTTTTATATGGAAAGTGTAAATTTCCAATTTTAGGGCGAACGACTTGCCATCTTATTTTAAAACAAAACGGTCCATTCTTATTTTAAAACAATCTTAAGTAACGTCTTAAGGTGCTAATACAATTCTCTGATTGGCATTACGACATCTTAAGACCGTAATTAAGACAATCTTAAATATAAAAATTGACTATGAATACCTAGTCATTTTTCCAAATGATTATACACCAGGCGATCGATTGTGTATCTTAAAATGAGACAAAAATTACAAAAAATGAGCAAATTCACCAATAAAATTACGAATATTCCAGTAAATTCGCTCACTTTTGCAACTTCCATCTTATTTGAAGATATACAATCGACTTGATACGTCCTTAAGAATTCATTAGGGCAAAATTGTCGTCGGTCAACAATCGTACAGTCGGCGGCCCGTCGCTCGTCGACGTCGCGGTTACGTAATGAGAAACACGCCGCGGACGGTCCCGTCACCGGACGGGCGTCTTAAAATACGCGCCAAGGAAATAGCCTAGCAGAAGTCTGAAAATAGCCGCGCATCGCGTCACGCGTCACTCAGCCAATGGCGTCGCTCCACATGTTCGCTATCCGCGAGACGCGTCGCGAAGTGTGTCGCCGCTAGTTGTTACAGATGGGCGTCGCGACGCCGTTCGTCGGGACGTCGCGCTCGCGAGCGTGCTCATCGCGATGCCGGACGTCCCGAAAAGAACCGCGGGTTCGTTTCTCGACGGGTTTGATCGCCAACGATCGACCGCCGTAGACTCGCGCGGGAAACAGCGGGAAACACAATCCGTCACGGCGCGCGGCGGCGCGCCTGTCGCTAGCGGAGCGCGCCGCTAGACGGCGCTGACGCTCGCGCGATGATTCGCCTGATTCGAGGTGTCAGTCTCGCGGAAGCGGAGGTCAGGTTGGCAAGTCGTTCGCGCTGGTCACATTGTCCGGGGAAAATGACGTGCGTCCCGTGCATCCGCGCCTCGTGATAGCTCGCGCGTGCAGCGATTCGCAAGTAGCAACGGCAGCAGCAGCAGCGAGTAGCCAACGGTAGTAGCAACAACGGCACGTCCCTCTAGTACCTCGCCTCGTCACACGTTTTTCCTCTTTTTCCTCCCTTGGTCGTGTGCGCGCGCGCGAGACAGTGACACGAGTCGCGCGTTTTACTCGGAGAGTGGAACGTGAAGTTCGTCGCAAAGTTTCGTCGTGGATAAGCACGCGCGTCACCACCGCCGCCGCCGTCGTTGCGCGGCTAACCTAAATATTCGGCGGCCGTAACAGAATTTTCTCTCTCTCCCCGTCTCTCTCCCTTCATCACTCTTCTCTTTCTCTCTCTATCCCCTCCCGCCGCCTGGTTTCTCTCTCTCTCTCTCTTTCTCCGTCTCTCTCTCGCTCTCCGTTGACACGTCGTCATCAACGGGCAAGTCGTGCCCGTCGCACGTCAACGCGAGTCACGAACCTCTGCGAGGATATACCGTATAGTCCGAGTGCGAGTGCATGTCGCGCGGACACGTCGCGTTCCGAGCAGTGAGTCGAAACCGCGGTGGAGTGCGCGCCGCGCTTCCTCCGTCGTCCTCGTCGCCGTCATCCCCGTCGGCCCGTCACGCGGACCTACCGTCGCGTTTTGTAATTTCACACGGAGGCGGAACACCGTGGGACAGTCCCCTGCGTCTCGACGACACCTTCGGTAGTTGAAGTTTATTTCACTTCTCTTTTCTCTCTCTCTCTCTTTCTCTTTCTCTCGCTTTTTCCGCGTCCGTTTCTGTAACTTACGTGGTACTCGTGGATGAACTTATGTGGCGAGCTCCCAGCGAATTCTCCAATCACAAAGTATTGCATTTTTAGTAGGTTTTTTTGTTAGGACACGTCACATAGATTGGCTTCTATAAAGCCTCTTTCCAAGGAAAATTTTCTTTCAGTCGAGTGTAATGTGACTGCAAGTATATTCTAGAAAAAATATCGCGGAATATTGAGGAATTTTCTACCTCTTGGACTGAAAATTTTGTATAAATTGAGAGGAGTACAATTTCTTGGGTTTATATTAAATTTATTTTTTTAATTGTTATATTATTAGGATTATATATGTTCATAAAAATTATTGAAAAAGTATTGAAATCTATGAATTAAACATCTGTTTATCTGTTAAATATGTGACATTTAAGAGATAACTGAATAATTAAAGAATGTGTTTTACAAGAAAATATCACTTTAAAATTAACTTAAACCTTGAAACTCAACTCTTTACATTTGCATGTATTTAAGGTTAAATTTCATCATTAACATCGCCATTAAATAAATTGTTACATTTATTAATAATTATAGAAGCAGTTGTTAATAGAAAAATTTAGTCTAGATGTTTTCTAAAATCTGAAAAAAAAGGATTTAATTCTGTGGAGATATTTTGAAAAAAGATTATTTTCTTAACTTTTTTGTCACGTGACTAGATATTTTGAGAACAAACGAAGACAATATTGTATGTTTGAAACATTTGGTCACTAATTTGTATTACATATACATGATACATATAACAATAAAGTAATAACAGTTATATAATAATGTGCAGTGAATGCAAAAAGTATTTCTACAGGGGAAATTTATATAACAAGACGTTAGTAACAAATAAACATTAATTAGCAATTTTTTACGCTGAGTACGTTCTGTCTTAATATAAACAAAAGAACTTCGCGTATTTTCGTTTTTAGAATTTCAATTTCTCTACTTGTACAAATATTTTTTATGCATCTAAATAATACAATTTTTAAGATAATATACATTAATTAATACACTCATGTTTTTGGGAAAAATAATTTTGAGTATTAAACAGCCTATTCAATTCTTTGTTAATAAATTGCTAATTTATGTTTACTCTTTAAAAATATGTAAGATTTTTTAAAAGATATTTCCCGTCTTTCAATATTTTTTGCACTCACTGTATATAATATGGAACATCATTACATTCGGTAATCTTGAATAAGAATTAAGTACAGTGTTTAGTTCCTTTGATAACATTCATCAGTTTATTCAATTTTTCATTATTTCATTCAAAACGAATGACCTACTAATAAAAGCTTGCTGATTGTATAATTTATGCCTTTTTTTAATTCGCGCTTGATTTATTTACATCGAAGTAATTCTCTGGTGTTATTCTGTTCTTTTATTCTCTTTACTATTTTCAGTACGTGCCGCGTAACGAAACATTTTGTGTAACAAATAATTCTGTTTACTTTCAGAAATTGTTAATGTGAATGAACGTACACGATCGTCACTGAGAGGATAACATTGGTGAAGCATCTACGAAGCAGTAACCATGGAGGACGGCCATTGTAAAACTGTGGAAGAAGTGATAAATTACTTCAACGTCGATCCCGATCAGGGACTAAGTCCCGATCAAGTCAAAAGGAATCAGGAGAAGTATGGTCTCAACGGTAAGTAATCTTTTTTTTCATACATTTAAATTTTGGAGCTCTTGATAGATTGTTCGTTTGTCTATCCGTCAATTAAACGATCTGCTCCAAAAAGCGCATATAATTCTCTTAATATCGCATAAATTAACATAGTAAAATATTCATGAATTATCCGCGCTTAAATTAGAAATTAGGTCGATTAGTAAAATTAAACAGTGAAAGGTAATCTTGTATTTTTATTGTTCACTCCATCTTGTGAAAACTCTTTAATATTCATTACGTACGGTGGATATTCAATTTTAAAACTATTGCCATTCCTTTCAAGTTTCCTTATCTGCGCTGAATTACCTAAACTTTTTTAAAACTCTTGCTTCGCTCTACAATTAAATTTTAAAATAACTTTTCGCTATTTAGTGTATTTTTTAAAACTTATACACGAACTTGCATTGTCGATTGGCGATGCGGTTCTTCGATCGCGTTCGTATTTATTCAAGAAAGAAGAAATCTCGTCCTCGGATTACTCGAGGAATAGGGAGGAAAGTCGTCAATGGTGGCTGCGGGGTGTCCTGTAGATATTTGCGCGTTATTACGCGTAATTCGCGCAGCACGGAAGCGATATCGTGACGCTCGCGGAAATAACGCGCGTCTATTCGCCGCCGTGATGTGAGGAGCATGAGTAAAAGTGCCCTTATCGGTCTGATACGTAGCGATCGACCGTGTGTGTGCCACGCGTGTTACTTGTCCCCACCATCGGGAGTTACCACCGCCAGCTGTTTGTCGCCTTCCCGTACACGTGTTCAGAGTGTTTCGTAGTTTTCTCCGAACGATGATTACGCATGTGTCGTTTGATTTTGGTCGTAGGAGTCTTTCCACTGTCTCGCCATTTCTACTGCAGATAATTTTGTTGGGTCATCAAAGTAATTATATAGAACGCTCAAACTGATTGCTAGAATTATAAACTTATCGCAACAATTATTATGCTATTCTTTAAAAATTATCGTATGGATTTAATACTATAGTTTTAAACATCAGGGATTATAACAAAACCGAAAATCAGGAAATTGTCAGAGAATTTTGCAAAATTTTCTGGAAAATTCAAATTCTTGACTTCAAAGAAGTTTAATATATACGTTCCATACGTTATATGTACGTAATTTTAGAATATTACCAACTTAACAATAAAAAATACAAGCAATGTTAGCAACATTAATAGTAATTTACATTGCTATGTTAAATTGATCTCTCAACAAAATATTTGACGTTTTCTAAATCAGGACGAAAATGTAAAAAAATTTTAAATATTGATAAAAAAATTATGAAATTTTGTTTGAAAATCAAGGAAAAATTATGAAATTTTAGGATGAATGTGTGATCCTGTTGGATAAATCCATGTTGGTGTTTACATTAACACCAACACAGTGAGAATTATATAGACTCCGCATGGTTTTAAATTTACATCAATATTTTTTAGAGTAATTATTTTGATATGATCCAACAAAGTTATTTTCAAATCTGTCTAGCTAAATTTTTAGATACCTACTAGCAAAATTGTTCTTTCTGTGTAAACCTGAAACGTAAACCGCGTTTATGTAAAGTATTCTTTTATGCGCATAATGTATACAAAAAATTGAAATGAGCAATTGGCGTTTATTCAGAAAATCCTCGATTAGCATCTCAGGTAATAATTTGTCAGAATGTTTCCTCTATCGTAGTCATATGTTTATCAAAAGATTTTGCCTGTATTTATTTTTCGCGAAATTGAATTACCATTTATCAGAATTGTGTACAGTTATTTGTATTGTGGGTCTGATTTCCGCTTCATTTTGAAGAAGCTGCTTATGACGTGTGTATCTGTCGTGTGTATCTGGTTTACAATATAATATACTAATCGGGTATACGTTTGAATCATCGGCATCCAATTTCCGTCGCAGACAAACCGCTTAATTGAATCGCACGTATGTATTTCGGGAAATGCTTCGAATTATGCTGACGTCAAGATTCAATCGCGCTTGAGAAATAATAATTCCTTTGTGATAGCGTCAGAACTTAATCTCTCCCGATAACGCGCGATTATTGTGGTTAATTAATACGTCAATCAATGGCCATGACAAGTATATTGTGATAAAAGACTTATTATTTTAATAAACTTATCACTATACACATATAATTTTTAGTGACCTAAAAGTCACAAAAGCTCGTTAGAATGATAGTATTGATTACGTCAATAATATTTGTAAAAATTTCATGTGATAAAAATTATAGGAAATATATATAGATTGATTTGGGAAACACTACAAGAGATTTTGTGTTAAATATAAAAATAAATTTTTACTCTTTTTCTACAGGATTAACATATGTGTTATATAAATAATTTGAAAGTAAAAATAAAAGCAAAGGTTGCAAAATTTTATGATATAAATCGCTTTATAATCGCTTAATACTGCTTTATAACCAGTTTTTTTATACAGAACTCAATTTTACAATTTTGTTTCGCGCACGTTAAAATATAATTTATAAATCTACATACGGCTATATGCAAATAAGATATTTATTATTTTAACTTCTATGTCAATAAAAAGCTACGTATTTATAATTTTTTCTCTTGATCTCAGACAGCCATCTATATCATATGATTAATAACTAATTAAAATTCGATAGCTATAAATACTTAAACCTATATTCTTTTATGTTTTGTATCCTGTTTTTATGACCTTTCTAATCAAGAACCTCTAATCAAGTACTATTTTACATTTTTACATTTACCTAAGTTGCACAGTTTTTACGCAAAATTCTAGCATTTTTCTTTATTTTCATGTTCTTCTCTATCTCTTTTACTAATTAATTGTTCCATACAATGCCTGAATCCTTACGCCTATCCTCCGTTCTCTCTCTCTCTCTCTCTCTCTCTCTCTCTCTCTCCTTCAACTTCCCACCTATCTCTTTCCACCATTTCCTTATAGAAGATTGTCTTTCATGGTATCTAAATCTTCATTCCATGACTTACTCCATATTTCTTCCTTATTCTCATCTAATTCTACAAACCGGCTTCTTATCTTATGACATTCTTCTACATAAGACTAGGTCCACAATCTTGTTTTAAGAGGCCGTAAGCTTTAAGTTGTAAGTGACGATAGAATAGGTCCACACTTTGCTTTAAGAAGCCTTAAGTCGAAAAAGATTAAGTGTCAATAATTTCTGTCTTTAAACTGTTTTTGCGCAGTCTTTAGGCTTTAACCGTTAGACTTAAACGAATTGAGCAAAACCCAATTCTTACGGCCTAAAAGCATAAATTCTATGGCCGATATATCGTCACTTGCAACTTAAAGCTTAGGGCTTACGGCCTCTTAAAGCAAGATTGTGGATCTAACCATATATTGGCCACAGAACTTGTGCTTTTAGGCCGTAAGAATTAGGTTTTGCTCAAAATTCGCTTAAGTCTAACGATTAAAGACTGCACAAAAAAAAAAACAGTTTAAAGACAAAAATTATTATCACTTAATCTCTTTCGACTTATGACTTAAGGCTTTTTAAAGCAAGCCTAGCCTAATGCTGTGATGTTCTGATTTATTTCTCCGGAGAGTATGAGTGCTGCAGAGAATATTTTTGATCGAACACCGATAAATTCGAATTAAATTAGGAATTGAAGTGACATAGTTGATTGAACGAAATATCGACACGTATCGTTGCATTTTTCGCTTTGTAACTTTTGTCGATTTAAAACAAAGGCTGCAAATCCTCTTCGGTGAACGCGCGGAGGAAGGAGGAGCGAGCACGTGTCATGAACGATTTATTTTCGCGTAACCCGCTGCTGGTTAGCGCTCGTCGAAATGTCAGATGTTCCCCTCTCGGAGATTAAGCGTCGAGAATCTATCAAGGTGAATTATCGATGTGACTGCCTTACGCGATATGCTTATTCTCTCCTCAGAGATTTCTGTGTGAAAAAATGAGTCGAGAATTTATTATTGTACTTATTTTGAATCGAAAGATTATATATTATATTAACCTTTAAATTGATAAATAGGATGGCCATTATAGCGTCCCAGAGCCTCTATTCTGTAACTCTTAACGCAAATTTCGTTAGCGTTAAAAGTTACAGAATTAATTTTCTTTAAAATCTTATTCTGGAAAAGGAAAATAAAAAGTATTGTCCAGATGTCAAAAGTCTTAGACTAATATTCATAGTCCATTCTTATTCGACACCATCTTAAGTAATATCTGAAGATGCTAATACGGTTCTGTGATTTTTTTAATAACATCTTAAGACTGTACTTAAGATGATCTTAAGAACCGACTATGAATACTGATTTCTTAAATTTAGACATATAACTAATCTAAATTTAATTAAAATATAAATAGTAAAAAATATAACTGTAAAATTAACATTTTTTAGGCATTTTGAGCACTCCAGCTATCAACTTGCAACTTGTTACTTTTAAACCTCCTATTTAAAGGTTAATGGAAATAAAATAAATATTAAACATGACTTTTTGGACTTCAATCCCGACTGTTTTGCGAGATCATTTTTGTCAAGTAAATTGCAAGATCGGAAAAGAAAAGAAATACGACAAAGAAAGAAGTGACAAAGTTATTCCGTGTTGCTCGGAGTTGTTTATTAGTTCTAGTGCAATTCGTGATGTGTGGATTGAATTCATCATCTTGCAGAAGAAGTGCACAATCGCACAAATGCACCGCATTGCCGCCCGAGGATTTCGGGGTTATTCGCGTGTATATACGTAGTAAACATTACGCGGAGATTATGGCGGAGCTACAAAATAGGCGAGTGCGTGGCGAAGTATCGTCTTTCGTTTACGAAAATAAAATACAGTGAGCAACAAGTTCGCCCGCGGAGTCGAATCTTATAGTTAGACGTTATCTAGCGTGTCTCACCACTATTCTGACGCTCCTCTGAAGTTCTCCAAATTCACGACGTGATATAATTGTTTTAAATAACACCTGTTCTGCCGTCCGTAACATTCTTCCGTACATGTGAATTTTTTTTGCTGAAATTTGAATTAGTAACGTAGTTCGTTTAAATTTTTAGTAACGTGATATAGTTTGTTTTACAATTTTATTGGAGTAACTTGAACTGGTTCGATGGAAATTTGACTCTTCACAGATTTGTAGAGAATTTACAGAAATTGTTGTTTCGATTTCTTTCTCACAATATAGTTTTTAAAATTTTACTAAGTACAAAGAGCCTCGACCAAATATGGAATTTTTCCACTCATGTGTGTTTAATTTCATCGGTCGATTTTCATTTAATATTGTTTATTTGTCTGAAAAAGACGAGCTTTCTATTTTCTAAAATCTTTGGAGTGGAATCTAATTCTAAAGAGTGACAATTGAACCAATGTTGGAAAAGAGTGACTTAATTGTCAATTTTTAAGAGTGAGGTTTCGTTCTTTAAAGTTATAAAATCTATTCCACTCTAATTTTAGAAAGTACGTATATTAATTATTACGATAATTACTATCATGTCTCGGTGATCGAAATAGGAGGTCGCCTGTATGAAATTTGGAAGATCTGAGTTTGACTGTCAGCTGAGGTAATATTTTTCATAATAAATTATTTTATACACAGTTTTTAAGATGCTTATTTGCATTAATGATATTAAATTGAAAATAAAGTAAACGGTAATAATATTAATAATATTAAATTGTTTTTAAATTGAATTTATGATGTTACTATTCTGGCTTTGGTTTAAGACTGTGTTTCAAGACCGACAAATAATCGGTGCACAGTTTGTTTGAACTGGAATTGTATAAATTCACAAGAGATATTATTAGGCATGAAGAACCGTCTTAATCGAATATGGCATTTTTTTTACTCATATGTGTTTAATTTTTAGAATATTAAAGTTTAGGAAAAAATCCAATAGTTCTATTGATGACACGTTTCGCGATGTATTAATCATACTGAATAAGCTGTAATTACGGCTATAATCGCTGTATTTTATTCTCGTAGGAATGTAGAAATATTATTCGAAATTATAATCGAAACTATAATCGAACGATGACGGTTATTTACGAACTTGTAATAAACTCGTTTTTGTGCGTAGTAACATAATTGATTGAATATGTGTATGTATGTTTGTAAAAATGCATATTTTGCAAAATAAAATTTACTTCTTCCGAAAGAGAAATGGCCATTAGAAAAATTGTGTTATCCCATTAACTGTCGTATTGCTCATTTCTGATAAAAATCGCTATGAAGTCTCATGAGTGTTATTATTAAGTCTCACGAGCTCTTAGTTTCGATCGAATAGTCGATACAAAGTATACTATGCAGCATATTTATTATGTATGAAATATCAAATAACAGAATAGCACCTCTTTGTGCAGCGTAAAATAAATTAAATATTGATACATTTTTGTACCGAATATTCCGCGCGTCAAACCTTAGGTTTAATCTTGAAAATTAGCTAGGTGAGACGGAGGGTAATAGACGCCCGTAAACGTTTTAAGGTTCAGATCGATTCAGTATTACGACCATGCTACTGTTACGCGTTTGATGGATAGCATAACTCAATTGCACGTGGCCGAGCGTTGCGTTTGGCAGGCTGCATGTAGTTCGATGACCATATAGCCGACGCTAATTGCGTCAAAAAGAACAAAAAACGTAATCTCATTTAAGATAAACTTGATTCGTGAGCGAAGTCGATTTCCTTTTGATTGGGAAGATTTCAAAGAATCGATTTAGTACAGTGTTTGAAAAATTTACACGCGAGAACGATCTTTTCTATTAAGCAAAAGGTCTTGTTACATTTGATTATTATTATATAGTCTGTCTAAGACTAGTTAATTTCTGTTTAAGAACCGTTACATTGGAAATACCGTTACATTAAACATTTTTGGACCAGCAGATAGAAGAGCAATTCCCCTGCGAATTTTTCTATCTGCTCGTTTAAAAATTTTTGATATAATAATTCTTAAACAAAAGTTTATCCTGTCACGGACGTCACGGTTCAACAAAACTTAAAGGTATAACATTTTTTAACAAGTAGGTAGAAGTCTCTTAAGGGAAGAGCCTTTCTACCTACTCGTTCAAAAATTTTTGATGCAATAATTCTTAAATAAAAGTTTATCCGGTCTTTGTATCTCAACGTCTTCTCAAATTGCATCTTTAAAAATACAAAAATAAAACTATTGAACAAGCAGGTAGAAGGACTTTTCTCCTACGACGTGAAAGAATAAATATGTCAAACATCAGGCATTTTATTTTTGAATAAACTCCTGTTTATTAAAAAAAAGTTTTCATTAGAAAATTATTACAGCGAAAATTTTTAAACACGTTCGTAGAGAAAAAGACCTTCTATATATACTTGCTCGTTGAAAATGTAACGATTCTTAAACAGAAGAGATCACAATCTTATTAGACTATACATCAAGAGAAGGTGGCTTAATTCTACCGTTAATTTAAATTTAAATGAAGGAATGGAAACGTTAATTAAAGATTCCGAGTAAAAGTGAAAGATAAAATTAGGGCGGTAGAACTTCGCATGAAAATATCGTGATAATTTCGTTTATAATATTTGAATTTGAATTCAGATATTAAATAAACTTTACATTGCTTTTTCATATTATTTCATAGTTTTATAGAAAAAATTAGAAATTAAATTGAGAGGTATAATTAATCAAAGGTTTTGACATTGTATGGAAGGAGCTATGTGGACATTGCCTCAAGATAGTGCTATCTTTTATAAACTTTTGTTATGATTTTCATCGGATAAGTATAATAAACGCAGACAGACTTTGCACGCGTTATGATAAACGGGTATCGTTGCGTAACGTAGATGAAACTATTCTATCTAAATTGTAATGAATATTTCATTTGTAAGCGTTGTCTCTCTCATTTTCCAATATTATTGTTTACATTCAGAGAATTTTGTATTATTTTATAATATTTTAATGTAAAACAATAAATATGATTTATTGTTGATAAACTCAATAAATGTTAATATAAAAATAAGTTTTAAATATATTTATATTTATGAGAAAAACAAAATCTATTTGTTTGCGTTTGTGAATTTTGAACATTACTTTTCTAATCATTTTCGCAGAAATAATTTAATACTATCGAACAATAAAGAGGAAAAAATTTTCTTCAAGGAGAAAAGGGATTTAAAAATGTGATAGTGTTCTGTTATCAAATTATTTATCTGCAGAAATTGCACTTCTTCGCATGATATCGATAATCTTCCACTTCAAGATAATTACAGTGCACTTTTCATTCAAATTCAATTAACGCGAGCTTAATTAACAATTAATATATTGTTACAAAATGCTTTTTAAATTGTAATTAGTTTTCTGATTTTAGAAAGATCATTTGTTTCTGTATGTGTGTGTGTTCTTTTTCTCATATCTCTTACGGATAATCATGGAAAATTTTATTTTCAGAAGCACGGCTATCAGTAGTATGAATCAGTTCAGAACTGATTAACTCATTAAACTGATAAGCATATTATACCAGGATTTCCATTGTTTAATGTATTCTCTTATTTTTGTATGCTAAAATGACGGTTATCAGTGCAATATAAATCAGTCTTGGAACAATTTGTCGTGAGAAAGATTCTTTTTTAAGTCGATCTAATCGGTTCAGAAAATTATTGCTATCTGTACAAATACTACGCACAATTGACGTCCGATGAGCATCTTAAGAGATTCATGTCGATGACGTCAATCGGTATCAGGATTCCTACGTTTTGTATTTTCTCAGGAAAAGCGTACAAACGGACATTAGGATCGTATATTCAATATGTGAACATTATCGTTGAACGTACATACGTGTATCGCGATTGCTCGTGTTTGCACCCGTTCAAAGGTAAACAAATTGTAGTAGTTACACAGAGCGATCTCGCTAACTCGCTTTTATCAAGATGCGACCGAAGAGAATTTCTCGACGAATAATCGCGTGGTAGACCGCACGCTACAACGATAAAATGTCGTCGCCCACATAAATTTGCATTACATCAGCTGGGGAAAAAGCTCCCTGACTTCTCAAGACTATATCTATGCCCAAGACCGAGAACTCGCAATGCACTATGCAATCGTTTGCACTGTGCAATAAATATCAAAGGTAAATCCCCGCCGGGCAAGAATTTCCATTTACGCACAAAGAAAACGATTTTGCTGAAGTATTCAAAAATTTAGCTAGATACAGATCTGAGAATAATTTCGCCAAAAAATTTTAACATTTTAGTAATTAGTTTGAATGTCCTACCTAAAAATTTTTTGATGGTCTAATAAAATTATTTTCAGATCTGTATCCAGCTAAATTTTTGGATACTTCAGCAAAATCGGTCGTGCTTGTAATTTCTACTAAATACTACTAAATACTAACTAATTTCCACTAAATACTACTCGTGAATTTTAAAATCGTATTTTTGCATCGCTACGAATTCTTCCGTATTCAATGTACATTTTTTATACATAGCCTTAAACTTTCAAATCTTAATTATTAGTAAATACTCACGATGAGTTATTCGTGCGCACTTCTTTTATTTGACTGCGTTTAAGTATTTTATCGCTCACAACGCTTGTAAGCATTATTTGTCCTTGTAATATTTGATATTTGATAAACAAGGATAAAATGATGCTTAAAGCGCTTTGAAGTACTAGAAGTATCTGGCTAAATAATTTCCATTCTTTCCTCTTTTTTAATATATAACCTTAAAAATACTTTCTAAAGATGTTAAAATATATGTAAGAATCACTTAGAACCGGAAAAAGTATCGTGTATATTAAGAGTTAATCGTCTATTATCAGATTTCTCTTCTTAAAATGCAACTCATAATACAAGTTTCAACATATTAAAGAGGAAGATCGTACATTTAAAAATACAGATAGAGTAATTACACTGAACAATAAATTTTGACTAGGTTTTTGTTTCTTAATAAGTATATAATGCATACTTCTTGTAGGATTTTTATACTGAAAAAGAATATACTTTTTAAAAAATTCCACCAACCTTCAATTTTTAGAAACTCCGTTTTGAATGTCTTATGTAATAACGTAAAATAACATTGTAAACAGGTGAAAAGTACCAGATATTTGTAACTTTGCAAATTTATATCCTATTAACCTTAGAACGGTACACTTATTTTCAGCACCTTCCAACAATTTACGTGGGTCATGTGTCCGACTTGATTTTAAGGCTCTTAAAGTGTTCCAAAATTCAGTAAAAATTCACACATGTTCTTTAAGATCTCTACTAAATTATTCTGCTATGTAGATATTGGAAAAAAAGTTTAGAAAAATTATATGAAAATTACTTTCTGCACCACAGAAAAAGAAAAAAAAATTCAGTTTTGATATAAAAATTATTATATATGTACACTTTGCTATATATGTACATAAAAAAACCACATCGTAGAATGTTTTAGTATAGATACTTTATAAAAAAATATTAAAAGAATCAGATGCAGAAAAAGTTCAATTACTTGAGCATCTGAAAATGTCATATTTTTAATGTGGACAAATAATATTTTTTGAAGAAAAAGCAGTTTTATTTTATTATCAAATACTACAATGATTATTTATTAACGCAAACAAATAAAAATAATTAAAAAAGATTACAATTATAAAACATCAAATTTGTAATCTTTACTATAAAAAAAAAATAATTTTATAGCACTTAAATTTGCATAAATACATGCGAAAAAATTTTTTAGGTTAGAAAAAATATATATACACGATAAAAAATAAGCCCACTCAATACAAAAATAGCAAAATAACTGAATTTATTTACTTGTGAAAAAGATACCTTCCAACGGCACACATGGGTCTTTCAATTTCGCACGCAACTTTACGACTGCACTGCTCGACAACACACAGAGGTCCCGTGTCGTCGTTGCTTCCCTACATTTCCTCCATCACAAAGATTTTTTATGGAGGGGAGGCATAGGGCCAGGCGCATAGGTATATGAGAAATAAGAACTAATGAGGTTTATTCGCGTCGCAAGATCCAACATGCTCCTATCATAGCTCCTATTCACTCTATCAAACGCGTTGGAGTGAGAAAGAACTGTGGTAGAAGTATATTAAAACGTGTTGGAATATGCGACACGAACAAATCTTTAGAAATGGCATGAATGACCCATGTATGCCGTTCGAGGATTAAGATAGAATAAAAACCTTTTCCATATATTACATGGAAAAAGAACTGTTTTCAAATTATTATATCTTGAAAACGAAAAATCGTACCGAAACGAAATAAAATATATTTTAAAGCTAAAAGTTGATACTTTCGTATGGCATTAACAAAATTTATTAAAAAATTTACTGCTTTATATATATCATATATACATATATATATTTTTTTATTCTTTTTCAATAGCTAAATATATATAAGAATCACCATTCAGGTGTTGGGAAACAGAAACCTTGTTTCTTACTATTATTAAATTATTTGTTTAAAACATAATCGACAATGAAACAATTGATTTTTTTTATGTATAATCTCGAACGAATTGTTCCGGTGGCATACTAGATAATGTGTCATTCTGATAACGATATTGATCACGAATTAATGTTCTTTATAAGTCGATTTACAATTACTTGTGTACTGAAAAAAGGTTAGTCGTTTGTGAATCAATTTGTCTTATATACTAAGCAGTTACACATATAAGCAGTTACGATTAATAATAATTGTATTTATATTTGCTTCGTTTGCGAATATTTCATTCACGTGCGTTTAACTCCGATTTCACAAGATACGCCCGCATCTACGAGAATGAAGTTCGTTTGTAGTGTGCATTTCCTTATCTTTTTAGGTCAAGGATTAATTGCCAATTCAGCAGTGACGGATGTTCTGAAGAAAAGTTTGCGCGCATATGTTTTCTATGTGTATAATGAAAGTTTTGTTATTTTTTGGTACTTTTTGAAACTTGCCATCGCGTCGAGGATTTATCATTCAATTAAGAGGAAAGATCTGAAGAGAGAGAACAGCGATTCATTGACATCATGAAAAAAAGTGTTTCATATTTGTGACTATAATTGTTTGATAAAATAATTAAGAATTCTATTTTTGTAGTTATTACTGCTATAATGTTAGTATTAATTATTATCTGTAGTTTTATATACCAAAAAAAATATATACTAGTCCCTGAAAACGATTATAATTTTATAGTCAAACACATAAATATGATAATAATATAATTATTGTATATAATATATTATTCTTATTGTGGCAGTAATAACTGTAAACCTCCTAACTATAATTATTTTACCATGCAATGGTTATATAGTTACAAATACCACATACTTTTCTTTCAGTGTATAATCTGAGTTAGAAAGACGTGACGATTCATGAATGTAAACAATCGCGCGTGAATAGATAGATTGTTTAATAATATTATCAGATTTAAACTTTTGTAGAAAGCAATTATTCTACCTTAATGCTATAATAAATAATGAAAGAAAATAGCGAATGGCCACTGCGGTTAGACTGAAAGCTCGAGAGCTGTATTCCATTTAGCCTTAATCCGCTTTGCAGCAAAAGCATCTAATACGTGTGTGCTTTTACACGACGATAATTACATTCCTTAACGTCCTCGAGCTCTTTGTGTTTCGACGTGTCGCACTCCGCGAGTCGCGCATGAGGGACACCTGACGTGGACAACTTTCAGCGTAAGCAACCACGTCAGAGCAAACGTCGTTGGCCGATTCATTATTAATGCGCTGACTGCAAAGAGACGTTTTCACCGACGTCTTCCTGCGCCTCGCGATCACGCGATCACGTATGAAGGCCGAGATGCATTGCGACGAGGATACAAAATGACGTTAAGTTCAATCTTCACTGGCGTTATCATCTAAGATTCTTCAACTTTTATTTCGTTAAATATTTGATGTACGTACATAGAAAAAAGATTATTCTTAAATTAATCGTAATATACTCACATATGAGCAAAAATATTGTAATCTTGCTTCAAAGATGATATTAATTATTTTAATTAATAATTTAAATTTGTTTGATGCAAGTATTACTTTGCACTCAATTCAAGACTTGCTCAATTAAAAATCTTGTATCAATACAAATTCAATCAAATCAAGATTAAAATCTTTAGAGCACTTTAGAGCAAGATTACAATATTTTTGCTTATCTATGAATATATTATGGTTGATTTAAGAATAGTCTTTTTTTTTGTGTATATATATATATATGTATATGTTCAAAAGAATTGTTTCTTATTTCTTAATTTTAGCATTTAAAAATCTTTACTTCCATTATATCGAAGATACAATTCTGAATGTAATATTTCGCACGTATTTTAATTTTAATTCGTAAATTTCCTGTTTTCTCGACTAAAAACTCTCGATTACGTCAGGTACTTTTTCATCTTGTCACTCGTAATCATTTTAATTCGCACTATTATTATTGCACAAGACTGCTGAAAAAGATAAAAGAATGTAATTGCATAATTCGTGCAAGAATTATTCTTTATTTTTTTATTTTTAGTATTTGAAAAGTCTATCTTGTCTAATCTCATATCGAAAATACAATTCTGAATGTAATTTCACACGCACGTTTTGAATTCGTAATTCTAAATTTTCTTTCTTAAAGACACTCGACTATTAGATACTTCTTCATCCTATCACTCGTAGTTATTTCATTTTGCACTGTTATTATTATTACACGAAAATACTAGGAAGAATAAAAGAAGAAATCGCATAATTTGTGTAAAGAATTATTTTTTATTTTTAGCGTTTGAAAAGTAAATATCTTTTCTAATCACATTATATCGAGAATTCCTACAATTCCAAATGTAATTTTGTACGTATGTTTTTAATTTGTAATTTTATATTTTCCTCTGTAAAGACTTGATTACTACCTTCGCCTTCATCTCATCATTTATAATCATTTCAATTTCGTTTTGTACAGAGATACTAAAAATACTAAAAATGATAAAAGATATAGAAATACAATGAGTGCAAAAAGTATTCGTACAAGGAAATTTTTTATAAAAACCTTATTTGTAGAAAATAAACATTAATTAGCAATTTTATATGATGAATACATTCTGTTCCAACATAAACAAATGAGCTTCGCGTATATTCCTGATTTTAGAAGCTAAATTTCTCGACTGTACGAATACTTTTTGAGCGTCCAAACAATACAATTTTTAATTTTCACTTATTTTTAAGATGATATATTTTCTATAATTAATACACATATTTTTTTGGTATAATATAATTTTGAGAAACATACAGTCTATTTTATTCTTCATAAATAAATTGTTAATTACTCCTCAAGAAATGACCGTTTATTAGACGTCGAATTGGTGTCGAAATCGGATCGATATCACTCGGCGTCAATTCGGTGAGTCATTTCTCGTTTACTAATGTTTACTTTTTAAAAATAAATTTTAAAAAAAATTTCTCTGTATATGAATACTTTTTGTATTTAGTGTACATAATTTGACATAAGAGTTAATCGTGGATTGCATAATGATTCTTACGCCGCGTCTTACTCAAGCTTCGTAAATAACCGCGACGGACAAGCGATTGTAAAAATCGCTCGGCGCTTAATAAATAGCTTAATAAATCGCACATGTGTTGTGAAATTGCATTAGGAGTTGACGCGGCTGAGTGAGGTTAATTCGTTTTAAGGTCGCACTTTAAAGTCGCGGCGTGCCGTGATAGTTAGCACGCTTGAGCGCCTCGTATTCACTTCGATATCACTTCATGCGATTATCCATTTAATTAATTTATTCTCGATCGACCTTCGTCTCTTTATGTGTGTTTGAACGTTACATCTTTTATTATTCTTTAACGTTGATATACTTTCTTTATTACGTCATTCATTCGCGATTGCAATTTCTCATATTGCTGCATGACACATGTATATTTAAACGCACACACATAAGACAGTCGCAACAAATAGTTCGACACAAATTTTCTTAAATCTTATCATTCAATTATAAAGATATAATTAATTAACCCCTTTAACCTTTAAAAAAACAGCCGAAATCTTGAACATGTCACAAAAACTTGTCAACGCATTACATTGATTAAAATGAGCTTTTATTAAGGAATGAATGTTGCTTGAATTTTGATCAAAACGCACATTAAAACGATGTCTAATTTGATATAAATTTCGAAATATGTACTTCAAAACGATACAAAAAAAATTGTTTTTTTTTAAATATTATTTTATAAAAATAGTAAAGAGTATAGAATTTAGCGTTTAATATTGTGTGTTGCTTTTGCTGGTTCATTAAATTCATACAATTCATAGAGAGAAACGCAAAAGGCATTTAAAATCAAGTTTGGACTCAAGTCTTACCAAGTCTCAGCACTACTACCGTTATTTACTTTTCACTCATGGATCAGAACCAATGTGTGAAAAAGAAAAACCTAGAACCTATGCAAATAGGTGCGAGAGAGATAACATACAAGGCTAAGGCATACGCGCGTCTTGGTTAACCAAGTTTTGTGTGTGACGAAAACTTCCAGTGGAAACTCGTAAACGCTAGCAAAGTTTACCTTGGTCTCGTTGAGCGCTATCGTCAAGTAGTCTAACCAATCGATATCAGAAAATTTCCACTCTTCTGTTTGTTAACGGGAAATACAATTTCCGCGGGCAATCGAGAATCCTATTACACGGAAATGCACATTTAAATGCCGAATTTGTGAGGAAGGTTCGATCGTTTAATTTAAAAAGCGCGGTCTTGCAATTTTCTTATAATTTAAAGAAATGATCTTACAATTACTTCGGCCCTTTAACACTTTTCGGAACAGACTTTTTCCGTCGTTTAGATAACACTAGCTTTGATTAGATTTGTGACACGTTTAATTTCAAGATACTATATCATCTTCGAAATTTTCCTGGGAGTTGTGTACATCAGAAATAAACATTATACGGAACTCAAGAATTTTGTTTTTCTTTGCTAAGTTTGGGACTTTGTTTAACTCATTTACATGACACTCTATGCGCGAGACACTTTAAATATACTCGAATTCTGGAACATATGTATAATATTGGCCTCTCAATGTCAAAAAAACACGTCGCAAATTCTATTTTTATAACGATAACAATAATTAAAGAGTCTTTCAATTTTCTGTGCGACATGAGGAGCGTTATGAACGTGTTAAGTATTTCTTGGACAGTTATACTCGACTTTTTGAAAGGTTTAATACCTATTATGTATTTGTGAATCGACTGTAAGGAAATATTATGATTAAGGGTATTCAAGGGCGAGGTAATCGAGAGTTTTCCGCACAGCACGAGTGATCGAGTCGAGTATGCTTAAACAGTATTGTTTTATCTTCTCTGTACTCGACTGTCACCATATGACAAATAAGCACTCGACATACACGTGTATTAATGCTACTCATTCGTGCATGTAATGAGGTTTCGTCTGTCACAAATGTAGTTGGAGATTAGTTTCGTGGTTGACCTTAGAGCCACCCATGGAAATTGTATCGCGTTGATCTATTCCGTATATACGATGGAATTTATCTTCCTTCCGCCATTTATCAACTGTGTATTATTCTTAATATCAAATTGTCACGGGTGATAAACGAAATGAGTGGAAGAAGAAAAAAAATTGTCTCTTTATTATCATATTATTTATTTATTGCTAATTAATTCACGAAACACTTAGGCTGATTATCTTGCACATTTTCTCATTTTTCACTTATATCGTCGTTATTCTTGTATATTTTTTCTTCCATACATGTATTTTTTTTTGTTAATTTATGGTATTTTAATCGAAATGAATAAATAACTGATATCGTGTGTGTTCAGTAATTCATTTTTTCGCAAGTTGTACGACATCGTCAAAATGTTCACTAAATTCATTTAGGATTATTTTTAATTTTTTGTCGTAATGCGTACGAAGTATATTTTTACAGAAGGATCTTCGGTATATGAGTCTCCATTCAATAATATTTACATAAATCTTCGTTCTGTTTGCATAAATGCATCTAAAGCTGTAGTTACATTATAGCGGTTTCTAATTCGATTGCCATTGCGATTGGCAATTGCTTTTCAACCAATCAGAACAAAACAATTCCATTGCTTTACTTTGATTGATTGAAAAATAATCGCCAATCGCAATCCAATCTGCAATCCTAGCGTGATTACAGCTTAAAGCGGCTCCTAGGCGATCGATATTATATATGCACAATATTTGGTATTGCACAATATTATTGATTATCCGAAGGTTATATTAAGCCTCCGGATTGTTTGTTTTGAATTGTTTAAAGGGGGCATAATATTATATATGATAATTATACAATAATATTGAGCGTCTAAGAGCCACTTAAATCATTCGCGTTACACGATTTGATGAAAGTTCCTCCGAAACTTGGACGCGTTCCGGAACTTATTCACTACTTCGTTACACGCGAATCGTCCCGACTGAGTTCGCCAGCTAAAGTTAGCACGTGCACGGTGTGCGGAGCGAAGCCGGAGCAACGTGTCGTTCAATGCACGACCGGCGGATTTGTTTGTCGCGCGTTTCTATCGGCTTTGTGCGGCCGTTCACTGTCGCGTGATAATCCGTAGCCCTGACGTTCTCGCATGGCGCGGGGAAAACTCCCAGCTTTTTCCGCACCTTTTCCCGCTTATGCTCGATCATACCTCGATCGCGCTGCATTTGCTTCCGTCCGGCGTGACGACGCCACCTCCCGTAGCTGACTCTTGTAGTCGTAGTGTGCGTAAAACGCGATCGATGCCACTCGCCGGAGAGGATCGTGTGCCTCCAGGTGTTCTTACGAGAGTATCTTCGACGCTTATCCTACAGCCTTTAATATTGATTGCGTTCATTTTATTACCCTTAATCTTGGAAATCTAAGGAAATTTAACATTGATTGTATTTCACGAGATTTTTATGATACACGTTCTCTAAATCTTTTGGACCGAAAATTGAGCAATCTTGAAAAGAGTGAAGTTTTCACTCTTTTTTTCGAAACTGATTCAATTTTTAGTCTTTCGGAGTGAGATTTTATTCCAAAAGATTTAGAAAGCAGAAGGAACAATTTTGTGAAGTAGTTAAAAAAGGTTGATACAAATCTGTATTGAAAAACATTTCTGGTTGAAGATGAACGAATCAGAATTTTTGCTTAAATTTATTAGAATTCTAGTTGAGATAATCAGAATTGTGATTGATACAATATTTCTGGGTAAAATCTATTAGAATTCTTATTTTTATCAGAATAATTTTATCAATCAGAATTTTAATTATTCTAGTAGATTTAACCAGAAAATTCTGATTCGTCCATTTTCCAGAATTACTATTTAATCCAATCAGACCGTTTTTCTCAGTGTGAAAATAATTTTGTTGGACCATCAAAATAATTTGTAAGAAACTCAATCATGAAGAGTATTACTGCAAAAAATTTTTATATTTTAGCAATCAACTGAGCGTCCTACATAATTATTTTGATAGTCCAACAAAATTATTTTTAGATCTGTATTTAGATATGATCTAGCTGAATTTTTAGATACTTCAGCACAATCGTGTACAATTGTAGCTTATGTAGGATACTCTATTCTTTTTTTAAGATGAAATTTGTTATCGAAAACTGATAGAAGTAATTCTGATACTAGAATCAGACTATATCCATAAAGATGTCGATTCTCCTTTTTTCATCCCTGATCATCGATATTTGCTGATATCATTCTCGAGTATCGATATCACATCTTGATACTAGGTTACAAGGACAATGCTCGTGTGCGAATTAATGGGTTTTGCAACGGTGCAATCGATGTGAAATTGAAGTTATTATTCGTGCGACAAACGCTTTCACGCCTGGCTTTGTGTAAGTCCGAGAATTACACGCGGCCTTTCAGAATCCATTGCTGATGTGCGTTTCACGGGAAGCGACATGTTCTCTGTTGAACACGTCATTGCGAGACGGCCATTCAAGGAAAATCTTTGCGGATCCAGTATACGAATCAATGACTCCCACGTGTCTCTGTTTTTCCTCACGTGTCACTCCGTACGTATCGCGAGTAGACAGGCCGCTCGCGTCGATAGACAGTTTGCTTTTCCATATTACAAACACGATACTTCTCCGCATCTGTCCTCGATCTTTTCCAACAAAATGTATGTCGTCTAACGTCATTTATTTTTAAGCAGACTCTATTATATATCATATAATAAAATTCTGATCCTTTGAGGCTAATTTGAACGAAGTTAATTTACTAAATATTTAACTTCGAAGATGCGAAAAAAGGACAGTATATGCAATGAATTTTTGTTCAAAGGAAGGTTTACATTGAGCGAAAAATTGAGAACTAATAGAACACGGAAAGAACAATTTTGCTGAAATATTTAAAAATTCAGCTAGATACAAATCTTGAAATAACTTTATTTGGACCATCAAAATGATTACGTAGAAATCTCAAGCATGATAAGCAATGCTGTAAAAAGTTTATCATTCAAGCAACTAGTTCGAGCACCCTACATAATTATTTTGATGATTCAACAAGATTATTTTCTGTATCTAGCTAAATTTCTAGGTATTACAGCAAAAATATCCTTTCCATGAAAATATAATGAATCTGAAACATCAACATACATAACTGATATATGAAAAGAATGATTTTGTTGATGTATTTACAAAATTAATTATCAGAGCTGAAAATAATTTTGTTGGACTATCAAAATAATTGTGTAGGACGTTCAAACTTGATGATAATGCTGCAAAAAGTGTTGACGTCCTAAACCTTAAATTAGTTCAAGCGTTTTACATAATTATTTTGATGGGAACAAAATTATTTTTAGATTTTTATTTTGCTAAAATTTTAGAATCTTCAACAAAATTATTCTTTCTGAGTACATACCGGTGTTCCTATGTTCGGTTTTCTAATAGCGAATTCAGTTGGACGCAGTTGGATGCACTGGTACACATTTACACATTTAAACTGTACACTGATCTAATCTGAGTAAAGATGAAATACCTCAAATGATAAAATACCCAATATATATTTTACTAAACATCACTAAACTATATAGAGATTTCGCGATTTAACCCGTTTATATATTTTTTTTAAACATACATCTTTACGTTGATTTGTATATGACAGCTTTAATGTGCACGAGCGTGCACTAGTGCGTCTAACTGAAATCGCTATTAGGCAAGATGTCTTACGAGGTTCTGCCTTTTCCCAATGTGTAAATATTTATACAACGATGCTATTAGAATTCACAGAGACGCATGATCGCCCACACACCCAATTTCTAGACGTTAATGAACGCTCGAAAGAGTAATCGACCTCGTGGATTAAACTAGATCGGGGATTCTCTTCTTATGTATGATAAAAATATCTGACCTTTTGGCGCGTAACAGCGAATTCATTTCATCAACATTATTCAAATAATCATTAATATTCAAATAATCGTTAATATTCAAATAATCGTTAATATTCAAATAATTGTTAAAATTCTTGAGTTTTGCTTACGACTCTGTTTTAGACCTCAACTATTTTGAAGGTCATCTTTATATTAATTTAGTTAATTTATTATTTTTTAATGCTTTCGAAATAGTTTTTAAAATAATTGCCTATTGAGTTTTCCCGATGGACGTTCGATCTCTTGGAGAAGCCGGTATTATAACGTGTATAATATTTTAAGCGAAATTCGATAATATTGAACAAACCTCGACAAAACTTCGATCCATTTCGCATTAGCGAGAGAACTTCTATAACGTCTATTATAAATCTTTCCAGCATTCAAAAACTGTCACCTGCACGTTTAACTCAACCACTATATAGATATCCCCCTAGGTACGCCTATTTTGCACGTCAAATTCGTTTTCGTGGTTTCCTTCAATTTGTTCGCGTCAAATTATGGGATTCTCCACTCTTGGCATTTCTGTATAATTTCAACTAGGACACCTTAAAGCGGATCCTTCACAGCGTTTAAATACTTTGGATTGAACAATAATTTTTATATGTACTTATAAAGTATGTATTCACTGTTTAATTTTTAAAAAATTTAAATTATTTTCCACAGTAATTTAAATATTTGCATTTGATAATTATGAAGTTATTTAAAGTTAATTGCTAAGCTTTTCTATTTTAAAATCCTATGAGAAGTGTACTTTTTGCAGCAATCATTGTTATTTAAAATAATACTGATTTACATTTCTGCGCGAATTTTATTATTCGATATATAGATGAGGCGATATTTTAATGTTTTCCTTTTTATGTTACAGAATTGCCAGCTGAGGAGGGTGAGTACCAACGAACTATCGTCTCTTAACGTCTTGATGTAGAAAACAGGTTTGCGACAAATTGGCATACAAATTATTTTTGATGTAGCAAGGCAAGTTTGTAAATCGGGGAACTCATTTTTTTTTTCCTTACACCTCGTTTTTATATCGAGCTGACTTTGTCAGCGTTGTATTAGGTGCTAATTTATAATTTATAAGTCTCCGAATTTCTCTTCTCGCCTGTCTCGATAAACGTTGGTCGTTTGTAGGGAAGATTTTCGCCACGTGTTTGCTGTCAAAGTAGGTCAGCACACTTGCTCTTGGAATTCCATAAGCTTTGAGAATTAGCATCGCTACGTTGTATGCACTTACAAATGCGACACATTGCCGTCAATTTGATCTGCCGCTCGCAAAATCGTTTTTGCAACTTCGGAAAATCCTCGGGATTATTCAGGAACTTTACGATGTCAATTAATCAAAACAAAAGGTGTGAAAAAAAGGTACGAAAGACGAATGTTCATGGAATGAGTATACCCATTCTTTATATATTATAGAAGAATAAAATATAAGAAATATGATAAATACGGAATATAAATATTCAATACTTTTAAAAATACAATAAGAAAATAAATATTCATTATACTTTTTATGATAAATGCTTTTTATATATTCGAGCTCTTTGAACGTAACGTCAAGCATAGATCTTTCCAGCTTGCATTTTCTCATCGTTTTTTGATCTCTTTGGTAAATGTCTCTTTCTAACTTTATATATCTCTCTTCTATAATTAAAAATCTGTAAATAATAAATCTAATCTGATACAATAACAAAAAATCTCCAATAAAATGTTCTTTTTCCGAGACTTATCTACTAATAAAGGATTATAGGAAGACATCAGGTGCGTACAGTCTGCAAAAAGTAACTAAAATTGAAAATTTGTACTTTCCGTATAAAAATAAATACATTACATATGAAACGGTTTAATAAAAAGTCAATAATTGTCTTTAACGATGCAATTTTATAGTTTAAATGAAAATTTTCTCGTTTTATCTTAATATATTATTTTTCAAAAATATGTCTACTCATTGAAATAATTTTTTATCCAAATACTAAATCGCGGCCAAACTTTGTATATTTAACTTTTTGTATATAATTTTTTTGTTTATAACTTCTGATACAGTGTAGAAAAATTTGTATTTTTTTTTTCATTTTGTTACAAAATACGTGTAATCCTTAAGGAGATAGCAGCAAAGATAAAGTATTTGACGAAACGTTCTATAGATATAAAATAACGTATCGACAAAAGGAAATGTAGGAAAGGTATATTGCACGACTGTCACGGGAGACTTGCAGGATCCAGGGAATACCCGGACCTTTTACCCCATTTGTCGAAAGACGTCAGCGCATAGCACCGTACGTCGTCTTCGACTCGTAATTGCATCGGTATTGCACTCGACCCGCACAGAAACTCGCGCTATCTTTCCGTCGACCTTCGGCGATGAATCGACCCGCCGTAGTCGCAGCTCTCGTTCGGCGTTATCGTTCATGACGCGGTATAACTAGAATAAAAAAAAAAAGAATGAGAATCGAGAGAAAAATTTTCACATTTTCCGAAAATGCGTCCTGGATTGCATCAAACTGCAGAAATTGACTTCGATAAGTCGGAGTCAAATTGGTTTGAAAGCGTGACAGCTGACGTTGACGATTAGATCGATTGCAGGCGTGGAATTTGTATCGCTACTACGTATGCGTGTATGCATTTCAATATATAATAGATTCCGCTGAAAAGCAATTACGTGAAAATTAGATCGACCCTGCCGCGCGCTATTAAAACGCGAAGCTTAATACATTAATCAGTGAGATCGAGCCTGCAAATAATAAATGTTTTCGGCTTTATCGAAGATAAATAGACGATAAGATATAGCCAACGGCGTTATTGAATTAATACCGTTTGAAGGCAATAATATCCAAATTCCACTGAGTTTTTCGACTTATTCTGATAATGTATAAAAGTTTTTTTTTACCTTACAATAAGAGACGTGCTTTTCATTACGACTTTTTGCGAAGCTCCTATGGGAGTAATTTTCTTTACACACAAATGAACAGAGCTATAGACATCGTTCCTTTACAAGCTCAAAATTGCCGTCATTTGAATGAGTTCTCTTGATTTCGTGGTAATTAGCATTACTTGACAAATTTGACTATCTAAAAAATTATATTCAATGTTTTTGCACTGAAAGAAAATTTTCGGTATTTATGGTTATAATTATGTATTACTATAATTATAGTTATTACTGTTGTGTTAAAACGTTAGTAGAAGGTCACCGATACTAACATACCACTTTGTTTTTGGACAATATTTTTTAAACAAAAGTTAAAGAAAAAACACAAATATATATATAAAGTAAAAAATATCTTCTATCAAGTAATATAGCAGTTTTTGTAATAGGTACTGTTTGCAATTATGCTATAATTAACTTTTTTTATAAGATAATCAAAAATAAGTGTTTAACAAAATGGGCTTCAAAACTGACACAGTAATGTCACATATTCCTATCCTTTTTCTGTAATAGGAATCATCTGTACAAAATACTTACAATGAATGTACATAAGATTTTCTATAGATTCTTTTTATTTCGATATAAATTATTTTTTGTTTATTTATATGCATACCTTATGCTATTCTGTAAGACGCAATTTCTATTTTTGAGGGTTTTCCCATAAATATACGATTGCTTTCAGCTCTGATAGGGCTATTTCGTGCTATAATACAACACTATAAATAAAAGTTAGCTTATGAGCTATCTTACAGACAGATGCACCTGTCTTTCATGCTACACTAAGATTTTATATTTAAAACCGAAAAAATAAGAAAGAAGAAAATATAAATAAAATTGATTTAAAAATATGTAAAACGATGTAATATTATCAATAATATTATCACTATTATTTAAATTACGCACTTCGCAAAAGAAAATCGTAAGAATTTTATTTTTGCATTTATAGAATTCGTTTTTAGCTGATTTTGTATGGAAACAAATATATAAATTATGAATTTTTACTTCTCTAATTATCTAAATAAATCATGTTTTTATCTCTATATAAAATTTAATAGTTAGTTTTTTGAGGAATAAGGGAGTGTCTCTTCAGGATACCTATATCAATATCGGCGACTTTCCTTTAATAACTATATATACTTTTATTAACAAATATATATATATCTAGTTAGTACTGAATATGACAAATTATAGTTATTACCGTAAAAATGGTCGCAATTGCTATAAATTATGGTAACATATAATTACAGTCATCAAAAACTTTTCTCTCAGTGTGGCTAACAACAAATTGCAGTGATCTTTTCCGAAACCTATTTACTTGATGAATTTGAACGACGTACGAATAATTCGCGCAATTCGAGCAATTAGAATAAAAGAAAGAGGAATACATAATAGGCGCACTTCTCCCTTCCTTGGAATCGAGTCGAAGTCAGACACGCAATATTTTATTGTTTCACCGTTATTATCGCACTTTATATAATCCTGAAACGCGTCGGAGGAGAGCGCGATCAAGGTCGTATTAATGAGATTCCTGTCGTAAATTAATCGTGCGGCCGGTTACGAACGCACAACTGCCTGTAATCGTTGCCGCGCTCTGTCCGTCATACATGTGCCCGCGGTCTCTCTGTGCACGCCACGCTCTATCGGCCGATTGACAACGTCTATTGTCACACGCTGAATCCGGTAATGAAGCATGTTACACGTATGCACGTGGGTGAGAGCAAGAAGGGAGGAGGGGGACGTGGAGAAATGTGCGCTGGTCCGCAGCACTATACAGCACGTCATACCACGATATTAATTTCTGAGACGCGGCGGAATGTGCACTGCGATATTACGTACAATTTATGTAACGAAATGCATACGTGTAACGTTATTTGCGTTAAACCGGAAGGCATACCGTGTATTAAAAGTGATCTTAATATACTGTATTAATGCAATTAATGTATGTATAGGAACTATATGCATATGTAATTTACATAATTAGCAGAATTAAGAGGGGCACCTCATGTATCGTGCTGAAAATAATGTAATTTTTCGGAATTTTTTAATAGGAGACTATATATGATAAATTCTTTTGAAATTTTCAGGATACGTTATTGTAATATTGAACTACTAAAAAAATATTTTTTTGATAGAAAAACAATGTGAATTTTATATTTATAATAATTTAATTTTGGTTCGTCGGCGTTGACGGCGTGCAATGTAACGCTGCTTATATTCATCCGAAACAAAAAAAACAAAAACGATTTCTTTTTTAAGGTTTACGTTATTAATTGAACTTATTTTTAAAGAGAATAATATCAAATTATAAAAATGGCGACACTTAGAAGAAAAAATTTCGATTTTTACGGAAACTTTCGTGTTAATTATGTAATAAAAGTAATTTATTTAAACAATTTATTTATACACACAACACACACAAACAACAACACAAATGTCAATTTGATACTATATAGTGTCAAATTGACACAATATAGTATCAAATTTAACTATTGTTTTGGTAAAAAATAATGATATATTTAGGAGCAGTGGCGACTCGCGTTAAGTTAAATTTGACACTATAAATTTAACAGTGTATAGCCACTATTGTTTAATTTACGCAGTTTGCAAAAGAAAATCGTAAGAATTTTATTTTCGTATTTGTAGAATTTATATTTAACTGATTGTTGGTATTTTTAGTCAGTTATGTCAATGCAACAACATGCAGATGTTCAACTTAAAATATTTTGGTAATACAAGTGCCTAACTCGTTAATTTTTATGTTGATTATGTATCATTCATTATTCGATTACGAATGAATTTCAATGTAAAGATGCAGCTATTTCTGTTTATTACTTAATTGTTTAATTAAACGTTTGAAAAAGTCCTTGGAAATTATGTATAAATTATTTCTTTATTGCTGTTTTTCTCTTCTGACTAGCAAATGGTTTGATGCAATTTGTAATTGTTCCTAATGAAATACATTTTATTTATTATTACTTAATCTAATTTTGTTAAAAATCAACTATTGTTGTCTAATCTTTTACATAAAAAATGTTAAGCTTTATTACTGTAAAAACTATTATCTTACCATCGAAGCTTCGTTACTTTGTTGTTTGCAATCTCCATAAAATTCGTTAAAGAAGAAGAAAAAACGTGTGATCTAATTCGCTAAAAGGAAAATGGGGAAAAATGGAATGGAGAAAGGGAGTGATACTTATATAATTGCCAGATAATCGAATTTTCGCACATCTCTTTGACGCCTGCTGTAAATTACAATTAATGAAATCATCAAGCGTGGAGCAATGACGTCAATCGCGTGCAAGCAAAAGGCGCCAGCCATCAAGGACGCCCAGGGCTTGCCCCTGACTAGTTTATAATTTTTATCCTTTCTTGACGCATATTGTAGAATGTGTCTTCGACGGTGTGTCGACACGTACAAATGAGTACCTGCTTACGAAAATGTTTCCTTATGACATCAAATTAACTCCTCGTGTATACGAAGCATATGTTGCTTTCGATTAAACTAGAACCTTTAGCACGTTCCGTTTAAATGACAATGTCACATTGGAAATGCAATTTGCTAAATTTTTCAATTGCTTTAGTAATTTGGATTTAAAAAGAAACAACTCTGTAATTATTGCATAAAAAATAATGCTTGATCTGAACTTACGACGTTTATGACATTAAGATTTATGTGAAATATATTTATTATTAAATATATTTTTATTGTAGTGCAAGGTAAGAGACACGTAACAGTTTTTCTTACAATTTTACCACAACAAATCTTTTTCCTTAATAAGAATTATAATATCACAGTGGTTTTATGATTCTTATTTAATAAAGAAAAATCATAATACCACAGTGGTTTTATGATTTTTACTTAATAAGTAAGAATCATAAAATTGTGGTAAAATTGCAAGAAAAACTGTTACAAAATATTTTTTCCTGAGACATAAAGCCTTGTCAATGAGACATACTATTTGCGAACGCACGTTATGTTGCTAGTAATAATGCAAGGTCACGTAACAATGAGGTATTGTTGATAATTGTATTCAGTATTGATTTCATCATTGTACACTACTTATATACTATGTTTAATGTATTTTAATATATATGTTTTTAAAGTAGATTTACTGTTTTTTGTTAAGAACTAGCATCGATATATTCATATAATTATATGTTAAATTGAGTATTTGTACTATTTTTACTTTAAAAAATTAAGTGCATGTTGAGATAGAGTTCTACAATTTATAATTTTTTTTTAAGTTTTATGCCAATTTGTCGCAATAATTATCACGTCAGGTGTTAGAATAGTATTAAAACTACTATTTATGAAATTAAATTTTGAATGAGTAAGAATTACGAGACATATTATTATACTGTAACAAAAATTCACTTTTTCTTTAAATCTTTCCTTATTTCATGCATTGCGCAAGATTGTTGACAGTACTTAATTTATTTCTCGCTTACAGGAAAATCCATCTGGCAACTCGTCCTGGAACAGTTCGATGACCTTCTAGTTAAGATTCTTCTATTAGCTGCTATTATTTCTTTTGTAAGTATAAGACATCATAGAGAGATATATATTAAAAAATTATAAATAAAATTTTATTTAAAGTTTAAATTTTAAATTAGACAGAAATTTGCGTAACAAATAAACTTCTTCTGACATAAATACGTATTTGAAAAAAGTTAAATCTAAAAAAAAAATGTAAATTAAGTCTGTTTAATATACATGGTTGGTATTATCATTAGTAATTACGATTCATAACCTAAAGACTTTCATGATTCAATCTTTCATAGAAACTATAATGTTAAATGTTCAAGATATTTTTTTTCTTGTCGAATTTTCCGGTGCATGGTGCTTCGTTAAAAGCACTGTAATTATATGTTTACGGGGGTTCAAGGGTAAATGAGGCTAAATATATCTTTTATGAGAGGTGAAAAAATAGCATATTGATTTCAAGTAGCTGTGGTGATCTGATTTTCTCTGAGCGCATAAGAGAAATGTGTAACATTCACTATGGAGTTTGATCTATAAATTACAGAAATTAAGTATATAATTCATCACTACGTTAGATGTAATAGCTTATAGAGAAAAGAAATTTTTTGGCACCGTGTATATGTCTTAGAAAATTTATCTTTGATCTTCTAACATGTATTTTTATATATTTAACATACATACGTTTGTATTTTTTGAAATATATTAGCTGACATCGCTGTGGTGGCGAAGAGAGAAAACTGCTTAATATTTTCTTAATTTTAAATATTTGCTCTTTCTGAGAGCTCATTTTCTATGGAATTTTAATTTGTAGCTAAATTGTTATTTAAAAACGACATGTGAACAAAAAGATGTGCAATTATTCAATAATTTGCTGAGAAACATAAACATATACTCTTTATTCGCTATTTTTTAAGTCTCTCTGATCTAGTATCTATTTCTCGTCAGGTATTAGCCTTATTTGAAGAGCACGAGGATGCGTTCACGGCCTTCGTCGAACCCTTTGTCATCCTGCTTATCCTTATCGCCAATGCCGTGGTCGGTGTCTGGCAAGAACGAAATGCCGAGTCTGCGATTGAGGCGCTCAAGGAATACGAACCCGAGATGGGTAAAGTTGTACGAGGGGACAAATCTGGTGTTCAGAGGATTCGGGCCAAAGAGATCGTGCCCGGCGATATTGTAGAAATATCAGTCGGCGACAAGATCCCAGCTGATATCCGTCTGTCCAAAATCTTTTCGACTACCCTCAGGATCGATCAGTCGATTCTAACTGGGGAATCGGTGTCCGTGATCAAGCACACCGACCCTGTGGCCGACCCACGCGCTGTCAATCAGGTAAAGCAACTGTATAAAAACATTTCCAATACTTTTTCTAACACCATCTCTCAAGTATCAACAGTATAACTTCGAAAGTTCATATTCGAAAAAAATTGTAAATGTATAAAAACTTTTATTCGTAAGATTTTCGAAGTTCGTTCATGTGATTACTTGATCATGCAACTCTTGACAACGTTTGTTCATAAATTTTGTTTTGCTATTTTTTTATATAGGATAAGAAGAACATCTTGTTCTCTGGTACCAACGTCGCCGCTGGAAAAGCTCGCGGTGTCGTTATTGGAACCGGCTTAAACACGGCCATCGGTAAGATCCGTACGGAGATGTCGGAGACCGAGGAAATCAAGACACCGTTGCAGCAGAAATTGGATGAGTTCGGCGAGCAATTGTCGAAAGTTATTTCCGTAATTTGCGTTGCTGTATGGGCCATCAATATTGGCCATTTCAACGATCCAGCTCACGGTGGTTCTTGGATTAAGGGTGCCATTTACTATTTTAAAATTGCTGTCGCTCTCGCTGTAGCCGCTATTCCTGAAGGCTTGCCCGCTGTAATCACAACTTGCTTAGCTCTGGGTACCAGGCGTATGGCCAAAAAGAACGCCATTGTACGATCTTTGCCATCCGTAGAGACTCTGGGTTGTACATCCGTCATTTGCTCCGATAAAACTGGCACTCTGACGACTAACCAGATGTCCGTTAGCCGGTAAGATGATTAAGTAAACAGGATTATGTATTATGACATAGATTTCACTTATAAATTTTTAATAAAGTAACACGAAATACGAAAATTTTCTTTTTTTTCTTAGTTTTATATATTTAAATAAAAATATTAGTTTATAATTTTTTAAATATTTTAACATTTATAGAATGTTCATCTTTGACAAGATTGAGGGTAATGATAGCAGCTTCCATGAATTCGAAATCACCGGCTCGACTTATGAACCCATCGGTGAGGTCTTCTTGAGAGGTCAGAAAATTAGAGGACAAGATTATGAAACATTGCACGAGATCAGTACAATCTGCATCATGTGCAACGATTCTGCTATCGACTTTAACGAGTTCAAACAGGCATTCGAGAAGGTCGGTGAGGCTACAGAGACCGCTTTGATCGTTCTCGCCGAGAAAATCAATCCGTTTGGTGTCCCAAAAAGCGGTTTGGATCGCCGAGCTGGCGCTATTATCGTCAGGCAGGATATGGAAACAAAGTGGAAGAAGGAATTCACGCTAGAGTTCTCTCGTGATCGCAAGTCCATGTCATCGTACTGCGTGCCTCTGAAATCATCGAAACTAGGAACTGGACCGAAATTATTCGTCAAGGGTGCGACGGAAGGTGTATTGGACAGGTGCACACATTGCCGCGTCGGTGGTCAAAAGATTCCTCTGACTTCGACCCTGAAAAACCGCATTCTGGATTTGACCCGCCAATATGGAACTGGTAGGGATACCTTGCGCTGCCTTGCTCTCGCCACCGCTGATCACCCGATGAAGCCTGACGATATGGATCTGGGCGACTCCACTAAATTCTACACATACGAAAAAGATCTCACATTTATTGGTGTGGTGGGCATGCTCGATCCACCTCGCAAAGAAGTATTTGATTCGATTGCTAGGTGCCGCGCTGCTGGCATTCGCGTAATCGTTATCACCGGCGATAACAAAGCTACTGCCGAAGCCATTTGCCGACGTATTGGAGTCTTCGGTGAGGATGAAGACACCACCGGCAAGTCATATTCCGGACGTGAATTTGATGATCTGCCGACATCAGAACAGAAAGCGGCTTGCGCCAGAGCTCGCCTCTTCTCTCGCGTAGAACCGGCTCATAAGTCAAAGATCGTGGAATTCTTACAAGGCATGAATGAAATTTCTGCTATGGTAAGTCAGATTTTTCTACTCATTCGTTATCATCATAAATAATGCTATTGAATCCAGTCTATTGAATCGATTTGAATATTAACTCCCTCTTGATTTTGTTACAGTTGCAATTTTGAAAACGGCTTGTAAACCCTTTGCTTACTTTTCAGAAGAATAATTGGACTGCGATTTGTTTATCCCTAATTAGCTTAAGATTTATTATATGTTTTGAATACTTTATTTCTATCACAGTAAAATATATTTTCTACTCAAAATTCTTAATATCATACGCAAGATGGCAATTCTTGAAATCGAAGCCGAATTTTCTGTTTGACAATTATTTTAGACAGCACTAAACTATTCAACATCATATTAGCCTAACATTAATTAATGTAAAACAAATATTTGTCATTTAAAAGAGTATTTAAAAGAAATTACAAAATTTTGTGTCATTTTACTTCTACAGACTGGTGATGGTGTGAATGATGCTCCTGCCTTGAAGAAGGCTGAGATCGGTATCGCTATGGGCTCTGGTACCGCAGTCGCGAAATCGGCTTCAGAGATGGTGTTGGCAGACGACAATTTCTCTTCCATCGTAGCTGCTGTAGAGGAAGGCCGTGCCATCTATAATAACATGAAACAATTTATCCGTTACCTCATTTCTTCCAACATCGGCGAAGTCGTCAGGTATTTACGAGATATATGAGTATAGTGAGGAGTTAAGATTGAATTATTATCCGTATGTTACTTTACAGTATATTCTTGACCGCCGCTCTTGGTCTTCCCGAAGCACTGATTCCGGTCCAACTTCTGTGGGTCAACTTGGTCACTGATGGTCTTCCAGCTACTGCTCTCGGTTTCAATCCACCCGATTTGGACATTATGAGCAAGGTAATGTAACAATTAAAGAGATGTACTACTGCCATACATCAAATGCAAGCTTTAGTAACTCATGCATTTTTTATAGCCTCCTCGCAAAGCTGACGAATCCCTGATTTCTGGATGGTTGTTTTTCCGTTACCTGGCTATTGGTGGATATGTAGGCGCTGCCACCGTTGGTTCAGCTGCTTGGTGGTTCATGTACAGTCCAAATGGCCCTCAAATGAATTACTATCAAGTTGTAAGTTTTGACAAGAATTTGGATTGTTTATATTTAGAATTATCTAAAGATTTGAATAATTATTCTCTAATTAACGTTCATCATTTGCACAATATAGACTCACCACTTGGCATGTATTGGCGGTGGAAACGAATTCAAGGGTATTAATTGCAAGATATTTGCTGATCCTCATCCCATGACTATGGCTCTCTCTGTATTGGTCACCATTGAAATGTTAAATGCCATGAACAGGTGAAAAAACACTTGTAACCTATTTTGTATAAGAATTGTTTCAGAACTATATAATAAATTTATATATTTCTCTATAGCTTGTCTGAGAATCAGTCGCTCATCTCCATGCCGCCTTGGTCCAACATGTGGCTCATTGCATCCATGGCTCTTTCTTTCACACTCCATTTTGTCATCTTGTACGTCGATGTTCTTTCGGTAAGTAAATATTTACATCAAGATTGTAGAAGCGAATGATTAAAGAATTTTACTATTTGAATTTGTAGAGCAAAAGTTGTAAGCACTGTTAACTGTTTTGTTTCAGTCCGTATTCCAAGTGACCCCACTAACGTTTGAAGAATGGGTTACCGTTATGAAGTTCTCCATTCCAGTGGTACTTCTCGACGAAACCTTGAAGTTCGTTGCCAGAAAGATCACAGACGGTGAGAATCCAATTTACACCGTGCATTGGATCGTTCTAATGTGGGCTGTGTTCTTTGGACTGTTGCATATCTGTCCCATATAGAACGTCCGTGAAATAATAATATTAGTCTAGCAGACGATGTTTTTTTCCTATGGAAAAGCATCCGCGACTAAATCCTTGGACTCGCAATTGCATTTAACCGAAGCTCTTCCCACCGTGACGCGGGAAGGCGCGAGATAAGTTATTAACAGAGTGCGTTCAAGTGAGATTTTAACAAATTTGACTGTTGTGCATGGTGTTAGTACGATCATATATGAAATATGCCACCAAGGCCCACCATGCCCGCATTACACACCGTACCCTGACGTCGCTCAACGATCACGGGTTTCGAGTGGCATCGAGTGATCTAAGAGAGACCCCGTCGTAAATCAAAGATTGTGATCGTTAAATTATTTTCTACGAGTGCCTTTTGAACATTGAATTTCCTCTGCAACAAACACGAAAACTGTTCATAGATGTTCTTTCCGATATAGATATTTCCGATATGTTCGACGATCCAATCCTCCTCCTTTTTTTGCACTATTATTTATACTTTTTTTTTAATCTTGTGCACGTTTCGATATGATTAGCAACAGATAAATTATTTGGTAATTGTAGCAGATCCTGATAATGCACTAACACAATTAAAATTTACATTAATTTACGAATGTCTTCCATCTGTGTTTCTTGCCGATTAATAATGTTACAACATAAACTTTTATATCTTTGCATGTTCGAAGCGTATTATTGATCTTGATCGATTTGAAAAGTACAAAGTAGTTTACCCGCTAACCATATCGGGGATAGTAACTTCGGTTTCGGCGCAAACAAATACATTTGCGACGTATCATTTTTGTAGAATAATACGCACGTTTACACAACGAAGACAATAAAACATTCGGCAGAAATACAGATTGAACGGACATTAGTAGTAGTAGTAGTAGTAGTAGTATTATATTTGTCTCCTGATTTTATTTTCAGGCTCAGTTTAATGCACGCACGCAACAAATTAGCACAACATTCGGTTAACGCGATTAATGTATAATCTCACTAAATCTGTTTACATTTACATTTCTTTTCTGTTGCTTTCAATGTTGCTTGTTATAAATATTTATTAATCAATTCTTAGCATCTGGTGTGCCCGTTTCTACTCTGAAGTCAGAACTGGAGCTGTCTGAGCGTTTGCTGAAATTTCAAGGAAATGCGTGGACTTCGCACTAACGGATCTCATTTTGTATCCTGCATACCGTGTCTTCCTTCCTATAGAGATAATGCATGCACGGTATAATTAACAGCACGTTTTGTAAGATCCTTTCTTATAATCTATTCTTTTCAATTATACTGACCTCTGCTGTGCCATGCGATCAATCGATTAATTTAACTTTGCGCGTCCTTCATATTCATGTTAATATATATTCTTAACAATTAAACAAAATGGAAAAGTTTATTTTTACCGGATGATGTTTTTGCGTGTTATTCTCTTATTGAGATTTTTCGTCTGTAACGAATGCAATAAACGTGAAATAAGATTTTGTAAATATCTACATAATCAATATTCTTTTAGATTAGAGATAGATGATAGAATGAAACAGATTGTCACAAAATTAGCGAGGATCGCGATTGGCACAGCAGAATTTCTTCTAATTTTTCTTTGGTACGCGAACACAACATCTATTCCCTATGTATGTATATAATCCGTATGTGTGATTTATGCATTTGAAAGGTTTACGCAATACAACAGATTCGCGTATCGCTAATTTCCGGATATGGACTGCAAAGGCTCGTAAGTGTAAGATAAGGCAATCGTTAAGCAGAGGAAAAACAGTTGACCTTCATTACCTCTCTCGTACGCTCGAAACTGACGGGGCAGTCCATAGAATTTCTAGTGCGTTCGTTCATGTCAATATCTGAGCAGTGTTCCGAACGCATATACACTCATCGTCGGGATTGATTATCCATTTTTATCAATGATAATATTGAATATCTACAATTAATTATAGAATCAATTAAACGACGCGTAGATTTTTTTTAAAATAAATTTGTCGTTAAGAATGATACTTAGTGATAGTTAGGCGTATCTATTTTTTATTTCTGGCTCCCGAAAATCTTTTCATATTTAGTTTATTTTTCAAATGCGTAGAAGAATCCTAGTTTGCTTTTGATATAGTCCTTAAATAAATTATTTAAAATGTTTAAAAATATTTAGGATATGCGTAACCAACCTAATTTGTTAAATTAAGTTATTAAAATCGAAAGAGTTGAGCAAAACCATCATTCTTTCAAGCAATGAAGTAACCCGACAGTTGCATGCTAAACGCATAGTAAAAGAAACTTTGACTAATGGCTTTTTCTTGTATAAAATTTTCTTAGGGATCGGCGATAATTCTGCTTCATTGAATCGTAATAGTTTTAATAATAAAAAGTTACTCGTTTCATGTAAGTTCGAGCTTTCCCATTTTTTCACTTCCAATGTCTCAGATGATCGCCGATTCTCCAAATTTTTGCATTGAGAGTAAACTTAGTCCCTAATTAGTCGAGGAATTTCTCGATCGAGTGAACGCGAATTCGGTCACTGCCACATAACGAAACGAATAATCGGTGTCGTCACGAGTACGTGGGCCTTCGAAACATCTGGCTGCTTAGTCAGTTCATCCCTTAGAGCGTATCCTGTCGGTGGAAGCGACCGCTAATCAAGGAAGGAAGACTGAAATCGATTAAGTGCTAATAAAGACGGCAACTTCTCGATTCTTTCTTTCCCCGTTTGCTGACGTAAACCCGTCTCTTACGAAACGATATTTCTAGCTTCGCTCGCTACATTCGATTAGAAAAGAAAGCAATCGACAAGAGAGGGCAAATAGCAATACCGTGTCGTAAATGGTGGATTTAAGTGGTTCATTTCCATCGGCAGCTCACGATCCAAGGTGTCATCCAGATCTTCGCAGAGATCGCCGTAATTTCGGCCGTTCGCGATTCGGCGCGCGAGACGCAGCGCGCGAGACGCTTCTCCGCAAACACGTGCAAACGCAACAAGACTGACGATGTGTTCCGGAGAAGAGCGGACGCGTCCGCTGCGTTTTCTTTCTTTTTTTTCCTTCTTCGGCGCGCGACGCATAATAATTTAATTGCGCCGCATCTGGCGATTCAGGAACCGGCCGCGGTCGCGCGGCGCGACATTGTAATATAATTAATTAATTAATTAGTTAACGGTTAAGGCGTGATACTTTGGTATGGGCATAATTAAAACTTAATCAGACCGAACGAGTTAGCGCTGCCGCACTAACGAACTTGTGTCTCGAGTAGTGTTTTGTTCCGCAGTTTAATTTTTAGCACGAGATAAAACTACCGGCTTTTGCGTCCTCTGCGATCGATACCTGTGCGATATTTGTCCTCAATGTCACTTGAAGGAAGATCCATTCGCGTGGATGAATCCTACAATTCGCAGCGGGATAAAAATCGTCGAGAAGCATACGTAATATTTAATTGTCGCACGTAAAAGAGATCTGTTCTCACAATTGTATATCTATATCTGATAAAAATGTTGACCCTAATTAGTATTCGGATTGGATATTTTCTTTAACTGTGTTGTGAAAAGTTATTTTAACAAATATTTTTTCAAATCTTACATAATTTTGCACAATTTTGTTCCTCGGATTTTACTCTTCAATATGAACAAAAAATCGTTCAATTACGTTGATTTTAAGCAAAGATATATAAAGTACACTGGATCCACGAATATCAGTTCAGGAAATTTCGGAGCCAATATCGATTAGGGTTAAACTGCGATTTTTTATATTCTCCGAATCCCGAGGCTTCCTGTGTAATACTTGCCATTATCATGTTCACCCATCGTGGCGCAGAACAATGGATAATGTGCTCATTCGGATGTTCGGACACGCGAGTAATTGGCACGTGTTATCGGAGCACAGGTACGAGCGCGGGGATCAATGCCGGTGCGAAGAGTCTAATGCAGTTCTCTATGACGCTCAATAAGTTTGACGAAATTAATCGGGGAGCACGGATACAGGGGCGACCTAAGTGACGGATCTCGAAAATCGTGCGAATTTCAATTTTTTGCGTCCCACACAGCACAAACTTCCAAAGAATGTCCTAAAGACGTCCGTATGTCTTTCAAACGTCCTAAGGCGACCCAGAACGTCTTTCGGATAAAGTAATGCTGTGTGAGAGTAAATCGTTGAATTTTTAAAGTCTGACAAATATGAGGATATACGTCAACGGAATGATACATTCTTCATCTTCTTTCATTTTTGAAATGTATGTCAATGGAATGATATATTCCTAATCCTCTCTCATTTCTTGATCCTCCAATGATTGAATAGAGATGATTTGTCATTAAATTTAAGAAACAATACTTTCCTTTTCGTTAATGTATTACATACTCGTACGATTTTTTCGGGATTCGTCGCTTATTGTTCCCTCGCATCCGGATTCCTAACTTCGTCCACGATGTATCTGTAAGTACTTGGAGTGTGCATTGTATTTTATGTTGACCGAGAATGACGGGGTAGTGCCATCACGACGAAAGTATACTGCGCGACGTCACGCAAATATCAATGCGATAGATTGATTAAAAAGTTACAATCCTAGCTTCATTAACATATATTTCACATAACGCTATTATAAAAAGAAGGAACGATTTATATTTATTATTATATTCTCTTCGTATATTATATTTGTTAATTATAATTTATTAATTGTCAAAACGTATGTGTGCCGAGAGTTAATTAGCCCATCTCGGTAGATATTTCTCGTTGATCCTTGTGTGACGTTGACAACCAAAACGCGGTGTCGAGCGATGATGAGACTACGATCGCGTCGTTTCCTTCAGGAAGTACCTATTTCTCTAACGATAACGAAGTTAATATTAATATTAATAACTTATGGAATACTATGACATCGAGTGATTTCGAGTATATACACTCGCCGCGGACGCGCTCCGCGGCGAAAGATAGTCGAGAATATAATTCCGGGTGTGAATTATATATCAGATTTCGTAGAGAGACGGAGAAATATAAAAATATAGAAGGATTAAAGAGAAATTGTATACACGAATCCGACTGTTGCGCGTGTTACGATCAAGTCTATGCATATACGATAAGTACAATTACGTTATCATGTAATTATCGCGCCATTCCCTCGTGTGTTGGCGTTCACAATTTGTTTTATTTATCGTCCGATTTACCTTTGTCGTGTATTCAATTTGAGTTCGTACGGAGCGACATTATAACAAGTGAGAATATATGACGACGGAATGATATATAATGCATTACTTGTTATAATAAAAGAATCATGTGTTACTAATGCGTTTCTCGATCCTCCGACGATTGGCCTACTAATCGAAATAATAATTCTCGCTTAAACCCGGCAATTATTGCCATCAGAAAAGGATCGAACACTTAATACGACGTAATAAGTGTTCGGTTCAGTTTATCCCCGCCTAAAACTATTTCAACTTTTCGACCTTTTTTTCTTTCTTGTTGTCTGTTACCTACTCCACCATATTCCGAATGTTTATTGTAACCACAGCTGGCTTAAGACATTCAGACGTTGGTGGGCCAGAATTATATGAAATTTAGAGATTACTGAATGTACACATTTAAAATTTAGAAGGGAAATTTTTTTTATTTATAATTAATTTCTTTCTTCGTAAATAATAAAGTAAGATTAAAGTTTCGGCGAGATGATACTTTTAAAATTATTTATAGGATGATTTGCGGGATTATACTCAGCAATGGTTATTTGGTTCGAATAAAAAGAAACAAAAAAGAGAATTAATGATCCAAAATATGTGTATGAAAAAATATTTAGTATTTTAGTACAATAAAGTGATAATGAACGGCGCGTTTGTGGCCCACTTATTCAATGATTAAGACAGCTTTCTGCTTGTATAACCCTTATAATTTTTCGACATAACAAATCGAAAGGTTCACAAGGACTTTAAGGACCATCTTGTACGTCTCACCACCACCCGTCTTATTGTGTGTGGAGGCAAGATTTCGGAAAATAAAACACGTTACGTGATGCCGAAATTTTTCGACACAGCGCATCCACGACGAATCTTTTTATTGTCTACTATGGCTATATTGGAGCCCCCTATTTCTCTCCCCCGACCCTTCGAGATTTGTTGTTTGAAATTTTTGCATGCGTTCACTGGAAAAAAAAAACTGATGTGATAACTGTCGATGACCTGGAATGAGTCCTAAAATCGAGGATATTGAAAACACCCTCCGACACGTCACGTGACCTCGACACCCACCCCCTTTTGCTAACTTCCCCCTGCCTGCTGGTGTGCCAAACTGTACAGTCATGGAGAGGGCGATCTTCGAGGGTGACTACGGACGCGGCAGACACGGATATTACAGGTAATGTTGAATTTGTCAATTTTAAGACTAACGAAATTAACATTTAACTGTACACGACATTTAGCTGTAACACGACACACGCCATCCATGAATTACATTCCGCAAATAAGCGACTTGAAGGCGACAATTTTTCTGTCGATGGAAAAGGACTGCGGTCTCCTTTTTATCATGTAATGTGTATAATTTGTTCATGTACGTTCCAAAAAGAACTCAGGGGATTAATAACATTTAGCTGTGCATTGCGCAACACGACACTCACGCCGGCCACGAACTGCATTCAGCAAACGAGCGATTTACGTGTAGCAGTTTCTTCCGTTTGTCGATGGAAGAAACTGCGGTCTCCCTTTTTGCCATGTAATGTGTAAAATTTGTTCATGTACATGTTCATGTCTCCAAAAAGAACTTAAAGGGATCGTGGAGCCTCGTCTGTTTTACAATGCGCGCGCGCACATTTCAACTACATGAAATGGAATTATAAAAAATCTCTACTTTTTAAAATATCTTCCAAGGAACATACTAAATCAAGAGAAAGTAAAAAAAGACTTTATGAAAGTCTTGATGGTTTTTTTGTTACAAAATTTGGCTTTTTATTGACATTAAGAATAAAATTAAAATTATTCCGATTTTTCGTTGACTTCTGTGTGTTCCATGGATACTCTTATACAATTTATTATATATTACACACTTCATTCATTTAGAATCTACGATTTGTATGTAAATATCTCGCTCTTCAAGGATTTATCGTAATATATTTGTTTGTTCCACACACACATAAATACACACACACACACACACACACACACACTACATATGCTTGTTTTCACAATGTCCCAGATATTAATACTTAATCTTTTCTCTCGTAATTAAGCGCGTTGCTCACACCGCTGCGCTAACGCATCGCCAAGGCTTGCAACGATTTAGCGACTGCAGTAGAATTGGACAAAAGGCGCGTGGCTTGCCGTAGCTGAGCCAGCGAGGATGACTTGGCGTGGTGAAATAATCGATGTTACCCTCGTATGATTGCAGTGGCACCGGCGGTGGTCTCGCCGAAATAAAGCTCGAGGGGACGTAGGGCGAATCTGAGAGACACCCAATCAGCCGCAGCCGAGAAATCGGCGACCCACAGCACACTACACTCTCGAGCTGCTTGAAGGGACTGGAGACGTCTTTACTTAACAGCCAAAAAAAAACTGAATATTTCCCGAGTGAAACCACAAAATATATTCCCCTCCCACCGACCCAACACGCACCGCAATAAGCACCACGCATACATGTGCACGCGCACGTTCGTCTGCGTGGCGATCGGCATCCAAGATCGATCTCCCGCGGGATGACGAAGAAATAGAAAAGAGAACGAATGTACGAGTGTAATTTTATGGCGATCAGATTAACTGCGGTATTAATCGCAGTTGCATAAAGACCTCATTCACTTTTGATCGATATTGTTGTGTTATTATGCGCCAGTAGGTTCCATCTAACGATGTTATGATTGTGATGATAAGTAAATAAGGATATTGATTTTATTCGAATCGCGTCAAAAGGTGTGTTTCAATTTTATTCGTCATTTTTCCGTTACCGAAAGGGTAGCTGCTTGTTACAGCGCGAGAGACGCATCGGAACGCAATATTCCTTTACAGAAGGGGATAGTTATGTGTACGTCGGTCAATCGACGTTGATTTAAAACTACAGCGATCTCATGACCATTCCTTTTTACAAAGGAGATCCGTACATTCGTTCCAACCAGTCGCACCCAATTAATCCGAGGACCGATCGTTTCAGATCGCCGAAGTCGAGAGGAAGATGCCGACGCAGTGCCGGCTCGAGAGCTAAAAACGTCTGGCTGTTCAACATTTTTTTTCCTTCCCTTTAGTTCGCCACATAGGTCTCCGCCGCTCGTTAATCGTTCTCGTGTGTATTATGTTACAGTAAATGAGGTGGTCGTCGACAAGTGGGCTCAGTAAATGAGTGGGTCGTCGACAGGCGTGAATCCACACTCCGTCGCCACCGAGCGCGCGAGGCAAAAGCTCAACCCGAAAATTAAAAAAAAAGCCCAAACGAAAGAAACTAAAAAGATGCAAAGACGAACGAACAAAAACGTGAAATAACCGGCGCGCTTGTGCTCCGTAGAGCGCTGAAATAACAGAAACGGCAGCAGCAGCAGCAACGCACTCAATAACCACTTAGCTACCTGCCAACCTGCAGTTCGGGGATCCTCCTTCGTGCCCGGGACTCCCCCGATCGCTGAGTAGATGCGCTGTACCGTCTCGCCGCCGCTGCTTTTATTCTTTTCCATCTTCTCTTCTCCCTCTCCGCAAGATCGCTGCGCACGAGAGGTCGTTCGAGTCGAGTTCGTCATCCCGAGGCTGACGAAAGCGAAGCGAACGAACGGCTTTGGGGAAATTCTTCGTCTTCGGTGTCTGGAGCCGCATATTAACGTTCTTAACTCAACGACTGTGCCTTCTTAGAGCCGATTACGCCAAGGTCGGTCAGCGTTAATCTCGATCGAACCACTCTTTCTCCTTCCTGTTCGTGCAAGGTGTCATTTGCAGTCGCGCTCTAAAATATAAGACTTTATCGGCGTTTTATTACTCTATTATAGTCATGATTATTTTTATTATTATTGATAAAATAATAATTTTCAAATTACTTTTTCTTTAAACGATTAGAAGAAACTGATGTTAGTCGAAATCTGGAATAATTGGAAGGACCGAAATCTTTCCTTTCACATTTAACACCTTGTATGGGACAGAACTTGGGTAAAAGATCAGCTGACTCAAACCGTCGGTGCAACTCAGCCTTAGTTTCCTACCCGAGCGAGGAACGATGCGATATAACTGCTCGCGAGAAAGTAGAAAAGCGCTGCCTTGTAATCCATTTTTAATCCCTAACGCCTCGGGCGCGTATTAACGCACATAACGTAATCTAATCGGCCACGCATTCCTCTTTCTCCTAAATCCAAGTAATTGTAAATCAATCACATGCTTCTGAAAAATATTCCGAAAGTAATCAGACAGCTTTATTAAAGACGACAGCTTGCCCGAAAGTCTTCGAGTGAGATTTAGAGTAAAATCGTATTCGATATGCAACGACCGAAAAAGAGTCAATCGATCTGCTCGAGAATCTCATTAATAAAAAAAAGACAAATCAAAACGTTTGCCTTTAACGTATTTAGGTTTGTATCTCGTTTCATCTCGTCTCTTTTTCGCCCTTCTCTCTCAATTTTCAGACGTACTATTTTTCTCCTTATTCTTCTCACCTATTTTCCGCGTCGCTTTATCGATATGGTGTTCTACTTGTTTTCTCTTCTCTATTTTTCTCTTTTTTCTCACATTTTTCTTCCTTACTCTGTTTTTCTTTTTTCCGATATAAAGATCTCGCTTAGCGATACGTTCTTCCTAACAAACCTAACAAACTCGACGCGACGGTCGTGTCCTCGACTATACAGGCAAATAGAGACAACAATCTACATTTTCGATCGAAGCTGAGCCAACTATTGTACGTTGAAGCAATTTTCGTCTCTCAATATATATACACGAAACCGGTTCTATTAATCTGTTTCTGAAAACGTAAGCTATCGATCCATCACTTTGCTCTAACATGATTAATCGACTTTTGTCCGATAGTGAAGATTGTTGCCTCGAAATTCTTGTACATCTTCTATAGAGGCGCAAATTGTATCGTCCGAAGCAATCAATCCGCTGGATTGAAACGAAAATGGTCCCTTTTTATCGGGAATTCCCTTAGCTTTCAAGACGCTGTATCCTACCTGCGATACGAGAGAGAATCCGCGTAGAGATTAGATATCCAATCGCAACGCGGAGATTAGGTGCCCGGTCTTCCCTATCAATCACGAACGACGGAATCCTCCGTAGCTTGGAACGTCCGGTTCGATGAGAAAAAGACCCGTCACTCGTACCTGGAACGCTCAATGATACCACAGTCCGTCCGCGCGCGCTCGCGTTTATCCTGCACACAGTCGCGAGAGAGAGAGAGAGAGAGAGAAAAAGAAAGAGTCCTCGACAGTCTTGTACATGCTGAAGAGAAAGAAAGAGAGTGAGAAATTGTGTGCGTGCGTGTGTATGTGTGTATGTGTGTGTGTGTGTCTATCCTCATCGCGCAAAACGAACGAGGAACGAAGGAACCTATTCGCGCCGTTCTGGGTCTCCGTAAATCCTTCGGGGATGCAACTCACCGCTGCCAAGTCAAGACAATCACCGCGCGGCGAAGATGCACGTCGGAGACAGCCGGACAGTGGGAACGAAGGAGAGGGTTGACCAGAGGAGGTCGTTTGACTCCTCGAAGCGACTAGACGAGGGTGTCGAGTGGTGCCTCTGCGAAAAAAACGAAACGAAGCGACGACGGTTTCGAGCAGTGACGTAGCTTCCGCGACTGGAGGCTGTCGCGATGAAAGCGAGTTTAACTGTGCCTGCGTGCCGGTGACACGGCGATGCACGTCCGAATGACCACGAAGCAGCGCCGAGTTACCGCTGAAGCTCCTTTCGCATGAGCCACTCTATCCACGCGAAGGTGTTCCTGAAATACATTTTTTGGAAGAAATTATCACCTTGAAAAAAAAAACTTTTCCCTCCCTTCTTTCCAATCTCCGCGCACAGACGGAAGAGATTGTCACGAAAAGTGAGCCATCAAGAGAGCGGCTCGTGCGAGAAGGAATCCAGCGAAGCGAAGAAGGCTCTCCTCCGGATACGCACGAAACTTACGCCACCGGAGAATCCAGTAATCTCGCGAGAGTTTAAGTAGTTATTGTAAATATCGCGCACGCGACGATATATAACAGAGGAGAGATATTCTACATAAATACATATAGTTATATACATAAACACATTATATATATTTTTTTTCGTGAAGAAGCGCACAGATGGACGCGTCGTCGCTGCGGACGATAATAAATTATTGTTATTGATAATATATTACTACTATTATTATTATTATCATCATCGCTACTCTTGTTAGTATTACTGTTATCATTGAAAGGCGTCACTGGTTTGGTGATATACTGTATATTGTACGGCGGAAGCGCGAAACCTTCCGAGGACCGGGCTTCGAGCGAGAAGGATTCAAACTGCTGAGGCTCATGGGGTTTTTTCTTTCCTTGTTTATATTCATACACGGGTTGATCGTTCTTCGTGGTGACATTAGAGGCGGAAATAGCCACCTCGCGGCGTTCTGATTGTTACTTAGGGAGAGATAAAGAAAGAAAGACAGAGAGAGAAAGACAGACAGCTATCTTTCCTCGCTTCGTTGAGTCTTCTCGGCTTTTTCTCAATTAAGACTGACGAGAGTTCTCGTTGCGATAAGGTAATTAATATCTGACCGTAGACATCATTAAACGACCAGCCATCGCGAGCATAGTCTCATCCATAGACTTCCCTCAGAGAAATATAATTTAATACTGAAAATTATTTATTCTGACTATTAAAAGCACTAAACAACAGTACTTTTATTACTCAAAATAAATAATTAATCTTCTTTTCAGTATTAAATTTCTATAAGAGTTATATAATAGATTGCGCGTTTCCATTGGAGACGTGAAGACAACATTAGTAACAGAGAGTTGGTGTCACAAATGTTTTCCTTGTTCATTTGTACAATATATAACGGAAAGAGAGAGAGAGAGAGTAACAAACCATTCATATCTCAATTTTTTATGTGTTGTCTTCAGCTGCCACATATAAATGCGCAATTTATTGTGGGCGTTTTTCAGCATTAGGAACACAATGTAACACAACGAATCACGTTCTTAATTGTTACTTGCTAAACAAGAATGAAATAATTCACACTGCTGGAAAACGCCCTGTATAAGTCTATGGTCTCATCTTTTCGCAAGAGAGATCTCGTTCTCCGGTCGTTTCACGTCTCCAAAGATTGATTTTAGACTTGCATGAAACCATAGACATAATAAAAATAAACTGCATTCCTGAAGTTGTCATTATTGGTTTAAAAGAAGTGAGCTTGAAGCATATCGCTCTTCTCTCGCTCTCTCTTTAAAATATCGATTTAAAGAGAGATGCTGATAGAGTCGAAAGGAGATGCTGATATGTTCAATTTTTTTTAATTGCATAGAAGCTAAGATCAGGGAATACTTAGTATATACTATATTATGTCTATGTTCGAAATGGACAAGTGATAACATCGTTCGATGTCACAAGCCGGAGTTGGATTTATCATATTTGCGAAACTCGTCCGCAAATGTGATTGTTGCGTGCTCGAGATACGCAGCGGACGGAGTTGTCGAGGCGCGGCTTTGGCTACTTTCTCGTTACGGTTTTGCTCCCGACGTTATTATCGTGTGTTGACACCTCTAGTGGTATTACGTCCCCGGATTTCCTGAACTTTTCTATTTCTCTTTTTCCCTCCGGTCTCTTAATCCCCCTGGTACTTACTTGTCATTCTTTTGCCTCCATTCTCGTCGCAGCCCGCGCGTTCTTCGTCTCACATCTCACCGGATCGTCATTTCTCACCCTTATATTATTAAATACATAACTTAGCAATTAAGAGTTTTAACGACCCGCGACGCAAAGGTTTATAGGAATCGTCGCCGATAGGACGCGAGATTTCTGGTCGACTTTAGCTCTCGGCATAAAAGTAAAGCCCGCGGCACACGATGCTTATTTTCCTGCTTACGTTTTAGTAAATTACTAGAAGTTCTGCGTTCTGTGTGATGTAGTTCTAGTGATTTAAAACGCGAGCAGTCCAGCAGGAAAACGAGCATCGTGTATCGCAGGTTTTAAGATAAGTAAGAACTCGCGCGACGCGAGTTCCTGTCGGCGCCGACGAGCTAATCGCGCGCCGATGGGAATCGTCGTCACAAACAGTGTGTCTGTGTGTATATATATGTATATCATTATGTACATTATATCTGTTACATATTATGTACATACGTATATGTATATATATATATTTATTTAAAAAGAGGGCACTTGTCCGTGCCTGATAAAATTGCTCCATACATACACATCGCTCGCGTCATTCTAGTCGGTATATGTATGATATGTACGTATCGATGCGGACGTTTACTGATTACATCGGTACGTATATAGATACGTTTATCAATCGCCCATCCTGTAATTAAAGCTCATCATTTTTAATGTATGTGAACTATTGTCGTGGCGTGTAATATTCGTACTTGTATAAAGGTAATTTCGCCCGCGTTAACGCTCCAATCGTTCTCGCTCGAATCGTCCACGTTGGAGCATATTCTTAAGAACGAATTTCATTATTTTCTTCGAAAAACGGTGACAAACCTTGCATATTTCTAATGTACGCCGACAGCTCTGTACGAATAAAGGTTTGGAAGTAATTTCACTGTCCTGCCTTCATTCCGTCGTGACCCTTTTCTCGTAAAAGGTTTCTTCATTTGATTTAGCATCTCTGGCTGTTATCTGTTAAGAAAAAGATCTCAATTGCTTGTTCTTAAATGCGATTCTATTTATATTTAGTTTGTGTTTATAATTAATAAGAGAAATGAATCATTAAATTAACATTACGTTTGAAATGAATAATTTAATTTGTTCGTAGAACTGTAAATTTGATATAAATTATGATATAAATCGCAGTTTCACTTTTTTAAAAAGTAGGATATTAATTTATTAATGTATAAACAATGAATACAAAAACGAATTAAACGAGAAATCTCCTATATAAATATTTAAAGAAACTGAAGCATTATTCATAAGGTGAAAGTGTTAAATAGTTATTATAGAAGCAAGACTCATTTAAATAAGTCAGTCAGTTGTAAAAATTTTGTGTCGTCGCAAGCACACCTTACATGTGATCTACATATTTGGCGCCTTACTTATTTTGCTGTTGTAAGATAATTTTAGAATATGTTTCGCGGAGACAACACGGCCACTAGCTCATAAATTTCCCGAGCGGAGTAAATAAATTTTCTTCGTCTGGTTAAAAAGCAGAAGCTAAAATAGTGCAGTTCGCGAATCGTACACGGCGGGCTTATTACTACTTTGCATTGCAAATCTAAATTGTTTTCAGCGACTGGGGGATGATGCGGTCTTTGAGGATAAAGCGCAAGATACATGGTGCTATGTATGTAACATATTTCAACTTTTCTACGAAACATTGCATCGCAAATAGCTACAGCACTTCGTTTGAAGTACAAGGCGTAGTGTTTCTGAAATTTTTCAAAATAGTTATATGATTTCTTCATGTTTACTTTATTATGCTATTGTGTTTATTTCGCGCAGGCGTTCCAATTATGCATTTGTTTACGGACTGTAAAGCTTAAACCAAAAATTAATCGATAATTGAAATACTTTTAATATTAAAGATTGAAACTAGAAAATAGAAAATTAAAGAATCATTTTTCAAGTAGGTTACTTAACTACTTATGTATTAGTGATTACTGAACTACCTATGTATAAGTAGGTCGCTAAATTTGTTTCTCGGTTAATATTTGCTAGACTTTATTCAAGTTTTGTACTTTTTAAATTTTCTTGAAACTTATGAATTCTTTAAAATTGCAAGCTTTAAGTACGTGAAACTTCCAGTTTTTGAGAACGCACAATACCGGATCTCTAGATTTTTAAGTTTTATATTCCGGAAACTTTCAATCTCTCTCCTTAAATTTGAGAGTCTCAAAACTACAATATCTGCAAATATATGTATCTTTTCCTAGCTCAGGAACGTGACATATTTATAGCCTTCAATTTCTCTGAAAGTTAATTTTAGCACTTGTGTAAAACTCTTTGAAGACAACTTGGATCTTTATTTTAATCCATTTAGATTTTAATCTTTTAATTTTTTTTCATATCTTTTGACTCGATAATTCTGATTTCATTTAATTTGATTTCATTTAATTAAGAGCCATTTAATTTCATTTAATTAAGAGCCGCACCACTGGCTTTCTCACTATCTCAATAGCTAATTCTAGGATCTTCATCTTTGTCTCACGTCGTCGGACGTCATCAGTGCACTCTTCGCGTAAAATCGCAGATTATTCCGCGTACAAATCCTCGCACAAATCTTCACAGCGAAAGCAAGTTTTGTCTCGTGAAAAAGTAGATATCAAAATGATGCACTTCGCGATTCGTCGTAAGATAGGTTCCGCATTATAAATTCAAATTGTTTTCAGCAATCATGAGACGATACGAACTTTGAAGATGGAACGCGAAACGTACATTTTCATTGCACATATATTTCAGTTTCTCTGTGAAACGTTCCGCCGCAAATACATTCTTGTTGTCTACATTTGAAATTTAACGCGCGGTAGAGTGCAACATTACTGTAACACTTTTCACCTTAGTTATATATCTTCTCTTATTTTGTGCGATAGATAGCGTTTGTAATCTGAAATACTTTATTGCCGATCAGAACCGATCAATTAAAAATTAAAAGTTTAAATTAATGAATAAGTAAATTAAATTTTTAAGAATTAGGCAAATCATTGACATTGTTTCGTTTTTCATTTTGAAGCGTTCACATAATTATTATAATGTGAACTAAAAAAATATAATATTGTTAATTACATTAATATTGGCAGTATTAAAATTATGAAATTAAATATAAAGTTATATATATTTTTATATTATAAAAAAAATATTTAAATTTGAATAGCCACAGTAAAAATTACTTTAATTTTTGCATTTTCATCCGATATATATTATTGATTCTATAATTATTTAAATATTTTTCTTTCACGTTGTGTGTGTGTGTGTGTGTGTGTGTGTGTGTGTGTGTGTGTATTATAAAAACATGAAGACTAAAATTCGCAATTATTCCATCAAATTTCTGATAATATTTCTTAATTAACTCATGTATAGGTAAAAAGATAACTAGGAGACTTATATAAACCATAAATAATTAATTAAAATTTAATTTAACTAAAATTCAGTACTGAAGTTCCAGTATATACTTGCGAATTTTGAAATTTTTGTTTTAATTTTCTTATCTTTAATTAATTGCATCCGCGAAATCAGATGCGTTGCGATTAATTTCTCCATGATTACGAAGAGTTGAAAAATTGTTTTCTGAACCATCACGTTCATTTTGTGTGTTGTCGAGTTATATTTGTTTTATGCATATAGACCGCAGCTGTGTTTGTCCACTCAAACGCGATTGCAGTAGTACATGTCTACCTATTTTCAGCCACAGTAAAATACAGCCATATGGTAGATATATCTGCACTCGGACATAACTTTTACATAGGCAGATATTCAAGAGCCGCTGCATTTAAATTTATTTCTGGAGATATTAATTAATCCACATATGTATTAATTAACAATTTTTTCATCAGGTATCACGTTACAGTATGATTTTTAGCAACAATTTATAATATATATATATTTCATATATATCATAATTATTAGAGAAATTTATAATGTATATATATCGTATATATCGTAATTATATGAGAAATTTATAATGTATATTATATATTCATAAATTATGTATTAGAAGAAAATTCATAATTATATACTGGGGCTTTTGAAGTAAATTTTTAATTAAATTGAATTTGATTAATTAACATAATTGATAACTATTTTTATTAATTATTTATGGTTTGGGACATTATCTATATTACATATAATTAAATAATGTCACCAAAAATTTAATGGAATAAATTGAAAATCTTTATTTTTATATTTTTATAATAAAAAATCTATATTTTTATAATAAAAAATTTTTATATAATTGTGTATGATTATTGATTGGATGAAAATAATTTATATACAGCCGATTAGAATTCAGACAGATTTTTTATGATATAAAATAAAGTATATCTAATATTGATACATCTTATTAATCAATTAAGATAAATAATTTTATTTTCGGTCAAAGGTTGATAATATTTATGTGTAAATTGCAAATACATTTTTCAGTTTTATAAATTGCTCGCTAAGTTTAATTTCTAATTACAATTGTGTACATCTTATCAACGGTGATTTTAAAATTTCAGTAATATTGCACGGAGATATTAACGTATAATTCACAATATGAATAATTAATAATTACATACATTGTAGATGTCTTTCAAGATATTTCTCAAATTAATCTCACTGAAATTATATAATACTATTCTTGATGTGTGCATTATGTCTCATGAAAAGTTTAGTTTTTTACTTGCTTTTTCAAAACTAAATATAGTTTAATTAACCGCATGACTTTGGCTAATTCCTAGACTAATACCGTCGTAGTGAATAACATTACCTTAGGTTCACACTGGTCGCATCGCTGGAGCGTTAAGTCAAGTTAATCGTGATATATGACATGTTGAGCATGTGGAGAAGTTGTCTCGCCCATACTGAGTTACATCCTATATCTTCATATGTGTCGGCTTACCTTTAGGTAGAACACACATCGAAACGGATAGTATATTGTTTGCTTACAACATACAGATAGCATTTTGCTTGTCCAAGAATACTTTATCAGAGGTTTTCAAAATTTTTATACTTTATATCTATGCAATCTTTATTTATAATTCTATAAAATTATAATATTAGAATTCAGGTGAATTTAGTATTTATTTAAATATTAAATATTACACTTATTTAATTTATTTAGATCAAATTTATAACTTATTTCAATTTAATCAGATTAAATTTAAATTAAATTGATTTAAACGCAATTAAATTTAATTAAAAAATCATTGCGAAGATATGCCAGTAAAAAAATACTTGCGTAAATTATATTATATACTTTATTTTCTTAATTTAATATTACAAAAATCTTAATGACTGATTGTTCTCTATAAAATTTTAAAATAATATGTTAATCTAAAAATTATATTGGCTGTTAATTGAAAAATATTATTGTAGTTCTGTTCTGTTTCTATATTATTATATTGCTTTTATAGTTTTTTAAATATGATATAGATAGTGCGATCAATCGGTGTGGATGTAGCTTTACATCTAAAACGCGATCAATACGAGTGCATACACATATAGTTTTGCGTGCGTAAAATGTTTGAAACTACATGTTGGGTTCGAAGTCAAAATTATACGAGACGATAGACATTTGCATTAATGCGTTCGCCAAGTGAATATTAATATAATTGAAGAGTATCGCAGTAGTTATATACGTAATGCCTAAAATGGGCTGCAAGCATTTTCGTCAAGTTGCATTCCATCAAATAATATCTTTGAGAGAAATGTATGATCATTGTAATTCTATCGTATCCTTGCGTATCCGGTAATAAGCAAACGTTTGAAAATTATTAGTACATCATGGAATAAACCTACTACATGATGAACTATTCACAAAGCTTTCACGGTTAATACAATTTCCGCAATACTGAACGTTTATGGAACTTTGAAGCTTATTTAACAAAAAAGTTGAATAATTTATAATTAAGAATATTAAGATTAATAATAGAATTGTAGATATAATACCGTGATGTAAGCGGTAAATTACGCCGAATTTGCTTGTAAATTGTTTTTTAGTACTTTTGATCCAAGAAACCGCGGATATTTCAATGTATCTATCGGAAAAAACGTCGGTTTGAAATTGATTAAAAAATTCGTGGTTAAAAACTGCACAACGACCAGGATACTGTGTATAAAAAGCTCGTGTACCTCACGATACCTCCTGGTATCAATTGGTCTCATTCCCATTTACCATCCAGACGACGCGATCCTTTACCAAATTTTCTCACTCGGGAGTATGATGTAAGAGACGAAAATCCGCGGTGCGCAAAGTCGCACGGATCCGAGCAGAGGGACGTGATCCGGAGGACAGAGCGAATAATTCATCGAAATCCGGCCGGATTTAGAGAGTAAGGCGGCGAATTCCTGGGACTGTGTGAATGCCGAAGGATCGTCATTCTCGAGCTTTTCGTTCACTTCCTCGTATGCCATTAGTCGATACTCTCGCGGACGTCTCCGACAGATGGTCGTTCCGCCAAGCGAGAAGATGTAGTGAGAAAAAGGGAGGGCGGGGAGGGAGAAGGAGAAGAGGAGAAAATACCTCGATTTCTTCTTATGATTCTATATATAGATCTCAGATCCGCTTTCTCTTCGTTGTTCAACATTAATATCGCTTCTTTGCGTGATCCTTCATTATGATTACACTCGGTGAACTCTCAATCCACGATTTTCCTTCGCAGAAAACGCAGTTTCTACGAGAAACCAATGATTTCTTGCTATGATGATATGGTCTTGCTGAGATGTGATCTCTCACCTATGACTATGGACATGATCGAAATAAAAACTTGATTAAAACTGTTCATTTTTGCTGTACGGTTTCGAATTTTTGCACGTTTGATTACCATGTTGGTAAAAATAGTTGCCGATAAGAAAATGCAGTACTAAAAAGTTAATAAAAAATTCTGAAAAAATTTTTAGAGCTCTATGAGAAGAAAATAAACAATTTTTGTCTCTTGCTGTTTTTCTGTAAAGTTGATAGCATTTTAGAAAAAAATTATTGAAGGCCTTTTTTCGGCAATTTTTAGCAATTAATATCTTGTTAACTATTATGAAAATTGCAAAATGGTAGAGGACTTTTCTTCTCAGTTTAGTCCATTCTACTTCTGTACGTAGGTTTGCAATATACGTTTTTACATAATAATAAATGGAATAAAAAGGTAAGAAATGGAAAAATATTAAGTAACGTGTGATTTAACAGGTTAGATCTTGATGCGATTTAGGAAATTACATCATGATACGATTTAGGAAACTAGTGCATTTTTAGAACTTTCATTTTACTCATAAAAAAAATGTAAAGTAAACTTTAATCCTATTAATTTAATTTTAATATATTATCATGACAAATAATCAAGACTTAGGTCATTTAATTTATATTTTCCGTAATTTTGCTATAAAATACGTAGAAAAACAGTGACGCTATCATGATATTTTTATTTATGTAAATAATAGCATTTCTAATTGCGCTTCATGTCACGTTTATAACGAAATAGCGTTGCAGTACTATATTGTTCTTAAGTAACCAGTAAGAAAATATATATATAAATACAATAATTGAATTTTTAAACGAGATAGTGCGATTTAGGAACCGGTGCAATTTCGGCAGCTTTGCTACCCCACAGTTTTAACATGCTAAATTATGTGCCACTGCCTATACTGAAAAAGTTTTTCAGTATACTCAATTGACTAAATTAAACTAATTCACTTTTATTAGAAATTTGGCAATTTTTAATAATTAATATCTTGTTAATTATTGCGAAAATTGTAAAATGGTAGAGGACTTTTCGACTCATTGTCAGTTTAGTCCGCTCTACCTGTCCACGAGCGTTGTCAGGTGAATTACGGGACACCCTGTATAAAGAAAATAATAAGTAATAAAAAATGAAATATAATGTTACAAGAAAAGCTAAAAAATCTTTAAAGAGGAAAATTATATTTTTAAAAATATAATAATAAAGCTAAAAAATAATTATGAATTAAAAAAAGTATAAAATAATTACAAAATTATAAAAGTGAATTGAAAAAATTATAAAAATGAATTGAAAAAATTATAAAATAATTAAGTTCATAAATTTATTATAACATTAAAAGTATATTATGATAAAATTTTATTTCTCATGTTTTATGGACATCGGAAATCATCGATTGTAATAACAAATTACATCGTAAATATTTGTCGTATCAAAAATTATACATAAATAAACTTTGATACAGTACATAAAGCGCACAATATATCAAAAGCCGATTGCTCAAATACCAATTAATTTCTATTGTCTATGGTTTCGTATCATTTGGAGCGGCGCGTTAACAGCATTAATTAATCATTGGTCGAGCGATGGCCGTAGACATCCCTGAGGCAAATAGCTCGGTGCTACTTGGAATTAATTAGATTTTGCACGCTAGAGTTAACGTTGAAGGATATCTTAATCCGCCATGTTTCGGTTGAGCGTGCAGACGTATAGTGAAATCATCTATCTGCGTCGGCTAAGTCGGCCGATATGAGTATGATTGAACGATTGCACGGTATTGGAGTTTTAAGCCTTACCCGTTTGATTACATTGTAATGAAGTTCCGCCGGAAATCGTTGCTAAATTGAAAGCTTCCTTTCACGAGAATCTCCTTTAATTCTACGTCATGTGCAGAAAATTTTAAGTGTAAAATATTTAGATATTATAATATATTTTTATTTTCAAGTGTATATATGAATATATTAAAACATAACTAATTTAGAATTGTTTAAAAAAATTGCATTATAATAATATTTATATACTTAAAAAGTTGTACATCTAGTACAAAAAAAAACAACAAAATTCGTCTCTTATCTATGAAAAAATAAATTCTTGGTTGAAGTCATTTGGCTCTTTTCGATTTCCATGTATGTAGTATCTTTTGGTCCTCCCAATGCCATAGGTTATCACTGGATGCATGCAATCGACACGATAATTCGACATGTAATCGACAGGTAGCAGTCGATTCATCATGGTGCATTGACAGCATTTCAGGAAAATCCTTCCATCCGCGTTCCCGCTAGAATAACGCGATGTTTCGTCCCAAGAGTGAAAAAAATGGCGGAACACTGACAGATAAAATAGGAAACACCCATGGGAAAACATATTGTTGATTATTTTTTGAAAATTTTTTGCTGACGTTCGTTTTATTGTTCGTTTTTTATTATTTATCATAAAAATATTCTCATTTTATTATTTATATTATTTATAATTATTGTCACATTATTTATCTCTTACCTCGTTTAGAGCTTCTGATTTTCATTGATGTTTTATACTTGAGTCACTTGACCTAAATTATTGTCATTAATAATATTTGCAAATGATGTTTCATTAGAGTTTGAATACATAATGTTGTGTTTACAACGCTAGTTAGTATTGTGTGCAATGTTGTATGTTATTGATGTAAATATTCGACGCGCAAATATGCATGATTAAATAGAATATTGGTAATATGATCAACAATAGTCTTATATTCGCACAGGACTAAATTATATTCTTTAATGTGTAGTGTAGAGCGTAAAACTTATACATAGAAGTATACGTAAACTCTCTGCAAACCAGGATAGATCATTCGAAATTAAGTGAAAATACAATAATAACATTGTGTCATTTATTAATATTCCTAAGATTCAATCTTGGAAAAAATACCAAGAAAAAAGTTAAATAAATTTTTAATTTCTATTGAGTAGATTCGTAATTAAGTTGAAATATTTGTAAAGGAAAATTGTTTAAAAAAGGAAAATTTAACAAAAATGATTGATTTGTCAGCTTTCTACATTTTTTGTATCTTACATATATTTATTATGCGTTAATGTGCTTTAATAGAACTAAAAACAAAGAAAGAGAGAACAAAAAGAGAGAAAACCGAACAATAACAGCTGATTTTTTAAAATTATTCTTTGTTTGCGATTCAGTCAGTCATATTCAGAGAAATAATTTTTATCATAGGAATTGTCATTAACAATAAAAAGAACATATATAAACTGTTTTTTGGAATAATAATTCTTTTTTATTATAATTAAATTAAATTAATTATAAAAGTTATACCTCTGAAAATATATTAGTTTACCAAGATAAAAATTTTTTTATTTAAAGGTGAAAAATTTTTATAGGGAAAAAAAGAAAAATATTGTATAAAAATATTATTACTAATTGAAATATTTCACATTATTTAAATATTTCATGAATGTATCACTACTATTAATTTAATCATTGAATTACATTTTAGTGATCTAAATTAATTTATACTAATTAACTGATGTGTAAATCGTTTCATAATATGTAGGCATAATTACAGGAATTAATTTAGGACATAAAATGAACACATAAAATTCATTTAAACATTTACTGTCTTATTTCCGAGTTACAGACGTTTTCGTATTTCACTTTCATTACAAACTAAGCTAGCGCAGCATCTACACACATTTCATTTTTAGTTAACAGTAAACATCTTAACTTAAATTAATAGTAAACATTTAAATAGAATCAACTAAGCTAACTCAATTTATAATGAAAATTAGTCAGACACGAAAATGTTTTTAACTTGGAAACAAGATTATCTATAAATTATTTTTATAGTTTTTCTTTTCCGATATAGCAGAGTCAAGTTTCCTTTTTTATTTTTTCGTGATAACACTTGGAATTTCACGAAATTGTGTGTGTGTGATTTAATAAATTTTTTTATTTAATAACCAATATTGATTTAATAACCAACGTTTCTTATATAATCCATTACAAAATTTATTTAAGAGATAATGAAATTAATATCATTCGCTCTCCCGCACTCGCTCGCGTATTAATAATCGATCGGATTAAATCTTTAATAAATTATGAACAATGTTCGGACTTACTACTTACTCGTACACGGAACTCGCATGACACTTTCGCGCATCTTCGCGCCTTTCAGTTCATGTTTCCAACCTTTTTCGCGTATTTTGCGTTTCTTCGCGTCTTGATATATGACACTCGTTTCGAGTCAAAGTAATTATTTAGAGCATTTAAAAGTTCGTTTGCGTCGCAAGCTCCAACATGCTCCAACATGCTCCTACCATAACTCCTACTCACTCTATCAAGCGCGTTGGAGTAAGAGCTATGGTAGGAGCATATTGGAACATGTTGGAGCATGCGACGCGAACAAACCTTAAAGTGGTTCTTGAGTAAAGTGCCGAAAATTTAGGATGCCTCACTAGGGTCCACCCAAAATCACAAATATCTGCATAAATTGGAAAAAATATTGAAACTATGTATATAATGAAATATATGATAGTAAATAGTATAATCCACGATTGCTTTCTTGCAATACGTTCGAGTTATAATCTATTTTTGGCCAATATACATGCTTGACTTGACAAAATTTCATCCCCGTCTATCGTATTGAAGATGCGAGCTTGGAAACACGCTTATTGAAAATTTTATTTGGTTGAGTTGTCGACACGTTTTACCAAATAGAATCTTTATGAAAAGATTTCAAAGTATATATGATTTAATAGCGATCACGCTTATATGTACATGTAATTTCAAGAATTATGAAATTAAAAAAAACTGTGAAAATTATAAAAGAAGAATTCAATAAAATTTTTGCTGAATCAGCTACAGGAAAACCAACTTCATTTTTATTCATTCGCCAATTCGCCATGTATAATGAGAAAATTATTTTATTTACGCTCCTTCTGTTTCTCTTTTTTCTCTTTGTTCGTCATTAATGAAAGATGAATAATTTATAAATAATGAATAATCTAATAATATTAGAAAAGTATCTTTAGGAGCATTCGTGACTGTCAGTGCGCAAATAATATATTTACATATATAAGGCAAAAAGATACAATTTGCAAACAATTAAACCTATATGTTGAGAAACGTACATAATGAATAAAGTCGTCTACAAACATTTCAACTCCGGATTTGTGTCTTCTTCAATCTTACGAAGAAACCCAAGTCCTCCTCTGATTTTGATGAATTTTTAATGTTATTTTGTAGACCAAAAAAGAGATGCGTATTTTTTATAACCTATCGCACTTTAAAGAGATCAAACATCTTTTATAATAGAAAAAGGTCGATTTTCTCTTTTGAAGCGAATATCATCGAAACTACGACAGATAGAAAAAATGTTTAAAAGTTGAATAATTTCACACACAAAAATGAATTTTAACAGTTAACTAAATTTCAAGACTTTACACACAATAATCATTTAAAAAATGTTATTTAAATAAAAACATTTTTATTAATAAAAAATAAAAATTTAAACAACTTTTTGAAAATTATGGTAAATGTTTACCTTTACATAGACTGCCCCAAATGATTTTTCACCGACCTCGATGTTGATCTTAACCTTCAAGGAAGTTAAGGTAATTGATTTTTTCCATTGCTCGTCATTCATTAAAAAGTTATGAACAATTTTTATCGTTTCAGGTGAAAGTTCATCAGCAAGCAGGGGGGGTGGATGGAAGTCTTTTAGGATGAAAGTCGTGCGCCTCTTGACAGGGGAAAGCAACTCCCATCACACCTCCCCTCCTGCTTGAGGGCGCGCGACTTTCACCTTCGCGTGGAAAGTCCTACAATATATTTTAAAGCAGAGATTTTCTGTTTGATATAGTAGAAAAACCATTTAAAAAACCTGTTGGAGGTCATTCATGACCTTGACAACACGTGAAGGTCGTCGGCGCGGTGTCCCTTAATCTATGTAATAATAATTAGAAATAATTTAAAAATTGTGTAATACTTACGTGACATGTTAGCATCAATCAATGATATGAAGTTGTTATAAAGTGAAGATGCACATCAAACGTACTGCCACAATTTTTTTCTATCGTCAATGATCTCAGACATTGACGATATATCAATATATTAATAGATTAATTTATTAATAGTTAAATTTTAACAATTAGTTGGAAGGTAGAAAGTAAAAATCAAATTCTGTTTGAAATAAATCGTATAAACTTTTAACATTACAAAAATAAATATTATAAATATATGTACAATTGTATATAACACATATTTTTAATACATATATATATATATAATTAAATATATATAATTAAATATATATATATATTGAATACGGTGGGTGGGGCAAAACAGCCAAGTTGCACTAATTTTTGCTGAGTGATTATTGCGGTGTGGGGTCTGGCGTTGTCATGGTGGAATATGACATTTTTGCGATTGACCAGTTCTGGACGTTTTTGTCGCAATTCTTGATTCAATTTCGTTAGCTGCGTGCAGTAGACCTTCGAATCGATCG